>NC_028452.1:26170917-26382409 GCF_000263155.2 Setaria italica
TTTGCCGTGTGTTTTTTTCCACTCGGCACACTCTTTGCCGAGTGCCCGAGCAAAGACACTCGGGAAACTTAGCTTTGCCGAGTGAAATTTTGCCGTGTGCTCTTCGCCGAGTGTTACACTCGGCGAAGACGTTGCCGAGTATTTTTGGGGTTTCGCTGAGTGCCCCAGGCACTCGGCGATTTATAGCTTTCCCGTAGTGTACATAGATAGGTTTCTGTCATTACCTTGTCTGGAATGGGAGATTCTTAATGGAATTCGAAAACAATCAGATTCCTCTCGTGTTAGCTATTGTAGCGGCATTTGGAATGAAGGATTCAATGATTCCTTTCCAGAGGAAAGGTTCCTACATTTGTTGCGTAAAGGTCTGTAGAAACATGCTACCTCTTCTAGGTTTCTCGTCAATTGTTGAAGAAATGGTCACAATCAACATGATTCTTTCATGTTCGTGTGGCACACCATCGCCTGCCAAAAAAACGTAGTAGATAATATGTTTGGCTACTACATTCCGGATAAATATAAGATGCCAGAGCTTTCTCACACAATTAGTGTGTTGATTACCCACATTTCAGCATTAGCAGTGTACTACAAAAAAAAGTCCAGTAATGACAATTTCCAGCATACAAAATTGGCTACAAAGCATGCGCACCGTAAATCCACGCCTAATTTATTCCAGCATATATCTGAAAAAACAAGGTTATTCTACTTGGTTTCATGGATGGCTCCATCCGGCCGAGTGGCTCCGCATGTAAAAGAATGGGATCGTCCGGTGCTTTTTTGCGGATCTAGTCGGTCCTGCTCCTGTTCTGCATGCTTGGCTGCAGTGGCGGACCCAAGCGTTTCTAGGAGCCTGGCCAAATTAACTAGTTGATCAAGGGATTAGACCTATATCAACATTTATATATATTCTACTGGACGATTGGGCCTAGTGGACATGGGCACCGATGAGCTCGGGCGGGCGCATAGGATCGCCGGACCCAGGGCCCGCCACTGCTTGGCTGTGATTATATCTACGTGGCACAGAGTAATGGTGGACGGCGTTGTCTCATGATTCAAGCCAAACACCAACGTAGGCTTGGATGCAAGATCAATCCGGACCAGCTCGTCTGGCAAATCAAACACATCATGTTGTTGCAAACAAACATGAATAGTGAGAGTCATCATTTGTGAAAAGTGTGTATTATATTATGGATGAAAGGGTTACAAGGTGATATTTATAGGCCATGAGAATAGCCTAGTACATAAGATGGTTGTGCCCCTCGAGTTAATGATGTTAACCGAGGGTTGATCGGTGATAAAATGGTTATATGCATAATCTACGGTACAATTGTTATTTGCTTATGCATCTTGAACAAATCTTTTAGTGCAGGTCCACGCGTGTTATGTTACCCATGGGACAATTCTTACCATTGTATCCCTTTACTCGGCAAATAAAGCAAATTCGATGTTTGTCCTCGCAAGATGTCTTCTCATCTTGCTTCTTGCTTTCTTCCTTGCTGGTAAGTCTCTTACCTGATGACATGAGACGTTCATTCTTCATAATGGGGCATGATGCAAGCTAGTGACCCTTTTTATCACAACCATAACACTTGCTTCTTCTTCTTCTTCTTCTTCTCTTGTTTGGAAATGTGGTCTTGTCATCAACCCTGCAAGAACACATAAAGGCATAGTGTCCCATGTTGGAGCATTTGAAGCACTTGACATGAGCCACCTTCTTCTTCTTGTCTTGACTTTTGCATATAAGGTTGCATTAAATTTAAATACAAAGTAGTTTACACTAATTCAACTTGAACCAAAAGATGAGTATGCATGCCTATAATACCTTTCACCACTTTTGAGCAAAAGAAATTTTACAACAGGGTATATCAGCTGAAATCCCCAAATAGTCACAAGCACAAGCATATGTAGCAAGAACACAAGAGCACACAAGGATTTGTTTACCAAAGTTAGGATTCACACCTTGAATCGTACATCTCTATTAAGGAAGCTCTTCATGACCAAAGGTCAAGCTCTTTCCCCGACCCATTAGTTTGATTTCTTCCCTTTAGGAGGTCTTCCCATGGCTCACCACAAGCTAGGACTTGCCACGCAATGCCTAGCCATCTAGGAGACTTCACCTCCTAGAGTAAGAAATGATACACGAACGCTTATGAAGCCCTCAAGTGTTCAAGGATAGGTATGGCTCATTGTTGGTTTTAATCACCCAAACTCTCACCCAACTAAAGGATTTTTCTCAAATCTTGCAAATCTCATAAAGAGAGGCTGGGGAGAGCTCACAAGTGCTCTAGGATGGCTTAATGATGTGGGGGATTTAGCAACCCTCAAAGAAGAGGGAAAAGGGGCATACATACGTCACTCACAAAAACTAGCCATTTTTAAACAATAGAGGGTTATACAGGCGATTATGAGTACTTCTCATACATGGTTGGAACTTTCGAAGACCATCAGAAAATCTATGAATGGGAGCTGATGACACTCAAGTACTCAAGTTCTAGGTGTCAAAACTTCATACAACAATTCAGAACTTCCAAGAAAATTAATTTCACATGTTGAGCACCCATGATCAATAGGACAAAGTTGTTGGAACTTCCAACATATACGAAGAGCCCTAGCCCATCTAACAAAGAGCCATTATTGCATTTCGCAGTACCATATTGGGTCATTTTTTTTTGTCCCTAGCCCATTATTGCATTTCACAGTGTCATATATTTAATTTTGGCTACTGATCACCATCACAATCACAGACATAAAAATAGCTCATTTCCAACTTTCATATTGTTCACATCACAATCAATGAATAGTTCACCAGCAACAATAATGCAACATACAACAAGTTATGCGTCAACAATGCAACATACAATAAAAGTTCATCAGCAACAAACAACAAATTCACCAGCAACACACTTCAGTTGAGGGAAGGATTCACCTGGCTCTGACTGGTGCTAAAGTTTATCAGGCTAGAAATCAGAGAATGCAACTGCTTTCTGATGTTCTTCAAAGCTTCGAGCTCTTCTATCTGAGACTTTAATGTTGTTTCTTGTGTTTCAGCCCTCAATCTTAGTGCACCTATCTCAGACTCCTGTTCAGCAATCTTTTGCCGAAGTTGTGCCCCCCTTGTTTCTCACTCTCCAGATCAGATAGGATTTTTTCTACCTGCAGCGCAGTACCAACCCTAGTCCTTTTCTTCAAGGGTGGATGAATGACAACAACCTCTTGAAATGTCCTAGATTGGACAACTTAAGACACTGCTTCAGCAACAGTCTTTGGTTGGTCATCTCCAGGTTGGGCGACAATTTGTTCCATCCGAGCCTAATAAAAGAAATAAAATGAAAGGTCTCACAAAAGTATTCACAAATGTTTCTAGTATTGTTGTTGCAAAGAATAATGCAAAGTAGACAAGTACTTACAATGGCTGCTTGTACTAGAGCGGTGTAGCTATTTTTGCTGCAATGGAAGTTCTTGAGAAGATCAATTGGAGTTGGGTCTCTTTCAACATGTTTCTCCCTCTAATATGATGTAAAAATAGGCATAAACTATTATCTTGGAACAAGGAGCATGAGCAGGTTCATCAAATAAAGTACAGAGCAAAAACATGACTTGTTCAGTTGCTTACCACAACATGATCCTGTGCAACGTAGCTTCTAGATCTTGTGCGCTGAGGAAATCTGATCAGTCCAAGATTACTAGTGTTTATAGTACACCTCTACTTTACAATAATGAAAACTCGTATAAGATACATGAATAAGAGGAACAGATCAGTACATGCAAATGTACTAGTGGCAAGTTGAAGTTATATCATACCCTGTGAGGTTGGCTAGACCACATCGTAACCAGTTTGTTCCACTAGTCGTCATATATTGTGGTCACAGGAGATTTAGTTGGGACTTCACTTACTAGAAGATCATTGAAGAACTTTTTCTTCTATCTCTATTGCGACTTGAGCATGTCAGTACATGCCTCTATGACAAGTTGATTGGTGGTGTCAATGTGAAATTGTCCCTATATTAAGCACAACACAAGAGTAGTCAGAAAAATTGATGAAAAGAAAGGATGCAAAGAACTATGGTAGTAGATGAGTCGATATATGCACACCGCCAGTTTGCTAATGTAGTTCTTGAGATGTTTTTCATTATTGGTTTTGTAGTCCTTCCAGCGAGTAAGGATCGGTATATGCCCATGCAGTATGATCCCACCCTTTGATGCAAACTTTGTAGCTTGCATTGGTGCCCCTAGCCATTTGAGCCCTTCTCGAACATGGATCGGAAGCTTGGTGTGTAACCCTCTGCTTATCCTGTCCAGATTTCTACTCAACCTTCTTGAATCCCATGACATTTGTGCTCTTCTCGAAGGGCATGCATCACCTAACAATTTTGTTACGGTCATACAAGTGGTGTGTGTTAATAAAGATTTGGTTCCTAATTGCGACATTCCAATTTTTTGGCTTTGGGAACAAGAGATCAAATGACTTTCCTTCGCCAGTCATCATGTCGATGATGTCCTCAGTGTGGGTGGCTGTTGCTTGACCTTCGGTTGGCAATTCTTGTGAATCAGGAGTCGTCCCATCCGAAACTCCTGCCTAAGCTAAAGCCAATTCCTTTGCCTTGGTCCTAGTTACTCTAGGAGACATACTGTCGAAGGCATCAGGTGTCCGAATTCTCTACCCTCTTCCCCCGCTGATGGTATGCTATCATTGATCTAATTGGATAAATTGCATAAAGAAAAATAATGAGAAGCAATCCTGCATGACTGATACAAGAAATTTGGTAGGCAACAATAATAGATACCTCATGTTGGCCTGTCTCTTGATCAGATTCAGGCTATTCCTGAGATGGGTCATACTCTAGATCTGCATCTTCACTTCTTCTTTCATTGGTATTCTTTCTTTTACCTTTTCTAGACTGGGAAAAAATGTGTATGATTTTTCCAACACCGAGGGAAGACAGTACGCTCTAGTTCCTTAAGATACGTGCAGCCCTCACGTGCTCGTATGGATGGAGCTCCAGTTGTTTATGCTAGGAAAAGAAAGAACCTTCTATAAAATTGTCCAACCACTATAAATGAAACAAACTACTGTACAAGAAACAAACTGCTATAAAATCTAAAGGTAGAGCGTACCAAAACAAGATTCAAGATAAGATATTCGTAGCTAAAATAAGATCTAAGAAAGGATGTTCCTATCCAACCTTATACGAGCCGAAAGGGCAAACTACCGTAAAAGAAATAAATTAATGTAAAATCATAAAGGTATTGCATCCTAAAACAACATCCAAGATAGGTTGTTCCTACCCAACCTTTTACTAGTCCAAAGGACAAAGTAGTAAAATAAACAAACTAGTGTATATATGGAAACTGCCAGATCTGCGAACAAACAACAAAGTAAAAGGAGTAACAAAACCAAACAAGGAAACTCACCGGCGACGCTTAACTGGGGAGGAAAACATTGTACCTGGTTGTTGAAGAAACAAAAAGAGAAAAGCAAAAGAAAATAAGAAAGATGAAAAAAGGGAAGAAAGGAAGAAGGGAAGAAGAAGAGAGTAAGAGTGAGCTGGCATGCTCCACATGGATCAAAGGCCGCGTTATGAGCATGACTCCAAGACATGGCATTGTACCTTGATAGGTACCATTTTGCCACTTAGCTCCACCTACCCTTGCTCTTGCGAGTGCGTGCTAGCCTTGACTTAGTCTCCATTTGATCCCAGCTTTGCATAAGCTTCGCTCTAGCAGCCCTTGCGTGCATACAAGCAAGAAGAATGCTCCTCTCTTCTTCCAGGCCTTTGCTGCTCTACTCCGTTTGGAACTTGCTCACATACACAAGATGAGACGCACTTTGCACCTCCAATGCTACAGCATTGTGACAACGGATTATGCCACCAAGGTCCTGTTGGGATATGAGGTAGGCTACGCTAGCGCAAAAAAATTTCTACCACGTAAACCAGGAAAAAACTGTCGTTATAGATCACGGGATTACCACTTGACGCACAGGTGCAGAAGTTGTAGATATGCGTCGGGGCAGCGAAGTCGATCAACGTCGACGCAGTGTAGTCGAGCATGTCGACGTAGAGTAGCTCCTCAGCAACTCGTCCACATGCAGCGACTCCCTCCTCGAGCCTCCCTCCTCGTGCCACGGCTCATCAGGCTCGTCGTCGGCTCATCAAGTTCCTCATCAGAGCTCTCGTGTGGCGGCTCGTCCAAGTGCTGCAGATGCAACACCTCCATGGTATCCACACGTGCGGGGAGGAAGCGTCACAAGCCGGACTGCTAGGTCCACGAGTTGCAACAAGGCAAGGGCGTGGGAGGCGCGGCTGCTGCTGGTGCGAAAAGGGATTAAACCCTAGGGCGCCCCCCACCCCTCAATATATAGGGGTTCCTAATGGGTCTCTGGGTCCGAGACCCATTAGTACTCCTAAACCTGGTCCAATTCAGATCATATCCGAATTGGGCTTCCAGCCCTTTAAGTGTGTGACCCTATAGGTTCATATACGTATAGACATGGCCCGAGTATTCCTACTCGACCAATAGTTAGTAGCAGCCTCTAGCAAGACATACTAACTCCTATACGCACACGAAGATCATATCAGACAAACCATCACAACATCACGTACATGCTATTACCTTTGCCTCACAATATTTGGTCTAGCTCCAAGCCGACCACTCTTTCTCGATGCTGTGATTCGGAATCCCTTTCTAGGTTAACTCTTAACCTCACGTAGCATGGCCATGCATTTCCGGATCCGATCACTCGAGGGGCCCAGAGATATCTCTCTCAAATAGAGAGGGGCAAATTCCATCTTGACTGACCATGCCTCACAGCATGCTTCTTGACAAACCCGAAAGCTACCTTTATGACTACCCAGTTACGGTGTAGCGTTTGATAGCCCCTAAGTAAGTCGATCAATATCTTGAGTACATGCGACAGTCTCAGGTATAAGGACAAAGCGTACATGTTGTGTAAAGAGAGAACTACGTAACTCGTGTTGGGTCAGTCCTAGCACATGTCTCTACACGTGCCCACATTATTAGTTTGACATCTCCATGTCCATGACTTGTGAAACATAGTCATCAACTAATACATGTGTTAGTCTAATATTCATGTGTGTCCTCACATGAACTCCGACTAGGGACAACTTTAAGAATAACCATACAAGTAAAGAGTTTCACACACAATTCACATAATTGCAAATCAATTCAAGTAGCCTTTAATGAATATTCAAGGAACACAATATAAAACATGGATACAATGGAATATCCTCATCTCTATGATTGCATCTAGGGCATACCTCCAACAGGTCAATGGTTCCTGCACACTAGTCTCATGTGAGACCTAGTCTTGTTGCTTACCCGAGTTAGCATGGTCAAGTGCTTTCCTTCGCTAAAATGGAGGAGTCAACGAAAATCATGAGAAACCATGACTCTGCTACAGCAACTCCAAAGCATCCATCCTCACATGCTACCGGTAAGCTCACTCAGGTATGTGCAAGGTAACCCAAAGTTCACCAATAACTCTCTCGTTTTCATCTCCATGTGAGTATAGCTTGGTAATAAAAATTCATGCTTCCTCTGCTTATTTTCGTATGCTCTGGTTTGGGTGTCTTCGTACGGTACATCCATAGACTTTTTAAATTAAGCATGCTGCTTAGGTCAAAATAGCCTTCTTTAATCAAATAAGACATGGTGTCGAGTTTGATTAATGAACCATCAAAGTTAATACTTTCTGATTGGCGGCGGTGAAAGGTGCCGCCTGACCTTGCCGCCTGGCTCGCGGGGACCTGGCTCTCAGGTACCAACCAGGCTCCACTGATACAAGAACAAATCAGACCCTAAGCTACGGCGCAGCGCCAAAGTTGCAGCTCGGCATGTTCTGGATGCGAAGCAAACACACCCAAAGGTGTATACACAAGAGTTAGGCCTTGGATGGAGGAGTTTATGAAGCACCCAAGGAACAACCTGACAATGAGAAAATTCCTTATTTGCCATTAGAATTTACATTGCTTCCTCATTGGTTACCGAAAAAGTTTGCCTTCCATATTTACCTTCGGTTTAAAATTGCATTCCCTATTTGCCATTAACATAGTTAAGTTTATACGGAAAGACGGTTTGACCGGCTGCATATGCATGGGACTGACACATCTTTAAAAAATACGGAGCTGATATGAACAAAGCAAAACCAGTTGCTATACAAATTTTACAATGATGTGTCCGTATATTATGAGGGTAAAAACATCTTTTTCAGATCTAACTTAATGCGGTTGATGGTATACAGGGAATGCAGTCAACGGTAGGCAAACTTTTTCAATAGCCTAACATGAATTTGAATGGCAAGTAAGGAATTTTCTCAAACATGCATCCGTTCTGACCTTGTTTTGGTATTCGTCGATTTCCTGGTTTTTAGTCAAAGAGCTGCGACTATTGCCGAGGATAGCCTCGGCACATCGGTTCTCAATCAAGCGGATAACCTAGCAGGTCCAATATGGTTCGATTTACCAAAAGTCCAAAACGATCTAAGATAGTGTTTGGTTCACCGATGTAACGTAAACACGTTACGGAGTGATAACAAGTAGTGTTACAGGCGTTTATTTTGGCTTGGTCCGTAATCTATTACGCTGCAATTGGATACCAGCCTATTCAAATCGAATCCCGCTCGTCCCCGGTTGTAATCGCATCGCTTCCCTCATAATACTTTACGATACCGTTATCTTGATTGAACCAAACTGAGAACGTAATCGCATATTCCAGTGCTGATTCCCCCGTGATTCGATTACATTTACGTTTGCGTTACCACTTCTTGAACCAAACACTATCAAAGTAGTAGTATGAAAAAGATAATTATTTGAAGAATACTCCAAATTACACACTCGCCAATCTTTTTTTTCCCCGATTATGACAACAGAGGCTATAGAGCATAGGCATGTGCCACGCGGGGCGTCGGCAACGGCTGGATGGCGAGTGGGGCCTGGGGACCGACCTATCTTTATCGCCTATCCCGTATGCCCACAAGCAAGCAATTCCGTGTACAATTACCGGTTTACCACCATACCGTGTTGGGCCTCCTCGCCGTCCCAACGGATAAGATCGGCCGGCCGGCACGCCGAAAAGATGCCGGCGCGTCACTATTATATCACTCATCCCGAGAGCCGTACCGTCCCTATCCATCATCTCCGTGCCCAATCCACAGCGCAGGAGTGAGGAGCTACCGAGCTATATAGCTAGCTAGCTTGCGAGTGCGAGCCCGCGTGAAGCAGATCACACCAAGAGTCCAAGAGAGTAGCCGATGGCGGTGGTGAGCGGCAACGGCAGCGGCGGGAGGCTGAACCCGTGGGCGGAGCCGTTCGTGCCTTCCGGGGTGCGGTACCGCGGCCTGCAGACGGCGGCGGCGGAGCAGGAGGTGGACGACTTCTCCCCCGAGTGGTGGCGCCTGGTCGCGTCCTCACCGGCCTTCCGCGACCGCTGGCTCAGCGACTACGGCGCCCTCGGCCTGCTCGACGCCGACGAGGACGCGGAGGTCGTCGACAGCTTCCTCCCCGCCGACCTCTTCTCCCCACCGCCGCCGCGCCAAGGTAAGCAGCCATCGCGATCTGCCTGCGGTTTCTTGGAAATACTACCTGTGCTGAGGAACTGACCTGTCTTTGGATTTTGTGGCGTCTGCGCGGTGCAGAGAGCGAGCGGGAGGAAAGCGCGGCCGGCAAGAGGGGCGGCGCAGGCCTTGAGGTGGCGGCGTGGGGGATCGACAAGTGGTGGCGCGCGCACGCCGGGCCGCCGGAGGCCCCGAGGTACGCGGAGAAGGCGCCGCGGAGGGTGGCCGGCGGCGCCCGGGTGAGCCCCCGGCCCATCCAGCAGCCTCGCTGAAGGACCGATACAGTGCATGTGCATCCTGATCTTGGCGCAGGAAAATAGGCACACAAAAAAATAGTTGTTTCCCCCCTTCCAAATTTCCAATCTTTTGCTTTGGTGTTAGCCTTGCGTTGTTTTGGTTTAGCTCGAGATCGAACTGGAAGATCCACTGCGCTGCACTCGTCCCTGTGGTGTAAATATGATGATGTAATAAATTCAGTGAGACTAGCTTTCAGCTTTGAGTTTCAGCCAGGCACAAAAAGATCGATGCAAAACAGAGCACCCGTGGATTTCATTTGTTGCGACGGACGACAACCAGTCCCGCGGAGATTTTCGTAGCAGCAATGCGTTTGTTTGCGAGCAACGATGGACGCACAGCTATCGAACACACTTTGCGTTTGTTTGTTAGAGCGTCCTCGCCAAAATATTTTCTCTCCCCCTCTCCAATAGCAGCTTTTGGATTCTTGGAGATCGTTGCAACAGCAGATTACGGGAAAAATCATCTCCAAAATCCTTCTTACATGCAGACCTCGCTGGTCTCCCTCCCCCGATTGCCACCTCCTCCCCTCGGTCCCTCCTCCTCTTTCTCTCTCTCGCACGCCGCCGCTGGCCTCATCGCACGTGCCGCTCCCACCCTCACGCCTCCCCGCCGCCGGCCGTCTCCCCTCCCCATGCTCCCATGGGTGCCGCCCCCACCCTCATGCCTCCCCACCACGGTCGTCTCCCTGCCCCTTCTGCTCCCATGGGCGTCGCCGGCCTCGCACGTGTTGCCCGCCGCCGGCTGTTCCCCTCCTCTACGCCCATGGAGGCCGTTGCCCACCGTCTCGAGCTACGGCGCGCGGACCCATGGGCGGCGAGCCGGCAAGCTCTGAGCATGGCGAGGCGGCCTCAAGCTGCAGGAAGGGCATGGCGCGGTGGCGCGCGGTGGAGCGTAGGCGAGCTCGGACGGCCGAATCCAGCGGTGACGGGTTGCCGTGATGGATCCATGGTGTCATGGAGGTCAACAAGGTGAGCTTCTCTGGCCGAAAACTTTCACGCGCCGAACCCAACCGCCGATAGGGGAGAGGGGTGGAGAGGGTCGCTTCTCCCCCTGAATTAAGGGGAAAGGAGCTGAGTTTTTAGCAATCGCTGAAGAAGTTTTGGTATCAGGGAAGGAATTAGCAGTCTGCTGAAGCTCTCTGTCATCTCCAAAATCTACTAAATGATAGTTTTGGGTATTGGGGGTGGATATAAGCAATCTGCTGGAGACGCTCGACACAAAACCTGAATCAGCCCAGCACAGAAAAGCAAAAAAGAGAAATACGCCTGGGACGAACTCTCTCTGTGTACTAACCAACCACCAACCTAGATGTTCTAAACGTCATATATCTCCGTCTACTAAACACCGTCTAATAAACAACCAACGAGTTTATTCTAATCGTCGTATATTTATTGATGGAGATAGCAGTTTCTATAATTTGTTATGATAGCGTAGCCCTTTATATTAGTTTATTACTTACAATAAGAAGTAAAACAACAATTTCGATAATGAAGTACATGATGTTCGATGGAATAGAAATTCGTGTTCACTCATAGAGACTCCCGAGGACCGTTCGACGTTCGACAATTGCACTGGAATGGAGTGAGGGGATTTTACTGGCTGTGAACGAGGGAGGGATCTTGTTAGCTACTGCCTCCGTTCCAGAACGTAGCTATTTCTAGCATTCAAATTTTTTCCCGTAATATAGCTACTTTTGAGTTCCCAAGTGAGTTATTTGGCTTGAGAGGTTTAAGTGTATCTTTGGTTGAATTTTTCAATCTGTTTTTGCTTTTGCAAAAGTCAAAAGCCAACCAAAAGACCTAAAACTCACATGTGCTTTTGTCCAAAAGCTGCTTTTGCTCTAATACAAAACCAAAAGCAACTTCCCCCTGCTTTCAAGTGCTTTTGGAACAAAAAATTACCCACCTACCACTGGTTATGACCGTACTGGTTCGTTTCCTATCCTTTTCTATTTCTCCCGTACGTGCAATCCTCCGTCCGCCTCCTCCTCTGCACCAACCGTCCGCTTCCTCCACGCGCCGCCCCCAGCGGCCCGCCGCACCCTGCCTACGGAAGGCCGCCGCTCGCCGCCCCTGGCCGCCGCACCCCGCCGGCCATCCCACCCAAGGTTTGATTCCTATTTTCATGTTTGATCCGTTCATGTTTGATCTGTTCATGCCCTAGCAAGTGGCCCCACTTTGTTGGATTTTCACGAATGGGTCAGAACACTACATATCTAATCCAATACCAAGTGATCGACATCTCTAGGATAACTGAGTTTTTCAAATTCGAACTGTACTGATGCTCAATTTTGAAGAAGAACATATAGCCCATGGTAATACTGTACTGATTATTTCTTCAATATTCAGAAGCCTACCTAAACAATGGGTGACAAGGCAGATTGGGGTGATGCTTTTTTAAGGCATTTGATTGATGCCTGCAAAGAAGAGATTGAAGTTGGGAATAGGTTGTTGGGAATTTTCAGCATTACCGGTTGGAAGAATATTATTTCCAAGTTTGCAGAAAAATCTGGTGACAGGAGAAAAAAAACAGTTGAAGAACAAGTTAGATGTTTTGAGAAAGAAGTATTTAACATTTATGGAGTTCAAGAATTGTGCCACTGGTCTTGAATGGGACGAGGCAAAATAAACTGTTAACTGCTCAGAAGAATGGTGGAACAAACACCTTGTTGTAAGAACTATATTGTCATTGTAAATATATTCTTCCCATTCTTTGTTATGGTGTGCCTTGCTAAAAAATTTTAATTTCAGAGATGCAATAATCATGAGAAAGAAATCAAATGCCATCATGTGAAGTTTCAAAAATAAGGACCCAAGTTCCTTGATGACCTGCATATCTTGTTTGGCAAGGCACATGTCAGTGGGTCTTCTGCATCCTGTCCTGAAGATATATCCTTCGATGAGACAAGTGATGAGGATGTGGATGAGGTACCAAAACCTATACAGAAGGATATGACAGTGAACCTAGGAAAAAGGAAACGCAAGGGTACCTCCATTGGTGTTGAAGGGAAGGATAAAAAGAGCTCATTATTTCGTTTGTACAAGAACACTTGTTTGAAGATAGAAAATGTTGCAGAGAGGATCTCCACAAGTGTTGAAGCATCATCAGCTCCTCCAACCAACCTAGTTCCTACCATTGCAAAGACTATGAAGATGGTGAAAGAATGTGGGGGTGAAAGAAGGAACTGCTCTAATGTACACAACCGCCTCCCTAATTATTAAGCTTGAATTTAGGGAGCTTTTTAGCTGCAACGCCCGTAAAATTTACCAATCTACATCACTCGTTAAAAATGCATTTCAAAATTTTTCCAACCGTTGAGCTCCCGAGAAATCCTTTCCTTCCCGCCAGCCCCGCCGTCCCGACACCCGGCATCATCAACCCTCTTTTTCCGTTCCCCATAATTTTCACCGCGTGCCCGTCAAATCCATCACGTGTGCCAGTCAAATCCCGCAACTTTCGCCGTATCCTCCTTTTTCCTTCTCTTTTTCCCTTCCTTTTTCCCTTTTCTTTTTCCTCTCTTCCTTTCTCTTTCTTCCTCCTTCCTTCTTCCTTCTTCCTCTCTCTCCTTCCTTTTTTCCCTGGCGCTCTCCCTCTTGCGCCTTCCTCCTGGCGCTGCGCGCCGGGCCCGCGCCGTGCCGGGCCGCGCGCCTGGCCGCACCCACGCGCGCATAGCCGCGCCGCGCCAGCGCCCCCGCACGTGCTCGCCTGCGCGCCGCTCCAGTGCCTCGCCCGCGCGCCTGCCCGCACCCACACGCCCGCGCCCACCTCCCGCCGCGCCGCGCCCAGCCAACCGCGTCGCGCCGCCCGCACGTGCGTGTCGCGCCGTGCGCCGCCAGCCATGCCGGGCCGCCCACCGGCCGCCGCACGCCGCCCCTCCCGACGCGCCTCCCCACGTCGGTCGCCGCCCCTGTGCCTCCTCGTCGACCGCGCCTCCCCCACCACACCATCCACGCGCACGTCCACTACGGCACGCCACCGGCCGGACAAGTTCGGCCGCCATCAAGTTGCCGGCCCCGCCGCCTCGTGCGCCGTCGCCCTCCTGCTGGCTATAAAAGCCGCCCGAGGCCGGCCTCCTCCTCCCACACCACGAGCTCGCCCGACCCTCCACCTCCCGCCTCCCTGCGCCAACCGCCGCCGCCGCCAGGAGCTCCACCCACCGCCGGCCCCCTTGCTCCGGCCACCAATCGCCCGAGGTGACCCCTCAAATGGGTTCCCCTTACTCCCCTCTACCTCTCCCCCACTCGACCCACCGCCGGCGAGGTCTGGCCGGACCAGCCCCTCCACCGGTTCCCTCCTCTCCCATCCTCCTGTACCGGCCCAGGAAGAAGAAGGAGAAAAGTCTCCTTCAATCTTCGATCTACCCCTCTCCTTTCTTATATTTACAAACCAGCCCTTCCACCTCTCTCAAAGAATTCTCACAGATGAGCCCTTCCACTTTTTAGAAATAATTACAAATAGGTTCCTGGTTCTCGCAGTTTAGTCCTAAAACCTTGTTTTAAGCCCCTAACACTCATTTAACTCGTCATTTCATGCGCTAAACTTCCTCCAATTGATCACAAATTCGACCACGGCCTCCTCTCATATATTTCCGCCGAGGCATATCCAAATTTCATGAAAATACCCCTCCTACCTATTTTCCGTTCATATTTTCTGTTCGGAGCTCAACGGGTAAAATCTTATTTCCTTTTTATTTACTGTGTGCTCGTTTGTGTGTGCCGTAGATCGCGGAGTACCCGAGGAGGAGCACGAGGAGGAGTTCGACCGCGAGCCTGAGCCCGAGGACCAGTACCGCGAGCAGGAGCTCCCGGAGGGCTTTGAGAACGGCAAGTCCAATCTCACCCTTTGATGCATATTTAATACCTAGTTTTTCAAACACAACCTATTGGCCTGTTTTATAAAATGCATATTGTTTTATTGCAAGACATGGTTGGATAGCCATCCATTGATTGTTATGATTATTCCTTATTGTCCTAAATTTATCTCTAAATATGAGTTGCTCTATTTAGATGATAAATACTGCTAGAATGCTTAGGAACTCGTTACTCAAATTCAATCATGACTACACTTGTTTATTCAGAAAATAAATGTGTGAGTGTTTTCAGCTGAGAAAATGGGTTTTCGGGTGTAAAGAGAGGGGATGCATAGATGAGATGGATGGGTGTTTCTTGTGTGAAATGCTAGAATGTTGGGCTCGTACCTTAGTGGTTGAGCAAGGTTGGGAGTATCCATCTTGTCATGGTTAAGGACCGAGTTGATGTGTCATCTTGCCTAATTCCACCATCGTGCAACCACTCGACCGTTGTATGGGCAACGGCTTAGCATAAATCCCACTAGCTAAACTGTTAGTCTTCAGGTGTGCTGGTGAGCAACGGGAGCCCATGGAAAAGGAGTAAGCTCTTGGTCACTTAGGTCCCGGTTCCGGCCTCGTGGATAGGTCGTTAACCCCTTGGGTGCTTCCATGTTGACTAGTCAGTTTTGGCTAAGGTGGATAATGGCTTTGTTAGCACCCGCACCGGTATTAAGGTGATCGTGCTGCGGTACCCTACTTGTGGGAAAAGTGTACAACCTCTGCAGAGTTAAAACCTATCCGGGTAGCCGAGTCCACGGCATTGGACGAGTTACGGCTTGGTCACATAACTAGCATTTTGGAGATGGTTGGTTTTATGGCGTGTGTTGGATTTTGGAAGTGTCCGGCAGTTGTGCCGTGCGCTACGGTGGACGGGGAGTCCGGTAGTGATAAAACTTGGATCCTTTGTGTAGGATCAACCCCACTCAAGGTTTCGGTTACTAAATAAAATACTTTGCGAAAACTCTTTGAAAATGAACCCTTGCATGTGTTGAAAATCTAGCTTTATTGCAAATGAACCTTAACCTTTTCCTTGTTTTATCCTGTGCATATTCTTGCTGTATCCCCCTCCGTGGATGGGGTTGGACTTGTTGAGTACTTTTGTACTCACCCCTGTTTTGTTGCTTCAGAGGAGGATCCGGACTACGTCGCCGAGGATCTCGAGTAGGAGGTTGCGTCTGCACCCAACGCTGCCTACGGTGTTGGTCCTTTTGCAGGATGCTTCCGCTGACGCATAGTTCCGATTGCAGCCCGGAGTCCGACTGGACTGCAACTTGTATTTGTATTGTTATCGCTTTAGTTTTACTTTGGGTGTGGCTTGCCCGCCTGCTCCTTCGGGAGCTGTACGGTTTCTGAACTATCTGTTGAATAAATGTGTTATCAGCCTCCTGGGACTGATAATTGGATCACATTTAGTCTCTACTTATGTGGGGACGCTTCATTAGCTCTCTAGAAATAACTAAAGGAAGGCTCGATTTGATTGAGAGGGAGCTAGAAAAGGAGATGATGAAGTGCCACTAATTTGTTTTCATGTTTGTCAGATTATTTTCTTGTCATATGTGACAATATTTTTCCTATGTTGAACCAAAATAAGTTACCCTATGTTGAACCATAATTTGCTTGGGCATGTGAAACATTATTTATCTATTATTGTGTTATGTATATAGTATTGTCAAGAATGTTGCTGTATTTAATTATTAATATACTAATGTCTCATCTAGATAGATGATAGATTGGGAGATATAGTCAAAGGAGGGTAAAAAAAGACTACTATTGCTAGCAGAACTTGCACAGCATGGTGGTGCTATTGGAGAAATGGGTAACTTGTATACTGAGTGGTATTTGCACAAAGTTGAATACAGAGAAACGTCAGAAATTGGAATTCAATCGATGATGCGGTGTATATCACGTCTGAGGTATTTTTATAAGATGTTTCGGATGAGCAACGAGATTTACAAGAAACTTCATGACTTGCTGGTCTCTACCTACGGATTGACCTCAAGCAACAATGTTTCATCTATTGAGTCATTGACGATGTTCTTGTGGATCGTCGGAGGACCACAATCTTTTTCACAAGCTGAAAATCATTTTGCACGGTCACTTTGGACAGCTCACATCAAGTTTCACGAAGTGTTGAAGTATTTGCGCAAGTTAGTTAAGGACAACATTAAGCCGTGAGATCCTACTTTTTCTACAGAGCATGAAGGGTGAGAGTGATGACGTGGAGAATGAGAATACCATGAATACCATTCGTACTAGGATAGCTGATACTTTGGTTAGTGCAAAAGGAGGATAGTAATGTTGAGGGATGGCATCATTGTATAAGCCTTCTGATGGATATTGTTCTGTTTATGTGGACCAATCACTTTGATGGATGAAGAACATATAAAATTTATTTTTTTTCCTTTCTAAAATAGTCATTTAGATGCGAATTAGTGAACACATTATTTTGTTACGAGCAATTCGCATATAAACAGACCCTTAGACCTTTAGGGATGTTACAGGTATTTCTTACACAGACTGCAGTTTCACAGCTGCTCTAACCAAACGATCTTCTGCTTTTCCCACAGCTATTTTTCCACAGCCTACAGCTCATAGCAGCTTTTCCAAAAACCACAGCCCAACCAAACACACCCTAGAACACCCTCGTACATGCAAATCAATTAAATAGGAAAGACATAATTAACCTCTTAATTAGCGCATGAAAACTAAAATGAAGGGTAAGTATAAACTTTTAATCTACGTCCTTAATCTTCTGAAATCTGTCTGAAAGAGGGAGTAGCTGTGTGCTCCAGAAGCCCATGTGACAGCGGATTCTCGCGTTATTTTGGGCTTGCTGTACTGGGCCTTTTAGAGGATACCCTTTCTAAAAATTA
Source organism: Setaria italica (assembly GCF_000263155.2). Lineage (NCBI taxonomy): Eukaryota > Viridiplantae > Streptophyta > Magnoliopsida > Poales > Poaceae > Setaria > Setaria italica. Next base: position 26,188,505 of record NC_028452.1, read on the forward strand.
GCAAATGTTTCCCAAGTTTACCGTTACAGTGGGGCTGTTCGAAATGAAGAGCCCACCAAAAGGCGCGAGAAATAATGGATCGACATTCTTACGGGCAACCCATATGAATCTTGAGTGAAGGGGTGGTGTGTGTGTATATATATGAATCACTATTTGAAGAGGTGATTTATCTCTCTCCATCGCACACAACAAAGGAATCATAACTTTTTTTGGTGTAACCACGGTTGAAGAGAACATTTATATGAATAATTAGAACTCGTGGTTCGTCTTTTCTCTTTCTTTTTATTTTGAAGCTATCTTAGCACCGAAACAATTGATATAATATTCAGATATGTATATATCAACTATTTCAGCGTGAAAACTGAATTAAGAAAAATGATGAACCATCTAGGCCAATCTGAACGATGGAAAAGATCAAAAAGAAGAATGAATGAAGAAAAAATAAACAAAAAGACACGGCCTAAATCCAATGAAAATTCAAGGTGCAAGAATCATGCATGACAGAGAGAGGAGGAAGCGTAGAGAAACAAAGCTCATCTGGACCAAATATGGCACTCAATCTGGAAGCTCAATTCGGCCCTACACAGAAATGGCAAGCAACAATCGGCCCACTAGCTCGGATAGGGAAACAAACAAACACTACTACAGAACTCGGTATTGTTACCTGTTCGTAGGGTGTATATCTCCCAAAAATGCATTTAGAATTAATCCGTCGAGATAAAAGGGGATCTTTTATCACAGGTCTCTCAACCGGGATATAAGACCCTCTTTTAGTCCCGGTTGGTATTACCAACCGGGATAAAACGGTCGCCACGCCAGGGGCTGCCTCCCGCCCATTTTATTACCAACCGGGACTAAATGGTTTTTGAAAAAAATTACAAAAATAAGAAATATCGGGGGTCCCTGGGAGGTCCCCCACACGCGCACATCCCAGGTCACAAGTCGCGTGATTTTTCACGCAAAATATGCGCGTGCGCGTCTGTGGGATTCGAACCCATGACCTCAAATCTCGCGCGTAGCTTCCTTGCCATCCCACCTACACACCACAATCTGTCTATGTAAGGGATGCTATACTTTTGTATTAACTCATGGAGGACCCTTTAATCTGGGTTGGTAACACCAACCAGGATTAAAGACCTCATTTAGTCCCGGTTGGTAATACCAACCGGGATAAAAAGGTTCGAGGGATTTAGTCCTTTCCCAGCCACACATGGGGGACCCTTTTTTATCCCGGTTGAAAACACCAACCGGGATAAAAAGGGTCCGAGGGCTTTATTCTTTTTTCAGCCATCCGTGAGGGACCCTTTTATCCCGGTTGGAGTTTCCAACCGGGACTAAAGAACCCCTTTTATCCCGGTTGCTTTAGTCCCGGGTGGTAATACCAACCGGGACTAAAGGGTGACCTTTTAGTCCCAGTTGATCTTACCAACCGGGACTAAAGGGTCCCCCACATGTGCCTGAATTTTTCAACCGGGACTAAAGGATCCCCACGGGTGGCTGATTTTTGAACCGGGACTAAAAGGTCCCCTTTAGTCCCGATTGCAAATACCAACCGGGAGTAAATTCTAGCCTACCATGGCGCACCCCCTTTTCTCCCGGGCCTAAATTAAACCGGGACTAAAGAGGGGGGATCGAAAGTCAATTCTCTAGTAGTGAAAAGGAGACAACAACTTTTTAAGTAAGAAGGGGTAGACAAAGTTGTTAAGGTTCACATGGAACCTGCCTATCAGGGTTCAAGTTTTTGACTCGGTATTGGTGCTCGCATTCTACTAGATTTATTTCAGGATTTAACCGACGGTATTCTTTCAGTGGTAGGCGACGTGCCCATCGACAGCGAGGCACCAGTGGTGACTTCATCAATCTTGAAAATTTGCTGGCTCAGTTTTTCGGAGGTGCTCATAGGGCTAGGGTTGCATGTATATTCGCAGAGGCAAATATGCGTGTGTGTATGTGAGCGTCTGCGTTTGTACGGTGTGATTTGAAAAAAAAAAGTAAGAAGGGGTAGAGAAATGCCTGGAGCCAAGGTTCGAGTACTTCAAAAAAATAAAAGGAGGCAGCACAAATCGTCAAGCATCTCACAGGTCTCGAAATTTAACTGACGATAAACTAATATCTCATTGCTTGTATTGCAGAACTCTTTTAAAGGAGATATTTTCGGGATCGTCTACCATTATTACTAAGAGTAAAATATACGACCGACGCTTCAACTTGACAGCGGTGCTAAAATGCACATCCAGCCTCCTAAATCCTAAACTTGCTAATAGATTCACGTGAGGTTCAAGTCACCTATTACCTGCATTAAACAGCCTATGTGGCGGCTGAGTGTGTGATGAAGTCTGACATGTGGATACATATGTCATGCCCATCTCTCCTCTCCAATCTTATATCTGGTGACCCACATTTTCTAATTAAAAATTTGACCACCGTCTTCTCCACCTCTTGTTGCCATACATCTACTATAGATTTCCATATGGGCCGCCGGGCCCTAGCCCGGCCCTAGCACGAAATGGCTCGGCACGAAATGGCACGACGCCTATTCCGTGTCGTGCCGTGTCGTGTCGTCGTGCCGGACAGGCAGCCCAGGCCCGGCACGACGACCCTTTTTTAGTGCCGGGCCAGCACAGTGGCACGATAGGCACTAGCGTGCTAGTGCCGGGTCAGGCACTAAAGGTCTCAATGACCACTCAAACTAATCAACACAACTTACACAAGTCATTCATCTAGAAAAGAACAACAGATTTCAATTTCAACAGATTAAAATCATATTAAACTTACTTCACAACATCACAACATCACAGATCAAGTGATCAACATCTCTCTACTTCAACTTCACAACATCACACATCAACATCACAGAGAGAGACAAAAGGTTATAAAGTTTGAGCTGGTGCAATGGCTGCCTCATTAAAAACCTATCCAGGTAAAACTCACACCTCGTGAGAAAAAACCCTGGAGGAAAAAAAGAGTACAGCCCAGCTCAATCAAATTGTAGTTCTAAGACTTAAGTTATTACAGGCCAGTGTTACACTTCTGAATTCTCAGCGGCATCTAGGTACAAATTAGCAAAACTTTCCTCAAGTTCTTCATCCTCTACTAAGTTCTGAAGTCTTGCTTCTACAGCCTCCCAATCCTTGACGCAAGAAAGCATCTCGACCATCTCCGGTTTCAATCGACGCCGCCTCTCCTCGATGATCCTGCCAGTAGTGCTGAAAACAGATTCTGATGAAACTGTGGAAACAAGAACAGAAAGAACATCTCTAGCTAAGACGGACAGAACTGGATAAGTTCTTTTATGCTCATGCCACCAAGATAAGATGTTGAAGTTATCATCAAAATGGGTGACAGTGTCACTGTCCAAGTAGGTAGAGAGTTCATTGCCAATACCCATATCAGTTGCAGTAGTGCTTGCTGCTTGCAGCAAAGCACTTGCAGATGACCTTCTAGACAAAGCAAGAGGCAAAGAGGGAGGAGGGGTGGAGAAAGAAGTACCAGGGAGATCATGAATTCCAAAAGCAGATACACTAGAATCTGAACCAGTGGAAAAAATATCATCCCAAGCACTAGTTTTCTTACCAGAAGTGGATGGAGGTGGAGGAGTTTCCAATTTTACTGCATCAAACTTGTCATCATACAGTTTAAATGCAGTAGACAGTTCAGCTCTAACATCAGTGAAGTAAGCAGAATAATCAATACCAGTAAGACTAGATAACAGCCTGAGCACATTTTGAAAACCTTTCAATTTAGCTCTAGGGTCCAATATGAATGCAACAGAATAAAGCATAGGAATGTCTCTCCAGTACTTAAGATAGTAATCTTTCATAGGAACAACAACATGCCTAAGCAATTCATCATTTTCATAATGTTTAAAATGTTTAGCAATCAAAATGAGCTGATGCAACATAAGTGGAGAGGTAGGATAATAAACACCAGATAGTGCAATAGTACAATTATAAAAGAGTTCAAAGAAGGATAGCATACTCTGTGCAATAGTCCAATGATCTTCTGTCAACAGTAAAGGATCTCTTTCACCCCTAGGATAGTTAGTCCCAATGAAAACATTAAATGTCTGTCTGTAAGGGAGCAAATGCTTGAGCATGAGATAAGTGGAGTTCCACCTGACTTCCATGTCCAAACCAAACTTTCTAGGACGAACATTCACAGCAAGACAAAATCTCTTAAATGCAGCAATGCGCTGGTTAGAAGCATTGATGAAAGATATTGCAGATCTAAATGCATCTAGATATGGCTCAATCAGATTAATGGCAGATTTAACCATTAGATTGATGATATGACAAGCACAACGCTGATGTAAGAACAATGATCCAACATAAGCAGCTAATTTAGGACTAAGTTTCTCCATAGCAGTAAAATTAGCAGAGGCATTATCCAAAGTAACAGAAAACACCTTTGAAATCAAACCATACTCCTCTAGCACACTAGTCACACAGTCAGAAATGTTCTGGCCAGAGTGAGATTCATCAATAAGCCTTAAACCAATTAACCTCTTCTCTAATTGCCAATCAGCATTAACATAATGAGCAACCACACTAAGGTAATCTTCCTTAGCATTACCAGACCAGATATCAGAAGTGATAGACACAGATGAAACAGCAACAAATGATTCAATAAGCTTAGCACGGCAATCAGTAAAGTACTTGCACATATCTCTAGTGGTTGATTGCATAGAGACAGCCGAAAATCTAGGATTATGAGCAAGTTTAATATACTCTTCAAAAGCAGGAGATGCACCGAAACATAGAGGAAGATCTAGTCTAGCAATCAAACGACATAGTTGAGTACAAGCTACCTCAGCAGAGTAATCCCATTGACGGACAGAACCGTCAGGGTTGAAATGGATCAGAGACTAGGAATTACGAACCTTAGCCCTTCTGTTTGGGCATTTCTCAACATGCCTGTTGAGATGGCCAGTGCCAATGGAAGATCTAGCAGCATATATAATGCCACAATGATTACACTTGGCAGAGACCCTTACCTTCTTCCCATTGATGTCCTTGAAGATCTTTTCAAAGTCCTTCCAGCACTCAGAGGTGGTGGAACGGGACCTCTTGGTGCCGCTGCTTACCATGTCTGGATCAGCATTAGGTGCTTCTTGACCAGCAAGTGGTGCTTCAGCATCAGCTATGTCGATTGGATCGACAGCGCTGCGACCGAAGAGCTCGTCCCGCTCTGCCTCCATGTCACTCTCATCATCACCTCGCTGGCCCATCATCCGAAGCTCGTCGTTGATGGTGTGCTCCTGGAAATCATCGCCGCCGTCCATCGCCGACGCTCTGGTCCCTCAATGGATCAACTTGCAAACACAAAACAAGAACAAATCAGTAGAAGAACACCAACAAATCAGTAGAAGAACACCAGCAGGCAACAACGCAACGGCTTACCAACGAATTCGGAGCACCAGAGCGCATGGCAAGGTCAACGAACAATGGATATGGAGCACCAGAGCCAGGGAGGAGAGAGAGGAGGCAACAGGACAGTGGACAGAGGAGTGGGCGAGAGCGAGAGGTGGGGGAAGAAGACAACAACGCAATGGCTTACCAACGAATCCAGATCACCAGAGCGCACGGCAAGGAGAACTAACAATGGATCTAAACACCGGAGCCAGGGAGGAGCGAATCAGAACAAGAACACCAACAGACAACGGTCGGGAGGCGAGGGGGGCCAGGCGGCCAGCGGCGCCGGTAGGCGGCCGACGCCGGCCTTCGGTCGCCGGAGAGGGAGGAGGCGAGAGGAGGCGGGGGTTGGGGGAAGAAGATGACACACCAACGAATCAGTAGAACACCAACAAACAACGGTCGGGAGGCGAGGGGGGCCAGCGGCGCCGGTAGGCGGCCGACGCCGGCCTTCGGTCGCCGGAGAGGGAGGAGACGAGAGGGGCAGAGGCGAGAGAGCGGAGGCGGAGAGGAGGAGAGCCAGAGGTGGTGAGACGGCGAGGCGTGTGAGAGAGCGGAGGCGAAGAGCCAGAGGAGAGCGAGATCCAAATGCAGAGCGGCGGGGAGGGGAGGGGAAATGATGCTAGGGTTTGCAGCCGAGCAGGGCGAGGCGGCCAGCGGGCTTATATACCCCCTCCCCAACGGCTTGATCCAACGGTCGGGAGGCGATGGGACGCCGGAGATCAACGGTCGGGAGGCAAGGGGTGCGGGGGTGTGGGGCCAGCATCGGGCCGGCCCAAAAATCGTGCCGGGCTCGTGCTAGCCCACCGTGCCGGGGAGACGGCCCAAGCCCGGCACTATCATCGTGTCGGGCCGGCCCGAGCACTATTCCTCTCGTGCCGGGCTCGTGTTCGTGCCGGGTTTTTTAGTGCCAGGCCTCGGGCCGCCCAGTGGGCCTGGCCCATTTGGAAAACTTTGACATCTACTGGCGCCGGCCTGCTGCTCCTTTCGTCCACCGCTCGCCTAGGCCTACTGCCACAGCCGCTGACCGACCGCACCGGCCCCCACTTCAGCCGCCGCCACTCCCACAGGCCACCGCTGCCCGCCAGCGCAGGGTCATAGGCTCACAACCCTAGTCGCCATCCACCAGCGCAAGATCGCGGCCTTGGCCGCTGATCGCCCACACCGGGTTGCCGCCCCGGCCAGCTCTCGGTCCCACACTCTCCCCCATGTGCCACTGCCGAGGACTCGAGATAAAGTGTCGCCGCCCCCCGCTTCCGAGGATCGAAGCTCGAGCACCATCGTCCGCCGCCGGCCTAGTCCCAGCTTGAGGGCCAACTTCCACCATTGCTGAGGGGCCGAGCTCGAGTGTCGCCACCTGCCGCCGGCTTGAACCCTAGCTCGAGCGCATAGAGCACGCATGCCAAGGACGGCGGTGCCGGCACACCAGTGGGAGCTCAACCACGCCTCCGATCCGCCGCCCCGCCGACCCTCCCCATCCCAGCCATGCGCTACGCAGAGAGAGGTAGAGAGAGAAGTCGGAGAGTAGATGGTGGATCTGATATGTGGGACCTACATGTTAGTCCACGTCAATGCACACTTAGCATGCCATGTAGGCTGTTTAATGCGTGGGTATATATGATTTGGACCTCACATGAACCTAGCAAGCTTAGGGGGTCGGATATGCATTTTGTACTGGCTGTCAAGTTCGAACGCATATTTTACTCTTATTACCGAAATAATGCGGGTGAATATGCAGAACCATCTGGTCAGTCCATAACAAAACTGGCCATCCCTTGGACTAGTGTACATATGGGACTATCAAAAAGAGTTTTTTTTACGGTGCACAATAATACCCTATACTACTATTCGAAAATAACTACGTAAGAATCTGACGGTTGAGATTAATTGTATACTACTAGAACCTTAAGCTGTAGATCCGACGGTTGAGATTAATTACATACTACTAGAACCTTAAGCTGTAGTATAGGTAGTATGCATGAGTAGTATGCGTAGGTACGATTGGAAAGATGAAAATTGGCATTGTTGCAACATATCAAATCTTTCTTAATTACCATCTCCTTTCTTTTTATTCCTCTTCTCATTTCCAATCGGTCGCTAGGGTTGCTCATTTCCAATCAGTCGCTAGGGTTGCACTGGGCGGCGGTGACTCCGGCGGGCGGCGGCGACTCCACGGCGGGCCGCGAAGTCCAAGGTGGCGGCGGCGGCGGTGCAGGAGCTGCCAGCGCAGCAGTATCCCCCAGCGGCAGCAAGCAGGGCCAAGTTCAGAGGCGTCAGCAGCAACGGAGGCCAGGACCGGCGTGAGGCCGACGGAGCGGCCTGGCGTCATGCGTGCTCGCCGCCTTGGCGGCGTCGTTCTCCCCGCTCGCCGCCGACCGCCCCGCACGGGCCCTTGTGCTCGAGGAGGACGACGACATCGAGCTGCTGGAGCGCGTCAAGGAGGACAGGAAGAAGCGCCTGGAGAAGCAAAGGATCATCAGCGCCTCAGGCGCCGAGACTGGTCAGTCAGTCAGTGAATTTACATTTTCCGTGAATTTACCTGCACTTCTTCTCATGCAGTTTTTTTAAAAAAATTTCCCTGAAAAAGAGAGATAAAATCTCCGAATCTTTGCAATAGCAGTAATGCTGTAGTTTGACTACAAACCACAGGGTACTTGCAGGACCTCATCTACAAGTTGAGCAAAGTTGGGCAGGCCATTGACAAGGACAATCTCCCAGACGCGAGCAGCGTCCTGGGTCCAAGCACAGATGCCCAGTGGGTGCAGAACATCAATGCAGCTTTCTCCAAGGTTAGTCTTTCCTCATCCATCCTGAATTGCTTCCCTTTCACTGCAGACAGTTGTTTCATTCCCTTCTCAACTTGTACATTTTCTTGACCTGTTTAGTTCTCTGTGCAACAGTTCAGCTCGAGCCCAGAGGAGAGGAGCACGGTTGATAGCTTTAACGCCTCCTTGGCCTCATTGTTCACATCAGGTATACGTGCAGTCTTATGATCTGTAGGACTAGATCTTTATCTAAACTTTCTATTTCTGAAACATACCTGAACATTCATCTTCCAGTGATCCATGCTTTTTCTGCCGGCATGAATCTGAAATGTTCCATGCGTGTGTCCTCTCGTTGCAGTGAACAAGCTTGATGCTGGATCCTCCAAGTCGGCGTTTGTGTCGTCAGCCACAGCGTTGGAGAAATGGATAGCGTTAGCCGGGCTGAGTGGCCAGCTCAAAGGCTTCTGATATGCGAGTGAAGTGGCTTGCTGACAAATAGCTGGGTGCTTCTCTTACTCGAAGCACTGGCTGTGATCGCAAGACGTGTATGCATCCGGCACTTGTGAATCTTCTAAAGAGGGTACCGTAACAGAGAACTGAGCTCACTTGGAGAACAGCAACATTCTCATCAAGAAATTGGAATTAATTTCCGATGTATTATCACAGTAATAGGACATGAAGCTAAAAATTGCTTTTGTTTGGTTGTCTAGTCCGTTTTTAAAATTCCAAGCAGCTCATGGGCAGTTTCTATCCTCGAAATTGGGGTATGTCAAGAGAGATTGAGGTGTATGAAACATCAAGCAGGGTTTTTTTTTTCAGTTTTCACCAATCATGCCGTGCCAGGTCAGATAGTGAGACAACCTGCACATAGATAGCTATCACAAATCACAGGCCAAACACTGATTTGAGAATTGCTTTATCAATTAAAATTTTTTATGTGCAAGCCAATCAAGAAACATTACCCAATAAAACGCAGATGCATACACCGCTGCGCCTAAGCATTATATTACAGAAGCACGACAATGTACACAGCAGTACAGCACCGCGACAATACCATCAGAAAGCATTCTGGAAGACCGACTCAGGATACCCTATGATGAGGTAGCACCAGTCAACCCTATCATCACAATATAAGACGAGAAACTAGAAGCGACAGCTAACTCAAAAGGTCCTCAATTAAGTTCTCCATCAATGCAGGTTTGCCTGCGCATAAGAGTATGTACAGATGGTTGGTGCACTGTGTATGGCTGCTCAACCTGCAGAGGAAAAAAAACATTAAATACCAGAATGCGTGTTTGTTGACAGCAGAAGAAATCACTAAGAGAGAAAACAACTCAAGTTACGAGAAGTTTCCCTAAACAATTAAGAGAAGTTTTCCTAAACAATTAAGAGAAGTTTCCCTAAAAAATTAAGAAAATACTTGATCGACTAAATTATTGGCTTATTAGCGTAAACAACGAGAATTCCCACCCAAGCAGGCACTAACTGTTTTGCTTGTCCAATAAATGCATGAAAACCATTTTCTATAGGGATAGTAAACAGCGGAGACAGCAGTACATGTTGTGTCCATGGGGTGCTTCCGAAAAAAAAAAGGATGAAGGATGATTCAGCAGTCACGTGTATGATCTCCTCCAGTTGAATCAGAGAAGTTATTTGTTTCAGAAGTGAGGAATGGCGTCATTTCTGCGGAAAGGAAATCCAAAGACAAATAATGTATTAAGGGGGTGTTTGGCTCCCACGTGCTAAACTTTAGCACCTGTCACATCGGATGTTTGGATACTAATTAGGAGTATTAAATATAGTCTAATTACAAAACTAATTACACAGATGGAGTCTAATTCGTGAGACGAATTTATTAAGCCTAATTAGTCCATGATTTGACAATGTGATGCTACAGTAACCATTTGCTAATGATGGATTAATTAGCCTTAATAGATTTGTCTCGCGAATTAGCCCCGAGGTTCTGCAATTAGTTTTATAATTAGCTCATGTTTAGTCCTCCTAATTAGCATCCAAACATCCGATGTGACACGTGCTAAAGTTTAGCGCATGGTATCCAAACACCCCCTAAGCCAAAGATGGGTGGAAGAGATACTGAGAAATAGGTGGGCCTGTTCGCTTCAGCTTATAAGCCAGCTGAAAAGCTGAAACGGCTGATTTGTTGTGAGAGAAAAACACTGTATGGTGGCTGATAAGCCGGCTGAATAAGCTGAAGCGAACAGGCTGGAAGAAATCAGTCATATCAATGGAAGGTACCTGCACTTTGGCTGAAATCCTCTGCCAAGTCTGAAAAGATGTAACTTTGCGGAATCTGGTTCAAGAAGCTAAATGATGATGATTCCATATCCAAAATCACGTGTGGGCGGTGCCAGCGAGGCGGCGGGGCCGAGAGCTGGTGGTGGCGGCGTGCGGGCGGTGGAGGCGCGGCGTGGGGGCGGAGTGGCGTGCCGGCGGGGGCGGCGCGGCACGCGCGCGACGGGCAGCCGCGCGCGGGGGACTAGCGGCGCGTGGGGGAAAATAGCTCACACAAAAAAAATTTCAAATAATATATGTCGTGCTAATTAGAATTTTACCTATATCAAAAAAGAACCTATACTTTATACTACCACTGGCAGTATTTTGCACCATAAAAGATCTCATCGAAAAAGCTTGACGCCCATGAACTATCCATCAGTGGCGGAGCCAGGCCAAAGCTTGCCAGGGTCATATCTATCAGACAACATGGTCATCAAATAGTAAGTACGAACAGCCATATGTACACTAGTCTAAGGGACGTGGGTCCATCAGTGGCGGAGCCAGGTACAGTGATTTCCATTGAGTTCTTCAAAATCCGTTGGGGTCAACGAGAAGCTGTAGCTCCGCCCCTGCTAGTCATGTTCGACTTATTTTAGTTTTATTTTGAGATCAGCTCGAATTGTAAACGAGTCAAGCTCAAATTTAACCCAAAACTTGTGAGCCTAGCGAGCTCGAGTAAGCTCGTGCTAATAGGTGTAACTCTGAGGTGTGTATTGTATACATGCATGTATTCTTATGTTTTCAATAACATTGTCTATATTCACGAAGTTTTAAAAAAAGATAATGGATCAAATCTAACTACTCACTCCATCTCCAATTATAAATTATTTTAGCTTTTTTTATATATATCCGTATGCATCTAAATATACACTATATTTAGGTACATACAAACATATATGGACTTAGAAAAGTTAAAACAACCTATAATTTTAAATGGAGGAAGTACTGTATAGATTTTTTTTTTTGAAAGCTATTATATAGATTTTCATAACTAAGTTCATGACTTATAAATATTTTAAGACTTGTAAGCTAATCATGTTTGGCTTGTTTTAAACTCGATTCCGGACCGGCTCGAACAGTTTCGAATTATAAACGAGCCAAAATTGAACTTAGGAGTAGGCTCGGGAGGTTACGAAGCTCAGATCGAGCTCGGCTCAATGCTCTAATAAGCACAAGCTTGAGCTGATGAGTTTGCTCGAGCTCAGCTCGTTTACAGCCCTGTACAGATCACGGACTACAAATACGGACGCCTGTGGCACGTTTTGCATCCCACGGAAAAAGGGGCAGAAAATGAAACCGCTTGTTGTGCCTGTGCACATCTTGCGGGAAATTTTGACTGCCCCCCGGCTCGTCTTCTAGAACGGCTCGCGTAACGAACTGACAGCTCGTCTTTTTGACCCGTTGCCCTGTTGGGTACGGTGGAAGAAAAGAAGCTTCTGCTGCGCCATCACGTTACTGCCTTTTTGTTCTTTCTCGGTTCGAGAAGAACGCCTGGGAGGGAGACGATGCATGGCTCGTTGACCTTGACCCGCTGTGGGGGTGCGGAGTCTTGTGGCAGAAGCAATGGCAGGCAGGCAGGTAGTAGAGGAGGATCAGGTACCCCACTGACTCCTATCGTCATGTCAGCGGGGCTGGTCAAGATAACGTAATTAACTAGTGGGTCGGTCAGCTCGTTGTTCGCCGGCGTCACACATGACCTTGATTGATTGATGATGGATTATGATGCATAATAATATCTATAAATTTTAAAATATTAAAATATTAAAACGATCTAAAGAATAAAATTTTAGTTTGAAGTTTCCTAAGAAAAAAACCTTTATTCTGAAGTTTTAAAAGCCACGGTTTTGCAAGTCTCCAACTCCTGAAAGCTCAATTTTTCTCTCGACAACATACGACATTAATGCAGAATACCCGCCGGCCAATCCATGTACCATTGATGTACCCTTTTTTTCTGATTAAAAAGAACTAAAAACTAAAGTGCATTCAGCGAGATTGAGAGTGAGAACACGATATTTTGTCTGCTGTAAGCCTGTAACGTTGTCCAGCTAAGAAGATGCTAGCTAGGCAGCTAGCGTTGGAGGTGGGCAAATTCAGTTAGGGCGGCCCCATCATCGTACGCACGGCGGGATAAAATATTTAGGGGGTGTTTGGATACGAGGTGCTAAACTTTAACAGTGTCACATCGGATGTTCGGATGCTAATTAGGAGGACTAAACATGAGCTAATTATAAAACTAATTGCAGAACCCTGTCCTAATTCGCGAGACGAATCTATTAAGCCTAATTAATTCATCATTAGCAAATGGTTACTGTAGCACCACACTGTCAAATCATGGACTAATTAGGCTTAATAGATTCGTCTCGCGAATTATACTCCATCTGTGCAATTAGTTTTGTAATTAGCCTATGTTTAATACTCCTAATTAGCATCTAAACATCCGATGTGACAGGTGTTAAACTTTAACAGGGTGTTGCCAAACACCCCCTTATTCGATCGAATTAATTCATGGCCAGTGTGGCAGTGTCTCATCTTTCATGCATCCATGATCCACCCAGAGCGTGGCGGCATCTTCACGTGTTCCCACTACGAGCCCACACGTCCAAATGCAAACTAACAACAAAGCAATGCTGTTTCATGAAAACAAAATCAACAAAGCAAAGCAAATTTAGGGGGTGTTTGGTTCCCTTTGCTTATTTTTAGCAAGTGTCACATCAAATGTTTAGATACTAATTAGGAGTATTAAACGTAGGCTATTTACAAAACCTATTATATAAGTGGAGACTAAACGGCGAGACGAACCTATTAAGCCTAATTAATCCATCATTAGCAAATGTTTACTGTAGCAACACATTGTCAAATCATGGACTAATTAGACTTAATAGATTCGTCTCGCCGTTTAGCCTCCGCTTATGTAATGGATTTTGTAAATAGTTTACGTTTAATACTCCTAATTAGTATCTAAACATTCGATGTGACGGGTGTTTAAAAATAAGCAACCGAACCAAACCAGGCCTTAAAGAGTTCATTCGGTTAGGCGCAGGCGGCTATCAAAATCAATCAGCCCGCAATGGTACAAAAGCTGATTACAAAAATCGGTTTAGTCAAATCGATTAGCTGCCTCCATCTGATCATCATTCATCGTTTCATCGGCGTCTGGAAAAAGGTACGAGCAAATTAGAAAAGGAGACGGGCCGCGCACGTCACCCTGCCATAATAAAAGCTCCGGCACGTGCTCCACCAGGTTCAACGAATGTGGATGCGATACACGTAGATTTTGCCCCTGCTCATTGCGATAAGGATGAGCACCAATGCGAAAAAAGAGCAGCCACATCACGTAAAATGCCATCGAGGCCCATGTCACCCGGAACACCAACAGATAGTTTCTAAAACTGAAAATAAAGGAAAATGAAAGAACAAAAGAAAACAAAACTGCTTGATCTGGGTATTTTCTACAATTCACACTTATTGGATTTCTCTCATCACTACATGTATATATACGGCCTTTAATTTCTGACCTTTAGCTCCTGCTAGCTACAAAGACACAGGACCGTATGTGTACGCATACGGGATACACGTACGTGTGCGTATAGCTGTATTAAAGGCCTTCATCCAACGAATAAACAAATTTCCCTTCCTATAGCTAAGCTAAAACACCTACGAGTGTATGTATACAGAGCGCGTACGTGTATTTTCTTCTAACACGGCGAGCGTACACGCTACGGCCGTTGTATGCGTATAGCGGCCGTACACGTACAGAGGTCACCCGCCGCGCACGGAGAGGTGTGGACTCGAAAGCCGCCGTCGCTAGCAGAGGAGCGAGTCGACGAACAGGTCGTCCCGCGGCTCGTCCTTGGCCGCCCCGTACCCGCCGCCGTATCCGCTGCCGAGCATCTCCAGGGTGTATGGCTGGTGGGCGAGGATCATCGCGCCGGCCGAGGCCGCCGGTGGCGCCGCCGCCGGCGGCGCAGCGGCCCGGCTGGCGGCGCCGCGTCCCACGGGCACGTCGTGGTTGTGCTTGCCCTCGTAGGTGGTGATGACGGCGCGGTTGTCGTGGGAGGCGCGCTCGACGTGCTTCCGCACGGGGCACCCCGGCGTGGTGCACTTGTAGTAGCTCCGCGGGTTGGGGTTCCCCTTCACCACCTTCTGCCCGTACTTGCGCCACCGGAACCCGTCGTCCAGGATGTCGATGTCGCTCAGCGTCTGCACCACCAGTCGGGGCTCGCGCACCGGCTTCCCGCCGCTGCCGGAGCTGCCCTCGTTCTCGCCGTCCTCCGCCTTCCAGCGCTTGGCGTCGGGCTCGTCGGCGTCGCTCCGGTGCGACCCGTTATCGGCCTCGTCGTCGCCGAACGTCACCGACGAGTTCTCGGGCGTCGCGCCGGAGAGGGCCTGGTCCTCCGCCGCCGCCGCACCGGAGGAGTTGCGGCGCGTCGAGAGCGGCTTCGGGTGGTTGTGCGCGCCCTTGTACACGATCTGCGTGATGCGGCCGTCGGCCAGGGACCGCTCCACCTTCTTCTTCATGGAGCAGCTGTTGTAGGTGCACTTGTAGTAGCTCCGCGGGTTCTCGCTCCCCTTCACCTGCTTCTGCCCGTACTTGCGCCAGTTGTAGCCGTCCTCGAGCTTGGTGTTGCTGTTGCCACCGCAGTTGTTGCCGCCGCTGCTGGCCTTGTTGCTCGCGGCGACGACGATCTGCTTGTTCATGGCTTCCACTTGCTGATCCTGCACGATCGCACATACATGATGAGACTACGAGCTTGTGCTAACTGATTATGAATGAATCGATTATTAACGATCTGCGTGTGTGTGTTTACAATTTCGTACGTACCTTGAACGATGGGAAGGAAGCTGTCTGCGTGGGCATGGCGTTGGAGCCTGCCGTGTGGAAGGAGAAGTCGTTGAAGCCGCCCGGCGCCCGGGTCTCGTCCTGCTGGGACTGGGAGGCGATCAGCTCGGCGGCCTGCTTCCAGTCGAACCTCTGCGCGGGGATGGCGCCGGTGGTCGGGGACGCCAGGAGGTTGGAGCACGAGTTGAGGAGGACGGGCGAGTCGAGCAGCTCGGCGGGGCTGAGCCCGGCCGGGATGGCGAAGTAGGAGGACGGCGACATGGGCGGCGGCGAGATGGGCAGGCTGGGCGGCTGGGCCGACTTGAACTTGGGCACGCCGCCCCTGGCGCCGCGGTGGAAAAGCCCCCTCGGCGACCGATCCTGGCTTTCGGCGCCGAGCATGTCTCCGGAGCCCGAGAGCAGCTCGGTGAAGGAGGTGATGAAGGGCGGCGGCGTGAATGTGAACCCACCGTGCTCCAAGCTCCCCGTCGAGGACGCCATGGCGAGCGACCGCGGAGCAGCAGCAGAGCAGCCCGAGCAGAGGAGGAGCCGATGAGACGAGACGGGGTGCGTGACACCGTGAGCAGGGGAAGGGAAGAGGAGACCGGAGAGGAGGACGGGAGTGGTTGTTCGGTGGCTGGGCTACCGTTTAAGTAGCGGCCGGTAGTGGCGCGGTAAAGCGCCGGCAGCGGTGGTGGCGGGGCGATTATTAAATTTCCGTGCCTCTGACAGGTGGGGCGATGGTGGGTGGGCCCGGAGTGTCAGCGGTGTATGAGGTTGAAATGTGAACGTGGCTGAATGGGGGATGCTTCTTGGAAGCGGGGGGCGTTGACGGGGGAAGGATGTGGTCAAAGCTCGTGCGGTTTGACCGGTCAGCCGAGGCGGCGACGTGGGGGTTCCGGGAAGGAGAGGCCGTGTGGGGCCAGGCGCGGGTGAGAGAGTCGCGTCGCGTGTCCCCACGGGCAGGGAAGATTTTGGGTTTGTAGCGAGAGTGGATGGGATGGATGGACATGGGCGACGGATGAGTGGGACCCGGGTGGGCATGCTGGTAGAAATGGGACAAACCTGTACTTTTCTTTTCCTTTCTATTCTTGAGCATATTTTGTAGCGTTTGATACTTTAGCAGTGTCACATTGAATGCTAATTAGGAGAATTAAACATGAGCTAATTATAAAGCTAATTGCAGAACCCCTGGGCTAATTTGTGAGACGAATCTATTAAGCCTAATTAATCCATCGGTTACTGTAGCACCATATTATCAAATCATGGACTAATTAGGTTTAATAGATTCGTCTTGCGAATTAGACTCCATCTGTGCAATTAGTTTTGTAATTAGCTGATATTTAATACTTTTAATTAGTATCCAAACATCCGATGTGACAGGTGCTAAACTTTAGCGGGCGGTATCCAAACTCCCCGTTAGTCTAGAATGTTACTACTATAAACATACACTCACTCAGAAAAAAAAAGATAATTTGTTGTGTTTGGTGCTCACAGCAATGGTATTTCCTAAGGAAATTGTCCTGATTACTAGCGTCCTTCATTTCAAATTGAAGTTCGTTTTATCTTTTTCCAAATTCATTTTTCTTCTAGTTTTGACTAAGGTTATAGAAAAATATACTAACATCCACATTACCAAATGAATGCTTTACCAACATATATTTTATGGTTGATTCAATAAACAAACTAATCTGATGTTGTAGATGTTGGTATTTTTTTCTATAAATTTGATCCAAGTTAAATAAATTTGACTTAGGACAGACTTAAGTGGACTACAACTTGAAAACGAGATAATAAAGTTATGCATTGGGTGTACGCGTACAGTCAACTGTTAAACTAGCTTGGACTAAATAAACGGGGGTTTGCACCCAAACTACTACTCAGTGACGTAGCACTAACTAGCCAAACCACAACCTCTCCCTGTCGTAAACTCGTAATGCACATATGTTTGGCACCAGCGAAAAGCATAGTCGACATATATGCTTTGGGCATGTAAACGCCTTGGCCTTGATCAAACAATATACCCAAGTTAAGGATGTAAAATATGCACGTTTGATCAGGAAAACCTTATTAGGCTAGCTAGCCCCTCTAGCTATGTTTACCAGGCTGATCAAGTAGTCATTAGATTAGATTTTTCTCTAGTTACCTTTGTCTTGTTCGATAGTGGAGTAAGGACGCACACTGAACCAAAGAATCTATTGATGCAGTTCTACACATTGCAACGTTTGCGCAGCCCATGTGATCATCGTCTCGCGTTGGGGGCCGTCTATTGTCTTCATTTGCATGTGAGATGTCACGCCATAAATCATTCATCTATTTATTAGTAGATGGCAATATATAAATTTTTCCCTGAAAAGATGGCAATGTATTGCGCAACTAACTTGCATGGTTTTTAGTATTACGAAATTATACTAGCTATCTTAGCTTTTTCTAGGTTGCTAGGGCACATAGCACGGCTCTTCTGGGCAATGCATCTGGACGGCCTCATCCGATAGAATGGGGACGCAGCGAGGCATAAAACAACCAAAAAGCCATACAGGCGCACGCATATGCATGTGCGTAAGCGAGCGTGGTGGTTTGGAAAAATTAATTGAGCTGCTCACCGTAAACAACGGTCATGCTATCCGTGCTCTGCAGCGATAGGACAGTGGATACATAAAACAGAACTACATGTCCAACCACGTTATCGTAATTAGGCGCAAATATAATTATATAATTGCATTTTAACACAAGTTTATTTCTTAATGAATACAATCAGGGGTGGATCCAGATGATAATGATAAGGAGGTTTATTTTTCCTTCTTCTTTCTTCCTTCTCATTTTCCTCTTTTCTTCCTCCTCTTCATTCATAACTAAAAGTTGTGGGGGCTCCATGGGGATTCTATAGGCTGCATGGGGTAGGGGGCTCCAGCCCCCAACCCTAACGCTAGATCCGCCTCTGAATACAATGACAACCGTCGTGCTAGAAAAATACCAAATCCCTTATTTATCCATTGAGCTATATAATATGAGGTTGTAGAGTTAAATTACTTTTTTACACATCTGCTGGGTGGAAAGCAGGTCTTTTGTATTTTATAGATACATAGAAGGTGCTCAATGCATGGTCAGAAACTCAGAATAGAGAGAGATGTCTCCATCGATCAATGCAAGGGAAAGAGATTTGCACTTGCAAGTTTTGTACTACTAATAATTACCACTCCCATGATAATTAATAAAGAGTTAAAGATTTTGCAGAGAATGGGATCACGTCACAGGGTCGATCGATCGTTGGCTAATGACGTGGTTAGTTCACTCGATCTGCCTGCTTTTCACCCTGAGCGAATAAAAGACGATTTGAGGCAGCCGGCTTTGAGCCTTTGATGGAATGATGGCTATGGTGAAAAGATCTCTCTCCCTAACTGCTGCACAGGAGTAATAAATTACTCCCCCGTTCAAAATGTAAATCGTTATAGCATTTTTAGATTTATAGATTTTGCTACGTATTTAGATACAGTGTATATCTAAGTGTATAATAACATCTCATAGTGTATATTCAGATGTATAATAATATCTATGAACTTAAAAATCAAAACGACGTATAAATTTGAAACGGACACAGTAATAAATTATACGGGACAGCAACTGCTCTCCCAACAGCTCTCCCAACAGGACACGGCAATGCGTCACAGGTGACGTTTGACCCGCGCCCTCGCCCCCACGGCAGTGTGCCACGATGCGATCCCAACGTACGTAGCTCGCACGCCATTTGTGCGAGCTCCGTCTCACTGACAACAGGGTCCCACGGCCTTGGGAAGCTTCCGGGGACACTGGTCATTTGGTGTACCTCGAAGACTGTCCTAGTGACACCGGCACGCAATGACGCAACCGCCTCTGCCCGAAGCTACGTTCGGCGCTCGCGCGCCAGTCGTCAAGCTACTCTCTTGTTGTCTAGGCTAGGGCGCGAGGCGGTGTGGTGGAGTAGCTGCTACCGGCGGGACCAAACCTATCGCCAATTGGGCCGACGTTACGGTGGGCGTCCGCCGCCGGCAGACGACGGGCGGCGCATCTCAGTTTGCAGCAGCTGCTCGACCGGCGTAGTACTATAATTACAAAAAGATTGGATGAGCATGCGTATACGATCTTTTGTCTCCTGGCGAGAAGAATTATTGTCTACATTTAGCGTAATGGACCACACGACTTCAACGCCGGTTACGTTGTCTTTGCTGCGGGCCGGAGGAGTTTCCGTCCACGAAAAAAACATCACTGATGATGGATGATGTGACGCTGGAGTTTGAGCTGTACTATGTGTATTATCGTCAAACAAGTGGCCCATCGCTTGAGCTGGTCGGCAAACGAGTGTATCAGCATGAGCCTGTTTCCTCTTCGTTTCAGATCGAGACACTACAGACCCCTCATGCATCGAATTTGGAGCTATAGGGTACAGGCAGGGAAAAAAAAGAAAAAACCACGGTCGCTCGCGTCGCCCGCGACTCGGGCGGAACGGCAACTCCTCCTCCGCCACCCCAACTCCCCCACTCAAGCTGCCTCGCCGCCGGAAGTCCGGCCGGCCGCAAGGACGGCGGCGGCGGGGCCTTTCCCCCCTTTTTTTCCCACGGTCCTCCTCCCCCAGCCCCTTTGGAGGCCATGGCCAAGACGGCGTGCCGACGGCGAGCTCCTCGCTCTAGCGCTGGCGGAGGCCAGATCCGGCACCACCATGGCCTGATCTGGTGCCTCCCAAGCCACGAGGCGTTTCCCCTGCAGATCGACGTGGGGCGGCCACAGTGTCCACGACGAGATGGGCGGCGATGCGACGGCCAGGGAAACATGCCGCATGCCGTAGGTGACGGCGGCGCCATGGCGGCCATGGATTGCGCATCGGCCGCGGGAGAGCTGCTGGCCCGGGCGTGGCCACGCAGGCGGTGGAAGCGGCTGCGCAACGGCGAGGTGAAGTGGTGGCCGTGTGCGAGGTTCGGGCTGCGAGCGGTTGCTGCAGTTCGGTGAAGCGAAGGCGAGGCGTGGAGGTGTGCCGGCGGCCTGCTCGGGGGTGTGCGCTAGGGACGCCATGGTGGCGTGCTGGCGACGTCGGGCCGTCTCTTGTGTCGCAGGTCTCCTCCACGGGGAGCCTTCTCAAGGCACCAGAGGCACTGGGCTCCTTGGCCTAGCCGGCCAGGGGGCTCCCTCGTGCGCGACGACATCTGCGGGTGCCAGAAGTGGAGGCCTGGTGGAATGGCGGCGATGGAGGGGCAACATCCAGAGTTGGCCGATGGTGAGTAGCAGTGGCAACCGTAATGGTGGGGTGTTGTCATGTTGTGGTGGAGTCCTGCAATGTGCAGTGGTGACCAGTCAAGCGACGGCGGCGTGACAAGACTCACAAGAGTTGAGTGGAGGAGGGTGGAGACCAAGTCGACGAATTGAGGTGCGGGTGTTCACGGTGGTGGATGGCGGCTAGAAAAAGGCACTGGCGTGGTGATTGGAGGGCATGGCTTCTGTATGGCAGTTGAGGGCCACGGTGTGGAGCGGCCGTGCGGCAGTGGTGACCACGAAGTTTGGCAAAGAGGCTGGCGTGGGAAGAGGTGGCCAGCAGAAGTGCGTGGATGAGATCATTGGCATGGCTTGCAGCGGGCTACGGGGGCTAGCATTGCTTGGCAATGTCTGGATCGGTGTGGGACATCATTGGTGACGACGGCGCAAGCGGTGACGATGGCATGTCAGTATAACGGCTTTGTCTTTGAGGTGATGGTGCTGCAGCAGGGTTAGTAGTGGTGTGTTTCTCGCAATTCTATTGAGTTGTTTGAGTAGAGCAGTGGAGTTGGGCGGCCGACGATCGTTTGAGTTGCTTGATGCGGTGGTGGTGTCTTTTTTGGAGTTCTAATTTTTTTCTTTTTGATTGTATCGTGCAGTCTGGATTTCATCTTCTTTTTAATATAATCGACAGCTCTCTTGCCCGATTCGTTTAAAAAAAATTACTTGGAGCTGGATCCTGCTTTTCAGACGATCCTTCTCAGGCACCGAAGAATAAAACCTAGAGAGATGGTGTGTTGTTTAATTTTTAAATTTGTGGCACGTGCGGATTTCAAACCATTTATTTCTGAATTAGTTTCCCAAAGAAATAAAATGCCCAAATTTAACAGGAAAAAAATATGTGCGTTGCCGTATGAGGATATTACGTACTCCACCTCGTGCCTATGTAATCCAAGAACATGTTGATGCTGGAGCACTTAAATATTTTTTATACGAAACCATTCAGTTTGATATCAAGTTGATTTAATGAAGTCCCGCAAAAAAAAATGATTTAGTGAAGGTTATGCCCATCTGTCAATTTGAATAAGAAGCAAATAAATCGATAGCAACAATGACTGAAAAAGAAAAATGAAATAATTTGCTTGAATAAACATGTACTCCCTCCGTTCCAAGTCGTTTTGATTTTTCTAGGTTCGTAAATATTATTATACACCTAGACATACACTATATTTAGATGTATAATAATGTCTATGAATCTAAAAAAGCTAAAGCGATCTACAATTTGGAACGGAGAGAGTACTGAGGAAACTCGTATATTTTATTTTGTGAGCAAAACGAAGTCTGGTTCTACGCTCAAGGCGTGCATACTCATCTGACTTGATCACAAGACCCATGTATCCATTTTGCAAATGAAATCAATGTTTGGCAAAATGAATGAAGAAAAGTTATTTAACACACATGCTTGAGACATCAGTTCAGTCATCTATCTTTTCGTTGTCAAGAGAAGACCAAAAATCTTTTCTTGTTGGTGTTTCTGTCGAATTCAATACTTGTTTCAAACACAGTTGAAGTCCACGGGACAAAATCTAGCTCACATGCATGCATCAACACATCACTACTACTTTCTACTGTTCTTTACTGGCCGCATGTCTCGAAGATTCACGGCAACCTTGGAGTTGACACAGAATTGAAAATAAAGAAAGATAATCAAATTTGTGCTTAGAATAAGACTACTCGGTGTGTTAGAATTCAAAGTCCATGAAAGCTTAGTTCTCTGTATCAGTAGTTTCATAGTTTGTGTGGTATCTGACCCCTCTGATAGCATCACAACCAAAACCATAACAAAGGGAGATGACGACTCCATAGAGATTCCTATCATAAGGATGTTTGGAGATGGAAAAGTATTGCTCAATGGGAGAATTCGGAATCCATTATAACAAAACCTAAAGTTCATTAACATATATCAAAAAAAAAGGAGAGAACTGAAAATTAGTCATCAAGTATATATAGCGGATGTTCAACAAAGTTACAACTGACTTATTATTTCTTCTGATAACATTTTGTCCTACAAATGCCAACAAGAGAATGATATTATTTACATTAAAATGTTATTCAACAATTAATCAATGTGTGGCAGCTGACAAGGCAACTGTAGGTGTTTATTCCTCGGTAATGGGAAAAAACTAGCAAGGAGATTGTCACCACAGCTGATGACCAGTAGAACAGACGATCAATAGCATCGATTGACTGTTTTTCAAACATTGGTCAGAAAAGAGTACCATGATATCGACAAGAAAGATACCGTCACTACTTCCAAACTTTTACTATTCACTCAGTAAATCGAAGACTTAAATTATTTATGAATGAAAACCACGTTTATTTTGTTTAGTTGAAGTCCTTTCAAAGTCACACTTTATGTGAAGTAAATGTGCGGAGACTTTGGGGCTGTTTGCTTGCTGGCCACAGCCAGCCACGTCACAATCTGTGGTGCCAAAAAAGAGCGCCACAGCTGCCACAGACTGTGGCGTGGCGAGCGCTGGCGTGGAACTGACCCATTTGACTAAATTCATCATATATGATTTTGGTTAGCTAAATTCGGGGTAACCAACAAAAATGAGAAGGATGATATTGGCAACATAACCAGGTCATACATATATTTATGATCAAGATGTCACTTTTTTCATGGTTAACACAAACGCTAAATTTCTTATAATAATGATAACAACCACTTTAAATCATCTGCTCTGTTTCAGAAAGATCTTTCTAACTTTCATAAAACCAAGCAAAATGGCCATCTTCTAGGGCAGTACCAATTAGTAGTACAAATTGAGCCACCAACTTCTCATACAAATGAGTCCAAAATAAACAGACAAGTGAACTAACTGAAGTAAGTACCATATATTTGACCCCGCTAAATACTTTTGCTGTAGTTCCCAGAGCCAATCAATACATCAGCACATCTGCAGCTAGATGATTTTACATTTTATTTCTCAAAGTTATGCTTGTGAACTTTTTAGCCAGGGATAAAATTGCATTTGTCAACCAAAAGTAGGAAAAGATTATTCCTCTTTGATTCACTGATATCCTTAGTGAACCTTTAAACATGTAGTGGTGGGTTAGTCAATTATCTGACCAAGGACACCTTCTACAATGCTGATTCACAAAGATAACGATATTTTGAGCCGTATGTTATTGTTGTCAAACAAGTGGCCTGTGCCATGAGCTGGTTTGCAAGTGGGACAAGCAACAGTTTTTTTTTTCTCTTTGTTTGAGATTGAGACAGATGCATCATGTATGCAATTATCCTTTTCAGACGGCACTTTCCGATTCCTTTTCATATTTATTGAAGAGTAAGCCATGCACCCTTGCTCAGTAGCACAGGTATTTCGATCTCCGATTTTAAATGAAATGCCCATTGACTCATCCTCCAGCAAAACAACGTATGCTGAGTAGGTGATCCGTAACCCTTTCTGAGCACCAACTGCAGGTGTTGAAGTATATACGTGAATTGCCAGCTCACCTCGTAAACTTAGGGTGTGTTTGGTTGCATGCACCACATGATGCATGCATGGATGATCCTGTATGGGGTGGTTCAACCAATTTGCTTGTACCATATGGTTCACTCTAATTAGTAGAATAATGTATTAAGTGGGATGGCCTCATCCTGGATGAGTTGGTCTAATTCACCCAACCAAACAAAAGGATCATTATTATTTTGAATCATTTCATACATGAATCAAATGATACAACCAACCAAACAGTTACTTAATCTTTTATGTTGAATTCGTCGGTGCATACAACTCGAAATGGTGTCAGACCCAATGGTCTCAAGATCGAATTATGGCGAGCGATATTTCCTATTTTCACGTTTGGACCTCAATTGAAGTGCTTAATATATAAATATGTATTTGAAAACTTTGGGGACTTGGATGACACTTTAGGACAAATCTAAGCACCGCCTAAAAAGGATATAACGACGAAGAACATAAGAAGACTCTAGCAGTAACAAAACAAACAATTTAGTCTGTAATTTTTAAACTGAAGGAATGCATGATTACTAGAATTGAGCACACCAGACCAATCTACTTACTTCCGCCAAAATAAGAATGCATGGATATCCACTTATTCACCCCAGAATAGTAGAATCGGATTCAACTCGTTGTTGCGACATCAGTCCGCTTAGTAAAATCCATGTTGCTAACAACAATCAAAGGTCTTTTTGTATTTTGTTGTTGGTGACAACAAAACAAACAATTTCCATAGGTAAGGGAAGGATTAGCACAAGTATTACACGAAGCCCGTGCTTGGCATGCAAGCTGAGGAAGCTTCTGTTCTACCAGAAGCAAAAGTTGTACTAGTTCGTAACTGATGTACTTGGTTGTTTTTCTTAAGTTTGTACCAGCTCAAGTTTTCAACTACTTTTTAGAACCTTCACACCTCTACATACATCAGCAATAAAGTGTATACAAATGCAAAACGAAATGCATGATAATCTATGCTTGACAAGTTCTTAGTATAATACTGTTTCTATCCAGGAGTATTTGGCCCAGTTCTTAGTTAGAACATATCCTTAACATTTGTTGTTTGTTCCATGCCATATATGCCTAGTCACAAATACTTGACGTTCCCAAATATGGTTCCGATGAAAGTTCTAAAACTTTGAACTATCGACAACTTAGTTTGGAAACATGAAAAACTGTAGTATACATTTATCTAGAAAATAATTTCATAATATCAAACTTTTTGTTGATTAAATATTTTCTGATAGAAAATAGTGGTGTAAGCTATTTTTTGGAGAACATGTCGTTGTCTGAAATGTCAAAACATCTGTAATTAAACAATTCATGGCAAGTCAACTCTCCGTGCTTAGTTCTCAGAAACAGAGTATAATTGCAAGTACAAGTAGGTTCGTCACCACAAAGGATGATCTGTACATAGACAGTAGAATGATTTACTAGTTTCTCAAACATTGATAAAAATAGTGTGCCATGATAGGGATAATTCAATAGCCAACGTAAGGAATACTTCAATTATGAGTGAATAGGCCTCGCATATATTTTTTAGTAAACTGATAATTCAACATAATTATCTCCTCACGGTCGCTTTTTATGCGTGCAAGACTTGACTATATGAATCAAAGGGAGCCACTTGACCAAAATATATTTGATGTGATTCCACAACGGAAAATCCGTGGGCACATGCTAGGTTCAATAATTGATTAGTTAGGAGTAGTTGTAGGTTGTAGCATTTTTCTAAGAACTCTACCAAGCGTTCGTCTAAACCCTAAAGGCTTGTTTGGATACCTCATGTTAAAGTTTAACAAGTGTTAAAATTTTAACACTCTCAAATGGAGTGCTAAAGTTTAACACATTGGGGTGTTTGGATGGTGTGTTAAACTTTAACACTTTTGATGGGAAATGACTCTATTGCCCCCTCATTTATGGCCGGTGGAGAGAGAGGGAGGAGAGAGAAGGGGGCAATGGTGGAAAAAAGTGAAGAGGGGGACCACTTTTAACAAGTTTAACAACTTTTAACACCCCCTTGAGGTGTTAAAGTTTTTAGGGTGTTAAACTTTAACACCTAAGTTTTAACCCATCTGTTTGGATCTCAAAGTGTTAAAATTAGGATGTTAAATTTTAACACCCTCAATCCAAACAGGCCCTAAGCATATAGATAGATGGCCACTCTGCACGTTAAATGGATAGGCTCCCTGCGAAAAGAAAACGTTTGGCCCACTGCATATTTTATCTGCAACACAGTATTCTTTAGTCAAGCTAAATCAATCATCAGAGAAAGGAGAGTGTGCTATCTGAAACATATATAGCTTATCCGGTTGCTTTAGAATCTATAATTTGTTAACCTTTGGCTCGCTGCATTTTAGATACGTATAAATGTCCTGTGGCTAATGAGATCAGTGGAGGGATTGATTATTGAAGATGATATATCAAATATAACCAGTTCAATACTAAATGAGCTTTAAACATGTTGTAATTCTCTCTCAGAACGAGTTCAAACACTTCTAATTGACTGTTGCTGGTTAACCACTCAAGCACCTGCTATTTCTGCCAATGGAAAATCACACTTATGGCAGTATAAACGAATTGCAGCAGAAATGTATAGATAGGAAAAGAAGGTCAGGAAACTAACTCAGACTCTCTTTGAGCGCTGCCTTTCTCTGAATATTTTTCTGTTCTAGTTCCAGAAGTCCAACTGAAGATCAAGTAGTCTTGTTTCCCAAGTTTCCAGATTCCTTCTTCTCTAGGTTACATTTCTAGTTTCTTAGTACATCAGCAGGTCTTGCTTCCCAAGTTTCCAGATTCCTTCTTCTCTAGGTCACATTTCATAGTTTCTCAGTGCATCAGCAGACTTGCCACCAATGCACGTGTACAGCCAGTAATTCAAAATATTATCTTGCATACTCTTAAAATACAGATTTTCATGCACTAAATAATCATTGAGTTGGTCAATCATCTAGGAAGCAAGTCATAGGATGTGATAGTGATTTCTTTTTGAAACGAACTAGGAAGCAAGTCATAAGATGTGATAGTGATTTCTTTCTGAAACGAACTAGGAGAGCTGCCGATTATATTAAAAGCATGTAAGGTCTTAGACTGGGTAGAGCACCAGATCCACCAAAGTAGTTTCCAACAGTTATCGCCGACTCAACTCAACTCAAAACAAAAAAGAACTCTATGACCGGTCGGATTGAGACATTGACGCAAGTCACGCAACGCTAACGCCTGAGCAGTGACCACCATGCCACACCACCACCACCCAACAGAAAAAGCTAACAAGTAACCCTTATCGCCAGCGCCGTCGTCCCCGACGATATCCCACATCGAACCAGCTGCTGCCACACAAGACTGGCCGCTGCAGTCCAGCCGTGTAACTACCGGAGCTTCTCCACCGTGTCGCCGTCGTCCTCAGGTCACACACACGGTCATCGATCTCGCAATCCACGTCTTTGTATCAGCAGAAGTCAAAGGAGGAGCACACTGCACCACACCGAAAAGGCCACCGCTCTGCAGGACCCAATGTCGAAGCACCACTACCGCACCGTACACACCAAATAATCAAAACACCGCACTGGATCCTAGCCCTCCTAGGCAACTCGAAACACGTGGGGGCTTCGCCACATCCACCGCCGCACACCACTCCTCGGACACGTCACCTTAAAGTGAACGGGGGCCTCGCCACTTCCGCCGCTGGACTCCACACCAAGGATCCGGACTTGCTTTGCCATCAGGGGTGACATGGTGCCACCGAGCTACTCCAATAACTTCACCTCCACCTTGCCGCCATCGGAATCTCAACTATACTATATGCGCAACTTCCTGCGATAATGGCTCCCCACCACCACCGGCGTAGATCCTCACACCACCGCAACGGCACCATGCGAGCAGCTGCCGCGACACCAGCATGATCTCGTGGTCCTCGAGCTGCCGTTCCTCCTCGCTTGCGCGGCCATCTCCATGCCACCGTCCTCCGCAACGGTGCCCTCTCCACGTTGCTCTTCTCCACGGGCCGCCGGCGGCCGCCGCACGTACTCCGCGTCTCACCTCCGACGTCTCCTCCGCTTCTCCTCCTGGCGGCCCCTCCTGCCACACGCCTTCTTTGCCAACTGAGTTGTTTAGTTTATACATGAACAGGGCACGCGTCGCCTGCCCCTGCCACATGTCAAGGGGATTTGAGGAAAACAATGTGCTGCGTAATCTGCTGGTGTCTGAACTGTTCAAACATTGTTAACACGAATGGATCAGATGCCAATGCGACTAAGCAAGTGAACTCAACAAAGGTTATCCGTTCTCTTAGGTCAGGAATATCTTTTATCTCCTTTGAGTGTTGCATGACCTCCGACATGCTACTTTAATCAATAGTAGAAAGAAGAATTGATTGAATATTTTATTCAGAGATCCTATTTAGGTGGCTGATACATATGTCATATGCTGCCCACGTTTCCGCAGCGTAAATGTCAAGATGTTTATAAAGGTTAAAGCTCTTTCAATCAAGGTTAAGGGCAATAACCGTGGTGTCTATGCCTCTACGAGCAAATTTGATTTTCTTGCCCACCCTCATCTTGATTTTGTATAGAAAAGTTGAAGGACAAGCAAGGTGCCTGGATGAAATTGCTCCCCTCTTTAAAAAGAGCTAAATGGCCCCCACATGAAAAGAGTTATAAAAAAAGGTTCAACATGAAAACCAAACTGCTTTTCTACCGATCGACCCCTTCATCGACATGCCATGCACCTGCAGCATTTAGGGTCCTTGCCTCCAGCCTATAACTGCAGCCATTCTATTTCCAGCTTGTTTTTTTTCATTAGCACTGCAGCTTAGCTGATAAACAAAATTATTTTGCCAGCTTTTGGTTAGTCTACGCAACTCGAAAATTTAACTGAAAGACTCTAGGCGAAGCTGGACCATTTAACAGTGTAGAGCCCACAAAATGGATATTCAACATAATATATGCTTGTTTGATGGCAAAATGAAAAAAAGGGGGTAAAAATGAATTCAATCAATATACTGAAACATTGCCAAATTGAATAGTCCACTTGGTTTTCTCAAGCAGATACTGAGTACACTGTACTTTGAAGCATCCAAATTAGTTTACAAGATTTACTTGATAGCTCTTGCGCACAGCTGAATCCCAATCGAAAGCAGCAGTCTCAGCCCACTCAAGTTGCTGGGACTGACACTAGATTAACCATAGCTTCTGTAATTACCTGAAAAAAATTCAGTCATAAAAACACCTAGGGAACTCTATTGCATCAAGAGCATGCAATTCAAACTCAGTGGCACACAGAAAGAGGTCAGGATGTGTAATCACCACATGGTCAGTGGAAATTCAAACATAGGGCCTGTTTGGACCTATTAGTGCTAATAGTTAATCGGCTAATGGCTCATAGCTGCTAACTATTAGCAGGGGATGTTTGGATCCACCTGCTAGTAGGTGGTTGGATTTGGATGGTTGGTTTTGAGCTATTAGCACCTATTAGCAGCCTCCTACCAGCTAACAAACTAATTGTTAGCAGGGTGAGGTGCTAATAGTTAGCATGCGGCAGGCTTGTTTGGATCCCCATTTGCTAATTTTAGCTGCTAACTATTGCACTAATAGATCCAAACAGGGCCAAAGTGATAAATGTATACATCACCAAGTAATTGAACCCTGAAGTCTCAACACCACGGAAAAAATATCATAGGGATAGGATTTCTTACTTTATTAGTATCAAACTTTCTTACCCTGTAATTCTCCTAACTCAATTCATAACTGAGTGTTATTGGTTGGCATCATCATTTGCCTCATCGGAGTCAGAGTCACTTGCATTGTATCCTGAAATTTAGGAGATGGCAGGGAATAGAATAATTAACACCACCAAATATATGAATACCTTTAAATGAGATTAATTAACTCAAACAAACTTTAACGAAGAATACCTGGACGTTTCATGCCAACCTTCAACGCTGAACTCCTGTATTTGGATGCCCTGTCCATCCATTGTCTTCCCTAATAAAAAAACAAGGAAACAGAAGGATCAGAATATAGATTTGTAAAGCTATTGGTGCAGTTTACGACACGAACTTTGAGACATCATAGACAGACAGACAAAAAGGAGATACATAATTGCACTTTTATTTGTGATATATAGAATAGATACTAGACCATGCAAGCGCATACCTAGACTCTACTATGCACTATGAAAATACAATGACCAAATAATATAAGATCGTAAAAAAATTTGGTTAAAATAAAGAAAACTGGATCATCTAAAAGCACTGCAGTCAGAACACCTTGTGCTATAGGCAGCCAAATCGTGACCTGAGCACTCCACTGCCCACCTAGCTCCTAACCCTGTTCTAAAACAACATTAAAAAGAGAAAAACTTGACCACGGAGGGAGACTCTCCCTCTCCTAGGGCCTTGTTCTAAGGAGGTGCCGTGCTAGGAACCCGGGTCAGGACGAGAGTATCAACGACTTCCAGAGTTCAACGCTCTAACCAATCCACCGCAAGAAGCATGACTTTTTTTTTTCAAAAAAAAAAAAACAACATTGCATGATAATAAGCACACACAAGCAACCCGCAAGTTCTCATCTCCTAACAGGAACAAGGTGGCTTCTCATTATAAAGAAGAAACATGCACCAAAACTCGAGTTGAAGATGACAACCACACCTCCCTCCCCCACCAACTGACTCAGTTCCTGGGAGTTCCACTTGCTACATTCAAACTACTATAGCTCATCGAATAATAGTATACTGATCTGGTAATACTAGCAAACCTAGTACTAAATATGTAAACCTCTTAATGCGTCTCAAGAACTCAGACATCAATGATTATAAAATGGTAAAAGATTGATAAAACTGTGATGTGATCCTCTAATGGATTAAGAGTGGTCAGTTCTACCAACATGCCTACTTTCAACAATTGTCGTGCCATGGTGAATGTGTACCTTGTGTGCAATATTTACTTCTGAGATACCCAAACTTCAAAAGGTGGATAGAATGCCATGTTCATGCTAACAGCCTCAGCATCACTCGGCTTGCTTACATACTCAACAATAACAACAACGTAGCCTTTCAGTCCCAAGCAAGTTGGGGTAGACTAGAGTTGAAACCCAACAAGAGCCACAAATCAGGGTTAGGGCACATGAATAGCTGTTTTCCAAGCATTCCTATCCAGGGCTAAATCTTTGGGTATATTCCATCCCTGCAAATCTCCTTTTATTGCTTTTTCCCATGTCAATTTTGGTCTTCCTGTGCCTCTCTTCACATTATTGTCACACCTTAGGGTTTCACTACGCACCGGTGCCTCCGGAGGCCTTCGTTGGACATGTCCAAACCATCTCAGCCGGTATTGCACCTCCGAGGCCATGTTCCGAATGCAGTTTGCCATCTTCTCCCACATGTTGTTTGCGTCCTCTCCTTCCTTCCAAGGACCCTCTTTGATTACCCTTTCCTTGAAGACCTATGACATCTCCTCTTTCAGTTTCCACCACTTTGTTCTTGCAATCTCGGCTTGTTTATCCCTGCGTGCGCGCATCTGAAAACGAAAGTCCGCCACCACAAGCTTATGTTGAGAAACAACACATTCCCCCGGTATCACCTTGCAATCCAAGCATGCTCGTTTATCCTCTCTTCTTGTGAGGATAAAGTCAATTTGGCTATAGTGTTGGCCACTACTAAAAGTCACTAAATGGGATCGCCTCTTCCTAAAGAAAGTGCTCGCTATCATCAAGTCAAAAGCTATTGCAAAGTCCAAGACTTCCTCTCCCTCCTGATTCCTACCACCATACCCAAAACCTCCATGAACCGCCTCGAAGCCTGCACTTGTTGTACCTACATGCCCATTAAGATCTCCTCCTATGAAAAGCTTCTCGCTAGAAGGTACAGTTCTAACCAGGCTATCTTAATCTTCTCAGAAAAGCCTCTTAGCACTCTCATTGTGGCCTACTTGGGGGGCATATGCACTAATTACGTTCAGGACCATATCACCAATGACAAGCCTAACTAGGATAATCCTATCCCCTTGCCTTCTCACATCCACCACTCCATCCTTGAGACTCTTGTCAATCAAAACTCCCACTCCATTTCTATTTGCAGCTGTCCCTGTGTACCAAAGCTTGAAACCGGTATTGTCCACCTCCTTTGCCTTCTAACCCTTCCATTTAGTCTCTTGAACGCATAAGATATTTACACGCCTCCTAGTCGCTACCATTCTTACAGTATTGATGAACAATAGTCACCAACTAGAATGTGCTTTACATACATTTAAGTTTATGTATGTGTATTTTTTCAGAACCATAAAAGCATATCCCACAGATAAAGAAAAAAACATGCTTATACTATAGAAAATGCATAATCAAATAATGAGTAGACCCACCAAAAAGAATGATTACAAAGGTGAGAGCTCAACAACACATCATTTTGGAAGAAAATTGAGACAATATCTTATCTCATATATATCTTTTATATGTTAATAAGTTAAAGAAGATTTCACCTAAAACAATCTCAAATTCACATCTCAATGGAAATTGGAAAATGATCAGAATTCAGAACTAACAAAAGAACTCCATAACCCGAGCGAAGTTAAGCATTGTAAGTCGGTTCTTGTGAGTGGAAAAACAAAAGTAAAAACAACCAAGAGCAAACTTTTTATGTCAATCAATCTTAAGCTCCAAGAAATCCCATGCAAGACGCAAGCACAAAGATGAAGTTAACAGTGAAAATATACAATTTTATCAACAATTAAAGGCAGGAGTCCACACAATTCCTATGCAGCACCAACAAACACCATGGCTTGTGCTTGAAACAGTTGTTCTTGCCAGCAAAGTGCTTACAAGGACTAGAAAAACGGCAGTTGGCCAGTCTGAAACTATAAAAGCTTTTTGACTCCCATGGGGAGCATCGCAACTGCAAAAAAGTGCCTTAAGGGTGGATCTGAACCACTAGGATGGATTGTGATCATACCACGAATGCTAAATCTTAATGCTGCATCTGGCATCAGTCAGAAAAGAGAAACAGAGTTCCACACAGGTATCTGTTGTGTTTTAATCAGAAAACATGGGCCCCTTGATCCAAGTCCGTACTGATTTAGACCCCTACAAATCTGAATCTTGACTTAATCCAGCAAACCCAGTTTGATAACCAAGAGTCACGAGGTTGTTTGAACATGGGAAGTACATCGCCATGGAAGGAGAAACTAAGCTTAAGGAAGCTGAATCGAATCCGCATCTGACTAAACAGACCAAACAAGGAAGCTGAATCGAAAGAAATCTCTTGTTAAAGAAGGTAGGCCGCTATACCTTGTACTCGTTCTTGGGAACCCCGTAACCCGAGAAGAACATCTGCGCGACGAGCACCTGGTTGGCGACGTCCCCTTTGCGCGCCTCCTTGAAGGCGTCCTGGAACCAGCGCTGCACGCAGTCGCCCACCACCTCCGACAGCGGCTTCCGCTCGCACTCGGACGCACCGACTCCGGTAGCGCCCTCCATGGCTTCCTCCCTCCCGACAACAATTTCGTCGCCGGCAGCGGCCACGGCAGCGGCAGCGGCAGCGAGGGTTTCGGGGAGCTTCCTCCAACCTTCGGGGGGAGCCGCAGCCGCAGCCGCCGCCGGGTTGGGCAAAATGAAAGAAAAGGGGAGAGGGAGGAGACGAGGCGCGAGGCGAGGAAAATACAAATAGGCGGCGGGCGAGGGGCGTTCGTGTAAATTTGAGGTGGGCTTGGCTTCGGGTTCTGCCCGTTTCTGCAACTTGCCTGCGCGGCCTGCTGGCTTGCAGCGTTGGCAGAAATAGCCCGTCGCCGCACGCGGTTTTCAAAGCGGGGTGGTCTATCCTATGCTCCCTCGATCTCAAAATAAATACACTATGAAAACAAATACACTAGGAGAGAAAGTAGAAAAAAAATAATCTCATTTCTAATTGTGCATTTATTTTGAGATAAATTTTGAAGTCTAAAAATGCACTTATTATGTGATGGAGAGAATACTCCCAACCGGACACCCTCTACGGCTCCAGCCGTTTCCAATCCGTAGGCATAGCGGGTCTCATAGTGCGTTTTTTTTCCAAAACGCGCATGTTCATATACGTGCAACATACACACTTATGATACACGCTCTACTGCACCTTTGAGCTAACGGATTTTAAAATTGGTGAGTACCATATATATTTTAATATTAATGAGCATGTCACCGAGCGCTACTAAAATAGTGTTATTAATTTAAACATAGAAGTATATGTGCTAAGTTTATAACTTAAACTTAGGTGAGTAAATTTCATCACAAGAAAATTTACTAGCTAAGCTACGTTGAATTCACTAAGGGAATATATCCAAACACAGAGTCAGGGATGAAATCTATATGGATTTATGTTGGGATTCAAATACAATGTAAACATATCGCTCCTAGAAATAATATACTAAAAAATTATAAATAAATAAATAAAAATAAATTAATAAATAAGCATATAAAAATATATTGTACATAAATAAAATACTAAATAAAATAAAGTATTTAAAATTTATTTACATTAAAAATATATATGTTTCAAACTAAATCAAAATAATATATTCAATTACATATCGATATTTATTTTGAATACCGATCCTAATTCGGATGAGGAAAAACGAATTTGATATATCAACTTTAATTATCATATTGTAAATGAATATGGATACACAAATATTTATATTTATGTTATAGCGGATACTAGGGAGCTGCATCAGTGCAGTTGGCTGATACTCTAAGGGGGTGTTTGGGAGGGGGTGTTTGGGAGGAGGCTAAATTTTAGCCCCGTCACATCGAAGGTTTGACACTAACTAGGAGTATTAAACCTAGACTAATTACAAAACTAATTACACAACCCCTAGGCTAAATCGCGAGACGAATCTATTAAACCTAATTAGTGCATGATTTGACAATGTGGTGCTACAGTAACCATTCACTAATGATGGATTAATTAGGCTTAATAGATTCATCTCGCGATTTAGCCTAGGGGTTCTGCAATTAATTTTATAATTAGCTTATGTTTAGTCCTTCTAATTAGTATCCGAACATCCGATGTGATAGGGCTAAAGTTTAGCCCCCTCCTTCCAAACACCCCTAAGTGTGTAGTTGGTCAGCAACTGTTCAAACATCGGTACTGCAAAATAGCCTTCAAAGAAGGCCGTGATGATTGCCCCCTACCCCCTAAAAAAATGTTATAGTGGATACTATTTGGAAACATCTATTTCCACCCTATAGGCAAAGCCCGTGGATATTGCTCATTGTTTTCTATCTTCACCTCCAGAGGCACGTTGTCTTGGACGTGCTTTACCTATTTAGGTTAGGTCCAAGTTCCCATCACGATACTATTCTTTGGTGTCATGAGCTTTTTTATTAGAGGTTTTAGGCAATTAATAAATTAATAATCATTGTACGATGTTATCTCTATGCTCTAGTGATCCTAAAATAAGTATAGTATTGTGCGGTTTTTAAAGATTGGGTTTCGTATCCAATCTATATCTCCGTGATCATGATGATATATTTTTTTCTCCTACATTCTTCGTGGCGAGAGTGGGGCCTCCTGGGAAGGCCCCGGGGAGGACCCTAGAAGGCTCTCTTTGAAGCGTAGCAAGCGGTGGCGTATCCTGCCATAAGAAGGGCGCAACAGTCAAGGTAGGCTGTCAGTTGGAGCCCTATCCTCGTAAAAACACTATCATTTCGGTTCATCGGACGCGCCTGGGTGCCTTGGGTTCTGATGGTCTCACCCGTGCCGTCCAACAGGCAGCGGGTGCCGCCCTCGTGTCAAGAGCGTCCTACCACGCTCCCAGCCGCCCTTTGCCATAGAGGCAGGCCCACATTGAGGACCCAGGAGATGGCAAAAGGCCTCTCGGGGACTCTGTTAGAAGGGTGGGCCCCACACTGAGGGCTCAGGAAGCGGCGAAAGGCTCCCAGGAAGGTCTCGGGAGCCAGGTTCAATGCTCCCCATCTCGGGATGGTGGGCCCAGGATGATAAAAGCAAGGATTACCAAAGTAAGATGGTAAAATACGAGATTAGCGTACAGATGATTTATACAGGATACTCCGGCACCGTGCATACCAAGGCAAGGAAGCGTTAGGGCAAATGGGAGGTGTGTCAGAGGAACTGTAGCAAGGAGGGTGGCCGTTGGTGTCGATGTTTAGACCCGGAAACCAACCAAGGGGGTACCCGAGGTAGTGTTTTATGCGTGGGGCTCGCCAAAGGCTATGAACTCGAAGGTGAACTCGAACACACAATTTAGACAGGTTCGGGCTGCTTATATCATGTAATACCCTACGTCCTGTGTGTCTTGTACAGGATAGACAGACAACTTTAAGCAATAGAACACACTGGACATAGGGTGTTATGCTTTCGAGCAGCTTGAACCCGTCTACAAACTCTGTTAGCAAAATCATACACTAACTACCCTAAAAGCTTCTCGAATCTCTACGCACGAACTAACCCCCTAGCCGGATCTCTAAAAGGGGGTCCCATCGAATCCCGGCTCTCGATTCTTGCCCATTGTTAGCTGGCGCGCCAGGTAGGAGGATAGTGGTGCGTTGAGATTTGAAGCTTCCCATCCATGCAGGGGCAATGGGGAGCCGTTTCGAGCGTCGCTAGGCTCACCACAGTGAGTTAGATGGCGAAGTCAGTGGTGGGCAAGAAACACTCCACCGACTGGTGGCAGCATCGCAGTTAGCGACACCCATCCTAGCTCCACGGCAGCCGGACGCCGTAGCTTCAGCACCGTCACGCATCAAGACTCCCTACTCGACCCACCTCCGGGAGGAGGCAAACCAGCACACCGAGGCAGTAACTCGCCGACGTGGCACTCGCGCCCACCGCCGCCTCGACTTTGACAACCTACTGCCGGGAGATGCCCTGGTGTCCGCCCAGGCCCTCCTCCTGTAGTGATACGAGGTAGGCTACGCTAGCGTAAATCAAAAAAAATCTACCGCGTATTACCAGGAAGAGCTGCCGTATAAGGATCACGGGATTACCACTCGACGCACTACTGGTGCGGAAGATGTAGATATGCGTCGGTGCAGTGAAGACGATCACGTAGTCGTACGTAGTCGATCAACGTAGTCGTACGTAGTCGATCACGTCCAGCAGCTCCTCAGCAGCTCGTCCACGTGCACAGCAAGATCGTCTCCGGTGCCGCGGCTCGTCGTGGCTCGTCGGCGGCTCGTCGATGGCTCGTCCAAGTGCTGCAGGCGCAACACCTCCAAGGTATCCACACGTGCAGGGAGGAAGCGTCGCAAGCCGGATTGCTAGATCCGCGAGTTGCAACAGGCGAGGGCGTGGGAGGCGCGGCAAGTGTGTTCAGCCAAAAGGTGTAAACCCTAGGGCGCCCCCACCCCTCTATTTATAGAGGTTCCTGATGGGCCTCTGGATCCGAGGCCCATTAGCACTCCTAAACCTAATCCAACTCGGATCAAATCCGAATTGGGCTTCCAGCCCCTTAAGTGTGCGACCCTATGGGTTCGGATACGTATAGACATGGCCCGAGTACTCCTACTCGGCCCAATAGTCGGTAGCGGCCTCTAGCAAGACGTGCCAACTCCTATACGCACACGAAGATCATATCAGACGAACCATCACAACATAATATACATGCTATTCCCTTTGCCTCACGATATTTGGTCTAGCTTCAAGCCGACCGCTCTTTCTCGATCCTGTGATTCGGAATCCCTTTGTAGGTTAACTCTTAACCGTACGTAGCATGGCCATGCATTTTCGGATCCGATCACTCGAGGGGCCCAGAGATATCACTCTCAATCAGAGAGGGGCAAATCCCATCTTGATTGACCATGTCTCATAGCATGCTTCTTGACAAACCCGAAAGCTACCTTTATAACTACCCTGTTACGGCGTAGCGTTTGATAGCCCCTAAGTAGGTCAATCCACATCTAGAATACATGCGACAATCTCAGGTCTAAGGACAAAGCGTATATGTTGTTTAAAGAGAGAACTACTTCTCGTGTTGGGTCAGTCCTAACACATGTCTCCACATGTGTCCACATTATTAGTTCAACATCTCCATGTCCATGACTTGTGAAACATAGTCATCAACTAATACATGTGCTAGTCTAATATTCATGTGTGTCCTCACATGAACTCCGACTAGGGACAACTTTACAATAACCATACAAGTAAAGAGTTTCACATACAATTCACATAATTGCAAATCAATTCAAGTAGCCTTTAATGGATATTCAATGAACACAATATACAAATCATGGATACAAATGGAATATCATCATCTCTATGATTGCCTCTAGGGCATACCTCTAACAGTCTCCCACTTGCACTAGAGTCAATCTAGAAGGTACCTAATACCCATAGCTCTTACATGCGCATCATGCTTAGCCTGCGGGAGTGGTTTTGTCAACGGATCAGAAATGTTCAGATCCGTGTGTATTTTGCATATCTTGATCTCACCCCGGTTAACGAAGTCTCGAATGAGATGAAATCGCCGCATTACGTGTTTGTTCTTCTGGTGGTTCCTTGGCTCCTTTGCTTGCGCAATTGCCCCATTATTATCACAGTAGAGATTCAATGGGCTGGACGCATTTGGGAACACACCAAGCTCAATGAGGAAATTCCTTATCCAAACACCTTCCTTCGCGGCTTCCGAAGCCGCGAAGTACTCGGCTTCTGTCGTAGAATCGGCCACCGTCTCCTGCTTGGAACTCTTCCAACTAACAGCACCACCATTTAGCGTGAACACAAATCCTGATTGTGACTTTGAATCATCTCTGTCGGTTTGGAAACTAGCATCGGTGTAACCTGTTACAACGAGCTCCTCCTGACCTCCATAGACGAGGAACATATCTTTAGTCCTTTTCAAGTACTTAAGAATGTTTTTCACCGCTGTCCAGTGACTCTCACCTGGATCAGATTGGTGTCTGCTTGTCATACTTAGCGCATATGAAACATCAGGGCGAGTACTTATCATTGCATACATGATAGATCCAATAGCCGAGGCATATGGCACTCTACTCATGCGATCCCGCTCATCAGCAGTCGAAGGACACTGAGTCTTGCTGAGATGTATGCCATGTGACATAGGCAAGAACCCTTTCTTTGCCTCTTCCATGCTGAACCACTTCAACACTTTGTCAATATAAGTATCTTGGCTCAAACCTATAAGCCTTCTCGATCTATCTCTATAGATCTTAATGCCCATAATATATGCCGCTTCCCCTAAGTCCTTCATCGAAAAACTATTTTTCAGTGAAGTCTTTACGGACTCAAGCATAGGAATGTTATTTCCAATCAGCAATATGTCATCCACATATAAGATTAGAAATACTACAGAGCTCCCACTAACCTTCTTGTAAACACAAGACTCTTCTTCGTTCTTGGTGAAGTCAAACCCTTTGACCACTTCATCAAAACGAATGTTCCAACTCCTAGATGCTTGCTTCAATCCATAAATGGATCTCTGAAGCTTGCATACCTTTCCAGCATTTTTCGGATCGACAAAACCCTCGGGCTGTATCATATACACGTCCTCAGCTAGGTTTCCATTCAGGAAAGCTGTCTTGACATCCATCTGCCATATCTCATAATCGAAATATGCAGCTATAGCTAGAATAATCCGAATGGACTTAAGCATCACTACGGGCGAGAAGGTCTCATCGTAGTCAACTCCTTGAACTTGTCGAAAACCTTTTGCGACAAGTCGTGCTTTATAGATGTGAACATTTCCATCCATGTCCTTTTTCTTCTTATAGATCCACTTGCACTCTATGGCTTTAACACCATCAGGCGGGTCAACCAAGTTCCAAACTTGATTGTCTTCCATGGACTCTATTTCGGATTGCATGGCACTCTGCCATTTTTCGGAGTCTGTGTCCATCATTGCTTCTGCATATGTCGCAGGCTCATCATTGTCCAACAATAATATTTCTCGCATTTCGCGGAGCCTTGCTGACCTTCGTGGTTGTGGCGGTGCTTCTCTTGCCATGGGTATCTCAACTTGTTCTGCTACGTTAGCATCACTCATTGATTCTTGCCCGATTGGCTCATCTTGAACTTCTTCAAGATGCACTGTCTTTCCACTCTTTTCTCCTTTGAGAAACTCTTTCTCTAGGAAAACCCCGTTCCGAGCGACAAACACTTTGCCTTCTGATCGGTTGTAGAAATAATATCCCAAAGTTTCCTTTGGATATCCCACGAAAATGCACTTATCCGACTTGGGTGTGATCTTGTCCGACTGAAGTCGCTTGACAAACACTTCACATCCCCAAATCTTTAGAAAAGACAAACTAGGAACCTTTCCAGTCCACATCTCATATGGTGTCTTAACTACGGATTTAGATGGTACCCTATTAAGTGTGAAAGCTGCTGTTTCTAGAGCGTATCCCCAAAATGACAACGGTAGGTCCGACTGGCTCATCATTGATCGAACCATGTCTAACAAAGTTCGATTACGTCGCTCGGACACACCATTTCTCTGAGGTGTTCCAGGCGGCGTAAGTTGTGGAACAATTCCGCAACTCTTTAGATGATTGCTAAACTCGTGGCTCAAATACTCGCCTCCACGATCAGATCGTAAGGCCTTAATTTTCTTGCCACGCTGATTTTCAACTTCATTCTGAAATTCCTTGAACTTTTCAAAGGTTTCAGACTTGTGCCTCATCAAGTAGACATAGCCATATCTACTAAAATCATCAATGAAAGTTATGAAGTATTGGAATCCTCCTCTAGCCGTCGTGCTCATTGGTCCGCATACATCACTATGTACGAGTTCCAACAAGTCTACTGCTCTCTCAGGAAATCCTGTGAAAGGCGTCTTGGTCATCTTGCCTAGCAAGCAAGCCTCACATGTCTCGTATGATTCAAAATCAAACGAAGTTAGAAGTCCATCAGAATGGAGCTTCTTCATACGCTTATCACTTATATGACCCAAACGACAATGCCACAAGTAGGTAGGACTCAAATCATTAGGCCGAGGCCTTTTAGCACTTACATTACAGACAGGTGAACCATCAAGATTTAAAACAAATAATCCATTCACAATGGGTGCAAAAGCCATAAACATATTATTCTTAGAGATCACACAACCATTGTTTTCACTCGCAAATGAATAACCATCCTTCATCAAGCATGAAGGAGACAAAATGTTTCGACTTAAACTAGGAACAAAATAACAATTATTCAACTCCATAATAAATCCTGACGGGAGGTGGAGTTGCATCGTCCCGACGGTCAAAGCAGCAACTCTTGCATTATTGCCCACGCAGAAATCAACTTCTCCTCTTTCCACGCTTCTACTTCTTATCATTCCCTGCATCGAATTGCAAATATGAGCAACCGATCCGGTATCAAATACCCAAGAATTAATAACTGTATCAGCGAGAAATATGTTGTCTATAACATTAACAACAAGCGTACCTGAGGTAGAAGTACTCTTACTTCCGCCGTTCTTCAAGGAAGCTAGGT
Organism: Setaria italica; assembly: GCF_000263155.2. Taxonomy (NCBI): domain Eukaryota; kingdom Viridiplantae; phylum Streptophyta; class Magnoliopsida; order Poales; family Poaceae; genus Setaria; species Setaria italica. The sequence continues at coordinate 26,229,957 of NC_028452.1, forward strand.
ACTGCTTGCAGTTTCTCTTCCAGTGACCAAGTTCATGACAGTAAAAGCACTCTTTATCTGGAGCAGGTCCAGGTCCAGCTTTAACCTTGGGCGGTGGGTTTGGCTTGGACGTTCCAGCCTTGCCCTTCTTCTTCCAAGAATTGCCCTTCTTTTTAAAGCTGGGCTTGTTCTGTATCGCCATCACATGGCTGGTACTAGCGCTTTTCTTAATGTCAGCCTCTGCTGTCTTGAGCATACCACACAGCTCATTCAGACCCTTCTCCGTCCCATGCATATGGTAGTTCGAGATGAAGTTCCCATAGCTAGGCGGAAGAGACGAAAGAATGAAATCCGTGGCCAACTCTTGGCCCAGTGGGAAGCCTAGCTTCTCCAACCGTTGAGTGTAACCAACCATCTTGATCACGTGTGGTCCTACTGCTGCGCCTTCTGCTAGCTTGCTCTCAACAAAGGCCTTAGACACATTGAACCTTTCAGTCCTGGTCTGTGTTTGGAACATGTCTCTAAGCGCCACGATCATATCGTGCGCCTCATGGTTTGTTTCGAACTGCATCTGTAGCTCGGGTTCCATGCAAGCAAGCATAAGGCAGCTTACTTCGAGGTTAGCATCACATGCTTTCTTGTAAGCATTCTTAGCAGCAGCGGGTGCATCCTCAGCAGGTTCTTCTGGTAGTGGGTTGTCTAGAACATCTTCCTTTTTCTCAGCCCTGAGAACAATTCTCAGGTTGCGGATCCAATCCGAGTAGTTTGTTCCATTCAACTTGTCCTTCTCAAGGACCGAACGCAAAGCAAACGATGTGGTGGTGTTGCTAGGTGCCATTTAATCTACAACAAAAGTAATGCAAAATACACTAAGACAAACGTATCCATGATAGAGCAAATTACATTAAACTATTTTAACAGAATCTACTCCCACTAAAATCAATATCCCTCTATTGAAACTTAGTGATTCAGGATCCACAACTAACAAGTCTACTAGTGAGCTTTAGCATCACCGCTAGCAAACGAGGTAGATCGGTAAGCAACTTTTGCTAATCATATCACATATGACTCCTGTTGTTGGGTGACATCTCTATGTCTCGGCGCCCAACCTTTATGCCCCAAGGTCCTTAACCGTTAAGATAACCTTGTTAAGTAAACCAACCCTTATGCGTGTAAGTGTCCGACACAAACCCGTCTAGTCAAGGAAAACTAGTGGCACTCTAATTTCATAGACCCACCACTAATTGTACAAGACATGGGACGGTGCAAGTTTTAGTTGGGAGGGCATACTAACTTAAACTTTGTGAGGGATCGTTCTACTTCTAACATCACAGCATGCAGAAAGTAAAACATAAACAGAATAGCATTCACATAGTTGTGACACAGTATGACCCGTTTTCATTTGGTGATCTCCATCTCCATAGAACCTGTTCACCATGGTGATCTCCATCTCCATGTTCCATGTGCGCCATCCTCCTGGTGATGAGTCCTCCAAGAACTAGAACATGCTATTACGCCTAATAGCTAGTAAAGAATCTAGTAATGAAGATTACATAGTTGCTTGGATCATCACAGATTGGTACGCAGACCATTAAATACAATAAAGTGACAACACATATGGCTCCTGCCGTGTTGCCATACGCGCGACACGCAGGTCACGAATGAGTTACACACATGCATCACATACACAAGGGGGCCATACTGATCACAAGATATATACATACATCCTGCAAAAGAGAGTTAGGCGTCCTAACGTTCCAAACTTCGGAGGCCCGAAACTCCATCTTCCAAGCCGAATTTGGCAAATCTAATTTCGCCGAAAACGGCGAAGCGGTTGAATTTCATGTGTAACTTTTTCTGTAGATCAATTTTCGTATAGAAATCGCCCCGATCCGAGATCGTACCGAAAAGTTACGGCTGATTTACCGAAGCATGCGCATACGGCAAAATCCCGACCCCGGCAGTAGATCACATCTACTATTGCACATCTAATGCGCCTGGCGTATGACCCTGGATCTCGATTTGACCAATCATATTGATCTTCCCTCACTGCAACTGGATTTACGTGTATCACTTAACTCCGATGGCGGAAACCGACCGGTAGGAGTATGTCGTTACACTACCATTGTAGCAAGAGCACGAAATCAGGACATAGATCAAACAGAGAACTCGCATATCTCCATATGCACACATCCCGAATCCAAAACTAAGCAGCTACGGCTCTTGATACCACTGTAGTGATACGAGGTAGGCTACGCTAGCGTAAATCAAAAAAAATCTACCGCGTATTACCAGGAAGAGCTGCCGTATAAGGATCACGGGATTACCACTCGACGCACTACTGGTGCGGAAGATGTAGATATGCGTCGGTGCAGTGAAGACGATCACGTAGTCGTACGTAGTCGATCAACGTAGTCGTACGTAGTCGATCACGTCCAGCAGCTCCTCAGCAGCTCGTCCACGTGCACAGCAAGATCGTCTCCGGTGCCGCGGCTCGTCGTGGCTCGTCGGCGGCTCGTCGATGGCTCGTCCAAGTGCTGCAGGCGCAACACCTCCAAGGTATCCACACGTGCAGGGAGGAAGCGTCGCAAGCCGGATTGCTAGATCCGCGAGTTGCAACAGGCGAGGGCGTGGGAGGCGCGGCAAGTGTGTTCAGCCAAAAGGTGTAAACCCTAGGGCGCCCCCACCCCTCTATTTATAGAGGTTCCTGATGGGCCTCTGGATCCGAGGCCCATTAGCACTCCTAAACCTAATCCAACTCGGATCAAATCCGAATTGGGCTTCCAGCCCCTTAAGTGTGCGACCCTATGGGTTCGGATACGTATAGACATGGCCCGAGTACTCCTACTCGGCCCAATAGTCGGTAGCGGCCTCTAGCAAGACGTGCCAACTCCTATACGCACACGAAGATCATATCAGACGAACCATCACAACATAATATACATGCTATTCCCTTTGCCTCACGATATTTGGTCTAGCTTCAAGCCGACCGCTCTTTCTCGATCCTGTGATTCGGAATCCCTTTGTAGGTTAACTCTTAACCGTACGTAGCATGGCCATGCATTTTCGGATCCGATCACTCGAGGGGCCCAGAGATATCACTCTCAATCAGAGAGGGGCAAATCCCATCTTGATTGACCATGTCTCATAGCATGCTTCTTGACAAACCCGAAAGCTACCTTTATAACTACCCTGTTACGGCGTAGCGTTTGATAGCCCCTAAGTAGGTCAATCCACATCTAGAATACATGCGACAATCTCAGGTCTAAGGACAAAGCGTATATGTTGTTTAAAGAGAGAACTACTTCTCGTGTTGGGTCAGTCCTAACACATGTCTCCACATGTGTCCACATTATTAGTTCAACATCTCCATGTCCATGACTTGTGAAACATAGTCATCAACTAATACATGTGCTAGTCTAATATTCATGTGTGTCCTCACATGAACTCCGACTAGGGACAACTTTACAATAACCATACAAGTAAAGAGTTTCACATACAATTCACATAATTGCAAATCAATTCAAGTAGCCTTTAATGGATATTCAATGAACACAATATACAAATCATGGATACAAATGGAATATCATCATCTCTATGATTGCCTCTAGGGCATACCTCTAACAGTCTCCCACTTGCACTAGAGTCAATCTAGAAGGTACCTAATACCCATAGCTCTTACATGCGCATCATGCTTAGCCTGCGGGAGTGGTTTTGTCAACGGATCAGAAATGTTCAGATCCGTGTGTATTTTGCATATCTTGATCTCACCCCGGTTAACGAAGTCTCGAATGAGATGAAATCGCCGCATTACGTGTTTGTTCTTCTGGTGGTTCCTTGGCTCCTTTGCTTGCGCAATTGCCCCATTATTATCACAGTAGAGATTCAATGGGCTGGACGCATTTGGGAACACACCAAGCTCAATGAGGACCCACACGAATGGGGATGACGACGTTGGCCCCTACGGGGCCGGGTGCCACGCATTCACGGCCGACCTCCGCCGAGTTGACTAGCCAACCAAGTTTTGGCCTAAGATCCCAAAGAAATACGACAGCACCATCGACCCAGAGGAGTTCCTCCAAATCTACACGACGGCCATTTAGCCTGCCGGCGGGGGGCCGAAGGTCATGGCCAACTATTTCCATGTTGCCCTTCGCAGGTCGGCATGGTCGTGGCTCATGAACCTCCCTTCGGGATCTGTTCATTCATGGGCAGACCTGAGTGAGCAGTTCGTTTCCAACTTTGCGGGTTCATTCACCCGCTGTGGCATGGAGAGCGATCTACATGCCATTCATCAGTGAGATGATGAAACGCTAGAACAGTACATCTAGGATTTCAGTCAAGTTTGCAACACCATCCCTCGCATCACCCCAACTTCAGTGATAGTCGCCTTCAAGCAAGGTCTCACCAACCAGCGGCTAATGAGGAAGTTGGGGACCCACAACATCAAAACTGTGGCTGAACTATTCACCCTAGCCAACAAGTACACCCAGGAGGCCGAAGCACAGGCCCTGCCCCCTCCGCGGGAGGCAGCCGCCTAGTAAGAAGAGAAACACCCCCGACCGGCAAGGACGAGAGGGACAAAAAGAACAAAAGAAAGGCTATTGCCACGTTGGGCCTAGAGGGACGGAACCGACCTCTACTACCCGGGGGTCTAGGAGATGACAAGAAGCGGCTAGTGTCGGTGCATCCGGCGGTTGGCAAATGGTGCGAGATTCACAAGACCGACCGACATGACCTAACTGAATACCGGTTGGTCAAAGGTTTGGCCAAGAACCATCAGAAGGAGTGGGAAGACTGTTGCCAGAGAGACGACGATGGAGAAGCCGGTGGAGGTGGTCTGGGGTTCCAGGAGCCCCAACAGGCTGTCGCCACCATCTTTGGTGGGACGAACGCTCCACCATCATGATGGAAGGCCAAGCTCCTCTAGCGGGAGGTGTGTTTCACCGCACCTTGCCCGGAGGATGCCCAACTACTGAAGTGGTCAGGCACACCCTTTACCTTTGACTGCAATGATCATCCTAACAACATAGCGGGGGTAGGTCAGTTGCCCGTAGTGGTCACCCACAATTTGCAACATATGGGTGGTAAGGGTCCTCATCGATGGTGGTGCTGGGCTCAACCTCCTCTCGCTCCAGGTGTTCTATCTGATGCAAGTGGGCACCCGGAAGCTCATCCCTCGCACACCTTCTACAAGGTGATGAAGGGGAAATCCACCCCTCTTGGGAAAATTGACCTACCCGTCACTTTCAGCAATCAGAACAACTTTCGGATGGAGAACGTCACTTTCGATGTGGCAGAGTTCAACCTGCCATACAATGCCATCCTGGGTCGGCTGGCCTTGGCAAAGTTCATGGTAGTGGTGCACTACGCCTACTCTACCCTAAAGATCCTAGGGCCATCCGGTGTCATCTTGCTGAAAACCAACATGAAACGGGCATTGTATTGTGCCGAGAAACTTTTTGAGGCACTAGCCATGGCTGCACCCGCCGCTGCTGACGAGCATCCGGATTAGAATCCTCACCCTTCGACCAAACAACGCATCATCCCCGATGACGCCGCGCTCATCAAGGAGGTTTAGCTCGGAGATGGCCCCGACAAGACCGTCAAGGTTGGGGCCCAATTGGCCGACAAATAGGAAGGCATGCTCATCACTTTCCTCAAGGCAAATGTTGACGTGTTTGCGTGGGAGCTGTCAAACATGCTCGGGGTTCCCAGGAAGGCGATCAAGCACAAACTTGCCATGCGTCCTGATGCACGGCCCGTACAGCAAAAAGTGCGATGGCAAGCCCCGAAGAGGCAAGATTTCATCTTCGAGCAAGTCCGCAAGATGTTGAAGGCAGGGATTATATGAGAAGTCCACCACCCAGAGTGGTTGGCCAACTCGATCATTATGCCAAAGGTGAACGAGAAGCTTCGGATCTGCGTCGTCTACACCAACCTCAACAAAGCTTGCCCGAAGGATCCCTTTCCGCTGCCCCGCATCACCCAAGTTGTTGATTCCACAGTGGGGTGCGACCTCCTTTGTTTTCTGGACGTGTACTTTGGATACACCAGATAAGTATGCTTTCACTACCCCGGTGGGAATGTATTGTTACGTGCATATGCCTTTTGGCCTAAAGAATGCCGATCCCACCTGTTAGCGCTAAAAGTTAGCTGATTGACTCTCAGCGTCAGACACACGACCCGGGAGAATCTGCTTAGCTCCTGTTCGGGTGATCACCCTGGTGCAGTTCGCGCGGCGTGCCAGCCAATCTGACCTATTGATTGGCAAGGAAGAAATGTGTCAAATTCTAGGGGTTGCGATCGGCTAAGATTCCGATCTCGAGAAAGCGTATCAGTGAATTGGCCGATTTGCTATAAAAAGATAATCGACTATGACATAACCGACAACCACGTAGCGATTATAAAGAAAACTACTAGAGTAAACTAGATAACACTATAGGAGCAACACTTGAAATAGACCTAGTCGACTATGTAAGGATAGTGAATGAAAACAACGATAATCAAGCCGAAAGTTCTAATCTCAAGCTGGATAACTGGTGATAAAACTAGAACAACAGGTAAAACCTAGAATTCTAGTAAATATCGATAACTGGTGAATAAATCTAAATGAAACGACAGTGATGTGCTCGAAGTTAAAGCTTAGATATTACTCGATAAGCAGAACTTACAGAATCGTCCGGAGATCGTATTGATGTAGCCCTGCCAACTCGTACGAACTCGTGAAAGAAGAAAAGTTTTTGCGAAGTCGCCGACTTGAAAGTAAAGTATGAGGAAATAGTAGATTGTTGTATTGATTGATGTGTTGTTTACAGATCTCTAACGATGGCTATTTATAGCCTGTTACAACCAATTTCCTAACCGACTAGGATCTATCTTTAATTTATAGCCTGATACCCCCTTCCGTTATCTGGTCAAGCTGACCTATTGGATAGAAACGAAAGGAATCGACGGGTGGAAGGGGTTCATTAAAAACAACATGAAGATCGGGACAGTCACAGAGAGGGAGTACGCGGCCTTCTTGATGATGTGGCTGGAAAAACACCTCTTCTGCGGCAGAGCAGTTGGTCCATCTTCCAACACACAGGCTTTGCCCGAAGCATTATCAATATGAGCTTCTGTTCCCCTCGGGAAACACCTGCTGGGATCGGCCTATCATATGCTGCATCAAATCGGCGTCAAATTGTCCAAGGGAGAGCCGATTGGAAATCCAGGTGCCCCCTGGTGGTTCATCAATCTGTGGCTCAATTTGTATATGAGCAAGATCTCACAGCAACGGGTGGAGCACATGACTTTCCCCAACATTGAGTCAGCGGAAAACCCCACCGTACGGCGTCGATGCACCTCCTTCGGCGAAGCAGCATCGGCTTTCTCTGGTTGTCAGTTTACCGCCACCAAGGTAGCCGAATACTTCAGATGTTTCTATAACGGCTTCAGTGAGGAGACCACCAGCTGGTTCCTGTACCAGAGATCAGAACCACTCTTCGAGCTCCCCCGTTGCTATAACTCGACGACCAACACTTTTGACGATGACCTCACAGATGATCTGATTAAGCCAGGGATCTTACCGGCGAATTTTTTCTCGGGGAAGGACACCCCTACTTATGAGTTTTACAACCCATCCGTTGCGACACGTCAGTTCGGCTTGGGTTAGCTGCCGATTTATGCTTTCTTCACCGGTCGTGCAAAATTTCGGGACGAGCTCACCAAAGGTCTTGATTACAGTTGGCTGTACGATCGGGTGCCTGACTCCAGTACCATTGACCTGACCAATTGGATAGTGGCCCCTTTTGCTGTCCAACAGTTCAAACTATGGTGGGCAGAATGGAAACAGCATCTCTTCTGTGCATCCCCCGCGATATACTGCAACATCCTGGACCCCGACAACATTGATCCGAACGTAGAGGTACCGTTTTTTTCCTCAGCTGATTTTGATGCCTTTTCCCTTTTCATACCACTAACTCTTATTTTTTCTTACAGTCTGAAAGTTGACTCCCTCCAAGACGCAGCCGGAGCGGTCGGCCGATAGAGAATCGTTATCCGTACATGGAGTTCCCCCTCATGGGCTACCACGCCCCCTCCGTTGATGACATCACCGGCCGACTGAAGCAGACGTCAAAGAAGACCGTAAAGAAAACAAGCCGCCGAGTGTGCGCTCGCATGAAATCGGCTGATCCACCCGCGGCGGCATCGGCGGAATCTTTGGCTGCGCCAACTCTCCTGGTCGTCGAGGAGGTTGACCCCACGCTGCTACAGAAGCCGGAGCGGCCGCTGCATCACTGCTGCTAGAAGCCATTCAGGTAAACATGTTTTCACGTCCTTCTGAGTATTCTCCCGACGCTGACTCCTTCTTTATATTAGGCTGCACAAACTGCCCCGGTGGCTCCATGGCAATCGGCGACACCCCAAACAGAAACCGGAGCACCAACGCTTCCTCCCGCTGAGGTACAGAATCCCTTAACTCAATTCTTTAATATTTAATCAAAGGCTTGATCGTTCCCGATACAGGCTATCGGCACGTCAATTGTACTTTCTTAACAGCCATCGGCCAGGGAGGTTCTCCAAGAGGCTGGTCCAAGAAGGATGCCAATAATCGTCGAATCCTCTTCCTCTGATGAGCCAGTCGCACTAGCTTCTGAACCAAAGGCAGCACTCCCGCAGGTGCAAGTAGAAGAAATACGCCTCAAAGAAGTAAGAGATCTATTACCCGAATCGGCCGATTTCCTATTACCGTTGGCTAACCTATTCTTTCCATTCTTACTCTTTTGCAGGAATAGGATACTCCCAATAACAGTCTCTTCTCCTTTGCAGTCGCGCTTTCTGATGACGAAGAGGTTGCTTCACATCAGGTCACCCTGAGCTCAATCCCCGATGACGTCCGTGCCAAACTTGAGAACATACGGACCCTCCTCCAAGAAGACATCGGCCGATTGGTGGAGGATGCCTCACCGATTTGGCAGCTCTTCAGTAACGTCAGCGCCCGAGTTCCAAAAGAGGCAGAAGAAGCCCTAGCGCCCGCCGCATATATTGAATCAATGCGGATCCCAGTGTTCAGGGCTTTGCGCCACATGGTCGATCGTGCCAAGCTAGCCAAAGCTCGTGAGGAGGAAGACTCGTACAAGCACCAGGACCAAGAGGTACACCACCGGATCCATTTCCTTGAAAATTCCTGCTCGGATATTGTTGGTCCCACGAAGCAATTAGACTTCATCATCATATGCTAGAAGTCCTAGGATCGGCCGATGATGACCAGCGAGTTTTAGACTTGGCCGATCAAGTTAGGCAACGAGCGATTGCAGCCATAAATGCCCTCCTTGGATGAACTGTAAAAGTGCTGGTGCTCTTGTAAAAACATTAATGTCTTTTGACCGTTTGATGTACGAATTCAATCCTGACCCGTCCTTTGTGACGGCCCTTCATTCATTACCCTTTTTACTCCGATGGGACGCGTCTTACCAAACCTTCGCCCCTTTTCTTTCTATAAGTACAAGACCCCGTATCGCTCTCAAGGGCATTCGCCTTGCTCACCCTTTTCCTCTCTGGTAGTTTATTTCATCAGGCTATTTACCAAGATGTCTTCCTCATCCTCCTCCTTTTCATCCCCTTCCGTCAACCAGGTACGAGATTTTCCTATGTTCTCCCTTCTCTGGTCTGATCCTTTAACCAGTCTAACGTTGAGCGGTTATATGTTAATCTTTCAGCCGAGACGTCTTAGCCCAGAACTGGAACGAGCGATCGAAATCATGCACTCCAATGAGCCGTTGTCGCAGGAAGACAAAGACTTGATCAGAGCCCATCATAAAGAACTCAGAGATCATGTCCCTGCTTCCTCAATCTTTCTTTTGATCAATTTAATTATCCCCTTATTGGATGATTCAGCCTGGCCGTTAGCCTGGGCATAATATGGAGAAGAATTCATCAATTTGATTCCCATATCGGCAGTGAACTCCTCGAACTCTCCCGAAGTGAACATCATTCCTTGATCGGTCATGATAGTTTGAGGGATAACGAAATGATAGACCATGTGGTCTCTCACGAAATCAACCATGGTGGACGATGTCATGGCCTTTAGCAGGATCGCCTCCACCCATTTGGTAAAATAGTCGGTAGCTACTAATATGAACTTATGTCCCTTGCTTGATGGAGGATAAATTTGACCGATGAGGTCTATTCCCTAACCTCTGAACGGCCATGGCTTGATTATTGGATTCATGGCCGATGCGGGCGCACATTGTACATTTCCAAACTTCTGACAATCCTGACACCCTTTATAATATTTGAAGCAGTCTTCAAGGATCGTCGACCAATAATATCCGTTATTCCTAATCATCCACTTCATCTTATGGGCCGATTGGTGAGCTCCGCACATGCCTTCATGGATTTCTCCCATCAGGATCTTTGCCTCCTCTGTACCCAGGCATTTGAGCAGAACCTCATCAATCGTTCTGTAGAACAAATCGTCTTCTAGTAATACGTACTTTGTGGCTTGAAAACGCACTCTCCGATTCACTTTCTTGGATGGATCTTTTAAGTAATCGGCAAGCTCTTTTCGCCAATCGTCAGCTGCGAGTTCCAGAGTCAAGGCGCCTTGAATTGGCGGATACCCGGATGCGTGTTGGGCAAGCCTATTAGCCTCCTCATTATAGTTTCTGGGAATATGCTCAATAACCGCGGACTTGAATTCCTTTAAAAGTTGGAGGCAAATTTCGTAGTAAATTCTCAAAACATCATATTTGCATTCGGACCTCCCAGTCAATTTGTCTATGATGAGCATGGAATCCCCAAAAATTTCCACAGCGTCAGCCTTGATCTCTCTTAATAATTGTATCCCTTTTAGGACGGCTCCGTATTCCACCTGATTATTGGTCGCTAATGCTTCTATCAGCAGAGAGAAATCATAACTTGCCCCCCGAGGCGATATGAGAACGATGCCGATTCCCGATCCAGCCCCGCATGACGAACCATCAAAGTATAGAGTCCACGGAACCAGCTCAATGACAGCAACTTCTGGTCCGCAGTGCTGGGCGACGAAATCGGCCATGACTTGACCTTTGACAGCTTTGGCCGATTCATATCTTAGGTCAAACTCTGACAAAGCCAAGATCCACTTTCCAATCCGCCCTTTCAAAATCGGCAACGATAGCATGTATTTCACCACGTCATCTTTGCATACGACTATGCACTCTGCCGATAACAGGTAGTTCCTGAGTTTGGTACTTGAGAAGTAAAGACATAGGCACAGTCGCTCTACCGGGGAATATCTTGTCTCGGCGTCCAGAAGTCTTCTGCTAACATAATATATCACCCGTTCCTTTCCTTCGAACTCCTGTACCAGCGCCGATCCGATGGCTCGTTCATCAGCCGATAAGTATAGCTTGAACGGCTTGTCAGCTTGCGGTGGGACCAGTACAGGTGGCGAGATTAGGTATTGCTTGATGTCTTCCAGTGCCTTTTGTTGTTCTTCTCCCCATACAAATTCTTGGTTGGGTTTCAACTTTAGTAACGGCGTGATGGCTTGAATACGCCCGGATAGGTTGGATATGAATCTTCTGATGAAATTGACTTTACCGATTAAGGATTGCAACTCAGTTTTATTCTTCTGGGCCATGACTTTATTGATAGCCGCTATGATTTTCCGGTTGACCTCTATCCCACGCTCATGAACCATGAATCCTAGAAACTGCCCGGCGGACACGCCGAAAGTGCATTTGTTCGGGTTCATTTTCAACCCATGATTCGTTGTGCATTCCAATACCTCCCGCAAATCGGCCAGATGTTCCTGGTGTCCTTTTGACTTGACCATGACGTCGTCGATGTAGATCTCTACCAGTACACCGATAAGCTTGTGAAATATATAATTCATGGCCCGTTGATATGTAGCATCGGCGTTCTTTAATCCAAAGGTCATTACTACCCACTCGAATAAACCGAGGTGGCCCGGGCATCTGAAAGCCATTTTCGAAATGTCTTCTTCGGCCATTAATATTTGATTATACCTGGCGTTTCTGTCCATAAAACTGATGACTTTATGTCCCGCGGCAGCATCTATCAACACATCGGCTGTCGGCATTGGATACCCATCCATCGGTGTAGCCTGATTAAGGTTGCTGAAGTCAATGCACACGCGCAGCTTTCCATTTTTCTTGTATACGGGTACAATATTGGCGATCCACTCGGCATAACGGCACTACCGAATAAATTTCGCTTCAATCAGCCTTGTAATCTCGGCCTTTATATCAGGTAGAATTTTAGGATTGCACCGTCGTGCGGGCTGCTGGTATGGCCGATATCCTAGCTTTATGGGCAACTGGTGTTCAATAATGGACCAGTCTAAACCAGGAGAGGAGTGGTTGAGAAGGTTGTGGCGAAGAAGGCGAAAGGTTGAAGATGAAAAGTAGAGATGAAGGAAGCCCTAATGGCTCGCACATGCAATCTTATAAAGGCGGCATGCGTAGCGTCTCAACTTCAAGAAACGACCGCCGAAGAATAAGTGCGGAGGGTTCCTAGAATCTAGGGGAATCCTAACCAAAGCTTGAGTGGTTGGCCCTGAGGTGGAGATGGAATGTCAAGAGGTGGCCCCTTTTCTTCTATTGGGCGCCAAACCTGACCTGGAGGGAGACGGTTCGGCATGGGGCTGGGGGTTGCTGTCAGCACCATGGGAACGGGGGTCCTGTCAGTGTTTTATTCCTGGCAACCTACTGAGGGGTATCGCAAGCCAGTAGATTGGTTGGTGGAGGATCGCCAAGGCGGCTGCAAGGAGCCAAGTTCTTGATTGGATAAACGCGCACGACCGAGTGGCGGATGAAGCCGACCATCTAAAGACCGTGCTGACGGAAGCACAGGCTGCTTGCGAGCATCAGCGGGACCGAAAGATGCAAAATAGCGTGATGCTTGCCATGGCCATGGTGGCATGCAGAGATCATGCTCAGACCATGGGAAGACTTCAGGGTGAACTCCAGGAGCTAACTGCAGCAGCTGAAGACTTGGTGAACGCCATAGCCCCCGTGGAAGAAAGCGCAGGGCCATAGTCACTAGTCGAGTGGTTGAAGGCTGCCCCGAGTAGAGTGGCGGGACTCTGCAAAACTATTTGCAAACATGTCCTTGCAGTTGTGAAGTCCTACTATCCGAGGGCAGACTTGGCGGCAGCTGGTGATGGCGTGGCTCGCAACTGCATAGAAGAAGCATATGCGCAGTACCTCGAGGAGGCGGAGCCTATTGCATTGAAGATGTCGGAGTTTGTATCTCTAGAAGAGCCTTGAGCTTAGTATGTACTCGTGTATTTGTGTCGAATACTTTGAACGATGTTTTTGATACTTGAATACTTGGCCATTGGACTTGTTGCTTGAAGTTTGTTGTCTTGCGAAGAGTAGTTTCACTCTAGCTTGTCCGATCCAAAGCCCCGGGGTTGGCTGAGCCTGACCCTCTGGGGGAGGAGCTCTGCCTCGCCCGACCCTGAGTCCTAGGGTTGGCTAAGCCTGACCCCTTCGAAGGTGGAAACTCTGCTTCGCTCGACCCCGAGGCCTGGGGTCGGGTGCGCCCGTCCCCTGAGCAGAGGGTCGGGGTAGTTCAAGCCCCCGAGATAATGGTGTGAGCGTAGGCCATGCTTAGCTTGTAGTATTCCCGAGTGTCGAGTAGTCGTAGTGTTGTCGAGTACTCTAATTTTGAAGGTCACGAGCGTACTGTACTCCTTTGTCCTTTGTGGATGCATGGGTGTACTGTGCTCTTTTGTCCTTTGTGGCATAAGTACCATCACGTGGGCAGAGTCAGGAGTCGTCAGACTCATTGATCACGGGCGTATAGTAACTCTTGGGCAGGTGGTAGTTGCATCTTTCAGCTATAAATAGTGCTAGTTGTAGCGAACCAAACCAAGCTGCTGAGTGTCAATGGATTGCCTTTGGTTGCTTTTGTTTGAGTGTAGGGAGCCATCAAAGAGTGCACCGGCGCTAGAAGATTCCTCGTAGATTGAGGCCACCTTCCCTCCACAGACTCCTGCGCTCGTAGGGATAGCCGCGATGTTAGAAGAATCCTCGTAGGAGGTTTCGTCGCACGCGTCATCTTGCAGCTCGTGATCCAGTGGAGTACGCGCTGGAACTCGCGAGTGATGGGTGATGAGTGTCGTGGTCTTTATCCCGCTCTCTGAGAGGTTGAGGTGCGGCCGAAGAGTAGATTGGCTCCGCAAGGCTAGCAAAAGAGCAGCCTTGGTTCCCTCTAGGCGCGTCGTGCCGGATTCATCGTTGCCGCTGTCAAGGTAGTGGCAATGCTGGAGTTCCTGGCGTTGCCTTGGGTTGAGAACCTGGATATGGCTGCGTTTTGTGCAGCTTTCTTGCCTGTGGGCCCTTCCCCTTGAGGTCGGTAGACCTGAGTGGCCTTGTGATATAGTAAAAGCCTAAGGCTTAAATACAGCCCGCCAGTAGGCAGTTGCTTGTAGTCTTCGTGTATTCCGAGTACTTGTACTCGTATGTAACCTGATGTATCCTTTTTTCAGTAAAGAAATATTGATACGGAGATTTTATACCAGGGCAATGATCCTTGTTGAGTTGATAACTCTTATCAAAGCTGAGGTATCTTGAAGTCGGTAGTCGGGCAGTTAGCCCAAGTAGTCATCGTGAGTTATTGCCTTGAAGCAGTTACTCGGATGCTGCTATGGGTAATAGCGACAAAGATGTTCTATATTCCAAGAATTCGGTACTTGTTCTCCTGAAAGTTCTTGGAGTCTGTAAGATCCAGGTATTTTAACCTTTGATACGATGTAAGGACCTTCCCATGGTGAATTGAGTTTATGCAACCCTGACGTGTCTTGGATACACTTAAGCACCATATCGCCCAAGTTGAAAGATCTTTCCTTGACGTTGCGGTCGTGATAACGCCTTAAACCGTCAAGGTATCTGGCAGATTGCAGTAGTGCTGCGCATCTTATTTCTTCTAGACTGTCTATAACTGTTCATCGTGTTTTTGTTGCCAGTTCTTCATCGTATTGTTCAACGGATGGTGATTGCCACATGATGTCAGCGGGTAGTATGGCTTCCGAGCCACATACCAGGAAATAGGGTGATAGCCCCGTAGTCTTGCACGGTTGGGTACGTAGGCCCCATAAGGCATTGGGTAACTCTTTGAGCCATTTGCCACCTTTGGTGTTACCAACGTCATGTAGTCTTTTCTTCAGGGCGTCGAGTATCATGCCATTGGTACGCTCAACTTGTCCATTGGCTCACGGGTGAGCGACCGAGACATAGCGGATGTCGATGTCGCTATTCTCGCAATATTCCCAAAAGTTGTGATTGTTGAAGTTTTACCCTAGGTCTGTGATAATCCTGTTCAAAAAACCGTAGCGGTGTACGATTTCGTCCAAGAAGTCGAGGACCCGGTCTGCCTTGGGGCAAGTAACTGGTTTGACCTCGATCCACTTAGTGAATTTGTCGATTGCCACGAGTACGCGGTTGAATCCTCCTGGCGCAGTTGGTAATGGCCCTATCATGTCGAGCCCCCAACAGGCAAACGGCCATGTTGGAGGTATTGTGACTAGCTTGTAAGCCGGTACATGTTGCTGTTTTGTGAAGAATTGACAACCTTTGCATTTCTGAACTAGTTGTTTAGCGTCGGCCAGAACCATTGGCCAGTAGAAGCCTGCTCTGAAAGCCTTGCCAACTAGTGTCCTCGAAGAGGCGTGGTTGCCATAGATTTCTCTATGAATTTCTTCTAGGATTTCTTGGCCATCTTCTCTGGTGACGCACTTCATGAGTACTCCAGACGATGCACCTTTCCTGTAGAGCTTGTCTCCGACTAGAATGTAATTTTTTACTCGCCGGAAGATTTGCTCAGCTTTATTTTTGTCGGATGGTAGCTGGTGATCTTTGATGTAGTCGATGAAGGGTGTCCTCCAGTCGACTTCTATCATCATGACTTCACGAGTGACGTCAGCAGTCGGGATTGCTGGCAGTGTGACTTGGTCGGATATGGACGGTCTGCACAGTTCATGTACAAAGATTTCTGCTGGAACCTCTGCGCGAGTGGAGCCCATTTTAGATATGACGTCGGCGGCAACGTTATTGTCGCGAACGATGTGATGAAATTCCAAGCCTGAGAACTTGTTTTCCAGTTTGCGGACTTCTTTGTAGTAAGCGTCCATGTTGTCCTTGTTCCGGCCCCACTCATCATTGACCTGGTTTATAACGACTAGATAGTCGCCGTACACCAGTAGTCGTTTGATGCCGAGGGAGATTGCAAGGCGAAGGCCGTGTAGCAGTGCTTCGTACTTGGCTTCGTTATTAGATGCTTCCTAGAATATTTGCAACACGTACTTGAGCTGGTCTCCCCTGGGGGAGATGAGTAATACACCTGCGCCGGCTCCTTCATGTTTGAAACTTGATTTTCAGTCCATTCAGCTATGAAGTTGACCAAAGCTTGGAACTTGATGGCTGTCCTTGGCTTGAAGTCCAAGGTGAGAGCTCCGAGTTCAACTGCCCATTTGGAGATTCTGCCTGTGGCATCTCTGTTGTGGAGAATTTTGCCGAGCAGGAAGTCGGAGATGACAGTGATGTTGTGCTCTTGGAAGTAATGGCGCAGTTTTCGGGAAGTGAGCAAAATTGCGTATAAGAGCTTTTGTATCAGTGAATACCGAGTTTTGGAGTCCGAGAGTACTTCGCGGACGAAGTAGACAGGTCGTTGGACCTTGTAAGCGTGGCCCGGTTCAGACCGTTCGACTACTATTGCCGTGCTAACGACATGGGTAGTAGCTAAGATGTATAGAAGCAAGTCTTCGTTCAGAGAAGGAGCGGTGAGTACAGGAGGCTTTGACAAAAAGTCTTTGAGTTGTGTTAGTGCCTTGTCTGCCTCTTCCGTCCATTTGAACTTATACTGGTGTTTGAGAAGCTTGAAGAAGGGTAGTCCCCATTCTCCAAGTCTCGAGATGAACTAGTTAAGAGCGGCCATGCAGCCTGTGAGTTTCTGCACATCCTTAATGCTGGCTGGTTCCTGCATGTTTGTGATGGCAGATATTTTTTTCGGGTTGGCCTCAATGCCGCGATGGCTAATGATGAACCCGAGTAGCTTGCCGGAAGGTACTCCAAAGACACACTTAGTAGGATTGAGTTTCCATCGGAAAGCGCGTAGACTAGAGAAAGTTTCCTCCAAGTCCGTAATGAGTTCCTCCCGGTTTCTTGTTTTGACGACTACGTCGTCGACGTAAGCTTCAACATTGCGGTGAAGTTGCTTTTCGAAGCACATCTGTATGGCCCTTTGATAAGTTGCCCCTGCATTTTTTAGTCTGAAGGACATTGTTTTGTAGCAGAAAGCTCCGAAAGGCGTGATGAATGCTGTTTTGGCTTGATCTTCTTCTTTGAGGCTTATCTGGTGATAGCCGGAGTAGCAGTCGAGAAAGCATAGCAAAGCGCACCCAGCGGTGGAGTCAACCACCTGATCGATCCTGGATAGCCCGAAAGGGTCTTTTGGGCAATGTTCGTTGAGGTCGGTGTAGTCAACACACATTCTCCACTCGTTGTTTTTCTTACGAACGAGCACAGGATTGGCGAGCCAGTCAGGATGAAAGACTTCTTTGATGAATCCTACTACGAGTAGCTTGGCTAACTCTTTTTTGATTGCTTCTCGTCTATCCTGAGCGAACTGGCGTAGTCGTTGCCATTTTGGAGTAGCTTTGGGATCGACATTGAGAGAATGCTCGATCAGCTCCTTGGGCATACCTGGCATGTCAGCCGGTTTCCAAGCGAAGATATTGTGGTTAGCCCGAAAAAAGCTGACGAGCGCGAATTCCTATTTAGGATCTAGCCCTGTTCCGATCAGGGCTGTCTTGGAAGGATCACCCGTTTGGAGGTCAACTAATTTGAAGTCTTGCTCATTGGCGGGTTTCACCTTTGTGGACCTTGACTTGTTCTCCGGGATTTCTAGTTCGGTTGGATGGAGCTTCTTTGAAGCTGTGAAGACTTGCTGTATGGGACTAGGTGCTTGAGTAGTTGCAGCAATTTCCACGGCTTCGGTGTCACATTCGTAGGATCGCCGTAAATCTCCTTGCAGTGTGAGTTCTCCCTTGGGGCCTAGCATTTTGAGTACCGGTAAACATAATATGGTATGGCCATGAACTTGGCGAGTGCTGGCCGTCCGAGTATAGCATGGTAAGATGTCTCGAAGTCCGCGACTTCGAATCTGATGTACTCGGTACGGTAATGTTCTTTAGTTTCGAAGGTGACTTGAAGGACAACTTGTCCTAGTGGTATAGCCGCGTTTCCAGGCACGATGCCGTAGAAAGGTGAATCTGTTGGAGTAAGCATTTCAGTAACGTCGAGGCACATCTTCCTCAATGTCTTGGAGAAAATAACGTTGAGTCCGCTTCCGCCGTCGATGAGTACTTTGGTTAACTTTGAGCGTGCCACAACTTGATCCAGGACTAGTGGGAAACGGCCTGGTTCTGAGAATTTGGTCCATTGATCTTTTCTACTGAAAGAAATTGGAACTTCTGACCATTTTAACGGTGTAGGATCCATTGGTTCGATGGCCATGATCTCCCTTTGTATGAGTTTGTTGGCTCGCTTGGATGCAGTGCCTGGGATACCGCCGAAAATGACGTTGACGGTTTTTGAGGCTGTCTGGAAGTCGCCTTCTTCGTCTTCGTCGTTGCGAGCTTTGTTCTTACCCTTATCTCTTTTCTTGGTGTACTCTTCAGGTGGCGGTGGTGCGGGTAAGTCTTGCATGACTCGGCGCATGCTGTAGCAGTCTATCGCTGAGTGCTTGCTAGTCGGGTGCCATGGGCACTGCTTTTTGAGTAGTTCAGTGAAAGTTGGCCCTTCATCGTTTCTGCGGGGTTCCTTTTTCCCAGAGTTGGTTATGGCGGCAACAGTGTTGTCGGGCTTCCTTTTGCAATTGTGATTACTCGAATAATTGTTCCAAGCATCATTATGCCGAGTTCTATCTTGGTCGTTATTATGGTTGTTGTCGCATCCACGGTTACGGTGGGAGCTGAACCGTTCTCGCTCTTTGTCTTCCTCATCCGCCCACTGCTGCACCATGACTTTGAGTTCTTTGACATCAGCTGGTCATCGACAACCGAAGTCTTGGTATGTTCGTCGATCGTAGAGTCCATTCTGAAAGCACTCGATGACGTCTATTTCGGAGATATCAACTATGGTAGCCTTCCTTTCGAAGAATCGTCGCAGATAATCGCGTAGGGTTTCATCGTCCTTTTGCTTAATTTGGCTTAAGTCAATCTTGTTGCCTGGTCTAGCCATGGAGCTGGCGAAGTTGTTGGTGAAAGCCTTTGTCAAGTCTGCCCAGGAGTCAATGGACTTGGGCTTGAGAGACTCAAGCCAAGTCAACGGTGCGGGTTCCATGCATATGGGAAAGTGAATAACTTTGGTATCGTTATTGCCCCTGGATGCTTGGATGGCTAGCGAGTAGCATCGTAGCCATTGGATTGGGTCTTGTTTGCCATCGTACTTGGTGATTCCGGTTGGCTTGAACTTTTCGGGTAATTTTGTTTTCATTACCCGGTTTGTGAAAGCAGGAAAATGGTTGTAGTTGTCGACTTCTCGTTCGCGCCGATTGTTGAGAATTTCTCGCAGATCGCTGAAGTTGGACAGTTTGTGGTTCTTCCAAGTAGGGCGGATGCTTTTAACCGAGTTGGTGCAGTTGACCTCACCAACATCCTTATGTTGAGCAGGGGTCTTATGCTTGCTTGGACCTTGGCTGTGTTGCCGAGGTTGGTTGACTGCGTTGTTGTTTCTTGGGGCGGTGTTATTGTCTGCAGCTCCCTTGCTACCTTCTTGATGAGCTGTGATACGAGGAACAGATGGGATTGGCAATTCTTTGTCGAGTAACTTTTAAGCTTGCTCCGCGAGTTGTGCGATCAGTCCATTGCTACGCTGCACGAGTTGAGCTGTGGCTGCATTATCCTTATCCTAAGGCATCAAAGTTGTTAAAAGGTTGATTGAGGCGATAGCCGCGAGTGGAGTATTGTGCTCCTAAGCCTGCACTGCGTTGAAAGCCCTTTCAAGATTTGTAATGGGAATGTTTGTAGCCATCGACTGTCGTCGCTTGGCTCGAGTAGCGTTTCGCGTCCTTCGTTGGTTGCGCTGCTCGGAGGTTTCATCATGAGGGGCGTTAGCTGTAGACTCATCTTCAGAGATGTTGTCGATTTGTGCTAATCGCCTGGGGGTTCTGTTCTGGCTGGTACCCGGGTTGTTATTATGAGTAATAACAAGTATCTCCCTAGCTTCCAGAGCTTGATGTTGCAATCTCTGTAGAACTTTCCTCGCAGTTGGAAGTGAGTGGAACGCCTTCTTGATATGGGAGGTTGTCTATATGGGCGACAAGGCGCAACTCGTAGTCGCAGTCAAGAAGAGATGGTCGCAATCCTGGCCAGTGGATGAATCTGCCTTGTGATGTTGAAGTTATTACCAATCCTTGGGCTGGACCAGATAATGGTATCTCTGGTGAATAGGATGAGTCGAAGTCGACATCTTCGTCATGCCCGAGTTCGAATCGGGTTTGAGCAAGAAAACCTTGGTGAACTTTGGTTGCATTATGGAGTCCGTGCGGGAACCGCTTTGAAATCGAAACCGACTTGAACACTGGCTGGGACCGACTAGTCCGAGGCGAGTCCGACCCCGAGTCCTGGGGTCGGCTGAGTCCGACCCTTTGGGGGAGTAGCTCTGCTTCGCCCGACCCCGAGGGGTGAAACTCCGCCTCGCCCGACCCTGAGGGGTGAAACTCCGCCTCGCCCGACCCTAAGTTCTGGAGTCGGGTGCGCCCAACCCCTGAGCAGAGGGTTGGAGTAGTCCGGGACGAAGTCGAATCCGACACGTAGTCAAACTCGAACTCGTCGACTTTGAAATCTTGGTTTTTTTTATCGGATTTTCTGGTTTCTTCTCCTGAACGTCGACGATCTGGCACCGGAATGAACCCGAGCCTTCGAGACGCAAAGCCAGGATCCAAAAATGAAGGTGGCGCCGGCTTCAATGAAGAAAACGGGCCTAATGATGACCTTTGCCATTGAGTTCGCACTGAGAAACTCGACGAGTGCCCCTACCTGGCGCGCCAGCTGTCAGTGTTTTAGATTGGCAACCCGCCTAGGGGGTACCCTTGGTGGTCTTTTGTGCGGTAAGGATCGTCGAGAATCAAGGAATCAATGGTGACGCAAGGAACACGATTTAGACAAGTTTGGGCCGCTAGATCGTGTAATACCCTACGTCCTGTGTGTTGGTTTGTATTTGATGAACTGGAGTTGTCTTTGAGAGGGGTCCCTACCTGCCCTTATATACACGGGAGGGCAGGGTTACAAGTCTGAGTCCTAGTCGGGTACTATTACAGAGTTCTACTCGGTAAGGCCCGAGTAGTTTTCCATAAACATACTTGACTAGTCCGAGTAGGATACGCCCATCCTTGTCCTGATCTTGTCCGAGTACGCCCCATGGTGGGCCGTCCAAGGTCTACTCGTGGGCCTGGGGTGTATGCCCGACACCCTGCACTTGGGTGTTCTTTGGTGTTGAGGATTTGGTCCTCTATTATGGTTCTATGAGGTCTTCACCTACCGATCTAGGGACCCCTGCCCTTCTTTATATACTCAGGGGGTGGGATTACTAGTCGGTTATAAGGAGGAGTCCTAGTAGGATTACATGGTAAGAGTTCTGGTAGGATTATAGAGGAATCCTAGTAGGAGTCCATCTTCTTCCTTCATTGCGGGTACTGGGATCTATCCTCGATAGGTCCCTCGAGGAGGCGCTTGACAACAGGGTCCACCTGTAAGGAGGGGCTCCTACCTCGTGGGGCCCAAAGTGAGGAGATAGGCCAGGAAATCTAAGGCCCCGGGAAGGCAAGGAAAATATCACGCTTGCCTAGCAGGACCCACAGGTGGTCCACATGGTGAGAGCGGGACGCACCCAGGAAGGCCTCACGGGAAGGCCCCTGGGATGCCCCCGGAAAGGCTCTCTTCGAAGTGAAGCAAGCGATGGCGTATCCTGGCATGAGAAGGGCGCAATAGTCGAGCTAGGCCGTTAGTAGGTGCCCCGTCCTGTAAAAACACCATCATTACGGTTGATGGGACGCGCCTGGGTGCCTCAGGGACTGGCGGCCTCACCCATTCCATCCAACGGGCGGCAGGCGCCGCCCTCGTGTCAAGAGCACCCTACCACGCTCTCAGCTGCCCTCTGCCATAGAGGCAGGCCCACATTAAGGACCCGGGAGATGGCAAAAGGCCTCCCAGGGATTCTGTCAGAAAGGTGGGCCCCACAATGAGGGCTCGGGAAGCGGTGAAGGCTCCCAAGAAGATCCTTGGGAGTCAGGTTCAATGCTCCCCCTCCTGAGATGGTGGGCTCGGGATGATAAAAGTAAGGATTACCAAAGTAAGATAGTAAAATATGAGATTGGTGTACAGAGGACTCAGATAGGATGCTCCGGCATCATGCGTACCAAGGCAAGGAAGCGTCAGGGCAAATGGGAGGCATGTCAGAGGAATTGTAGCAAGGAGGGCGGCCGTTGGGCCACCGCGTTCACACACACACAATATAAATGGATGGATTGGGGAGCAAGGCTCGCCTCAGCCCATCCCATGGACCTGGCCTAGAAAAGCCGGCTCTTGTACAAGTCAGATAGACAACTTTAAGCAATAGAACACATAGAATGTAGGGTGTTACGCTTCCTAGCGGCCTGAACCTGTCTAAAAATTCTCTTAGCAAAATCATACACTAACTTCCTTAAAAGCTTCTCAAATCTCTATGCATGAACTAACCCAGGCCGGATCTCTAAAAGAGGTCCCATCGGATCCCCGCTCTCGGTGCTTGCCCATTGTCAGTGCCATACTTGGAATCCAGATCATGACGGGAGTCTTAGCCACTCCAAAATAATTTAATGCTATAGCCAGTCTAGAGTGAGAAATTTAGCTTAAACATGTATACTTCCTCTATTTCCTCTATTTCTAAATATAACTACTTCTAGTGTTTGAAAGTAACAAATAAGTTGTACTAGTATACAATTAAGAGCTGGCTCCACTATAAATTGTGCCAATCAAACCAGAGTAGCCCATCAAAAGCTAGGTGTAGTGAGAGGTATGAAATATACTTTTTTCTTTCTCTTCTTAATTTGTCTCGAAGAATCCTAAGAAGTTCATATTGTGGGCCGAGGGAGCACTACCAATGCGATAAGTCTTATTGTACATTTGTACTATACCTACCAATGAATAGCAACATGCACGGTTTGCCTGATAATATAGACACGCCATCCAGTTCTCGCTGTACTGGAGACGATGATTGGAGCAACGTAACTTTAGTGCCTCTGGCAGCCCTGGGACCATGATCACTATGGACCGCTTGTCAGCCTCATTTGGTTAGGTAATCACACGATCCTTTCGGTCGATGCGGTAAAAAGTGTAAGCCACGTTGGAAAGGCAGATCTGCAGGAAGTGGATAAAGATTGGAATTTGTAGGCGCTGCCGACAATTGTTATACGTGCCAGCCCAGCCTGCCGCGCGCTTCGGGCTCTTTTCCGCAACACCAAATCTAGGGCTGGATCCGCCATGATTTTACCAAACAAAGTTTGGTGACGGATGGAATAGAAAAGCTTGAGATGGAAGTGTGTTACACGAAGGCTGTCTGGGCGTGTAGATTGGGGTTTGAATTTATTATTACAGAATTTTGATGGCCAGTCATCGCCCACTTGATAAATAATCCTCAGGGATAGCCTCAATTAGGCTAAAAAAGCCTTGGCTATTTAAGAAAATTATGGTGTCGTACATACTCTATAATGCGATGAATCTGAATATGAGGGTAAATTGCCCTCAGAAATGCTCAAGCTGGCGACTTGAACTGCTTGAGCCGAACAGTTTAAGGCAAATTCCTCGTGGTTTGTTGGAATGGTAAAAGTGTGAATCCTCTTTGTGTACATGCAAGTCATGTATTTATAGTGGCAGTACGCAGAGTAGTTTGCAAATGACCACAAGGGCCTCTTCTCTTCAATTCTGGAAGCCCCAAAATAGGCCCAAGCTGACCAGCTTAATGGGCTTGAGCCAATCAGCATAATGAGATTTGAGCCCTTCTGTGGCCCATCTTCCTCTTGCCTACTGCTTCTACTCATCCTGGCTCAAGTCCAAAAAATGGTAATAGTGGGGTATTGTGGTCTGACATAAAGCTTTATCATTCGTACAAGGACTAGTGGAAAGCGTGAGTGTTTTGATAACTCATGTAAAAAGTTATCATGCCAGAGTTTATATTTTCTCTGCATTTTGCATTACTTTGTTGCACTTTATCTTTCGTATTTACCTCTCCTAAAATTACAATATGTAGTTTGCAGGATTAACTTAAGGTGCAAAATTTGATAGCAGTACTTTTAGAAGTACATGAGTTTGCCGATGATTCCAGACACATATCACAGATGGTTATTAGCTCTAACAATAGAGGTAGCATCAGCTCGGATGGGTCAGCAATGAAGTATCCATCGCTCATTCACAAATGTTATTAGCTCTATTAGTTGGTTATTGTGGATCCTACAAGAAATGTTTTCTTTGGAGATTTTTTTTTGAGAACTCTTTGGAGATTTGTTTGGTGGTTGTATGCTGACGGGACATTGTCTTGCCGATCTGTATCTCCATTACCGTCTGTCAGGACGAAAATATTACCCTTCAATGTATATGGATTGGATTAAAACAATGACCTAATTTTGCTATATTAGTATCAGTTCTAGTACATATGTAACAAACCATTGATTGAAATTCGTTCTCTACATCAATCTTTATTTCTGTGATGTGATTGAATACGATAAATATTGCCTCTCAAAGCCTAGGATGGTCAATAACTTGGAGTACCTTAAAAATTCCTACTATGAGACAACTAAGAAGTCCATATGTTGCAAGGATTGTTTGTTAAATTATCTTATGATTATGTAGAGATTATGAGGCAGGCTATAAGATAGCACGCTATTGTTCTGGTGGCCTCATGCTAGCTTTATGTGCGCATTGTTTGAAGCGTCGTACTTTTAATCTAGGTAGCCATAAAAAAATTACAGGTATGAAACTAAGCACATTTCTCTGAAACATTGACAGCAACCAGATAGAACGAAACAATACTTAAGGTCAGAGATTGAATTACAGTGCTTGCGTGCATGCAATTCAGCAAAATCGAAACAGGGAATTTCTCAAAATTAATTAAGGAAAAAATGATAACAACAACGCCAGTGCACAGATGTGTTTATTGACTTGTTGTGGAAACATGTGACGAGGACACTATTGATGAAGCATTTCGAAAAGTAGAGGAAATAAGGGACTCTTTATTCTTCAGCAAACGCGAGCACAACGGCTAGCCTCAACTCCCTGAGTCCTGCGCCTGCGGACAAAATGGAAAAGAAGAGGAACGTGAGATTGAAGGCATCCATTTCTCGGCGCTATGCACACATATAAACGATGTGTATTTTAGTCGGAACACATCAGATACCAGGGAAATTGAAACAGCAGGTAGCTGGTGTGCTTACATGGATTCATCAAGGGAAGTAGTGGAATGGGAAGGGCCAGATGCTGGTAAGGTTCCACAGGGTGTTAGCAGATACTGGATTACCAGGATAGATCCCGACGACCGTCCCTTTATGCACACTCCCCCCCAGGCCGTTGAGAGCCTTCGATTCGTCTGCGGACACCTTGATTTGATAAAAGCCGTCGGCATCTGGCGTGTCCGGCACCCATAGCTGCGCCTTGTCCCAAGGGTTGAATGGAGCCATTTTCACCTGTTGGTTGTTGTTGCATTCAGGCAAGAATATATATACAGAAAATTTTAAAATTACACAACGTTTATGGGCATGCAAATTTTAATCTGCTGCTAATACTTGGAATCTTGGATCGATTAGAGTCAGATAGCTATACCTCCCTTTTGTTGTCGTCTGTTGGGGTCGCGATGGCCTGTTCCGTGGCGACGTTCACCAGCCAAAACTTGTGGCCCTCCCCATGGACCAAGGCCGGCAAGGGGAGCTTCCACCATAGCTGTATGTGCACATACAAACATTGAGGAGCAAAACGGGTAAATGCTAGGCATTTACATATACATCGCGTTAATGTATACTCCTATGTAATATGTGCACTAGCAGCTAGGCATTTGTCGGATGAACAACAGCTGAACGGGTAAATGCTGTAAGCCTGCTTGCCTGTTTGAATTCGCCGAATTTGGCGACGGCCAGAACAACTTTGCCATCGTCGCCAACGGCCACATTCAGCTCGGTGTTCTGCTTGCAATATATCATCACTGGCGGAGGCCGGGAATTTGCAGGAAACAAGGTGGAGAGTGGATCGGCAGAGGCCAAGCTTCCTGCACTTTGCTCAACACACAAGAGCAATGCTGCACAAACGAGGACGGTAGCTGCAGCGAATCTTGCCATTGTCAGCGTATACTGCTGAGAGAGAGCTTAGGTTAGCTTGTGCACTTTGGTGTGATATAAGGAGCTCACCAGCCTCCGTTTTATACCCGCCCGCTCGCAACGTACGGGCTAATAATAGCTTGGACAAGTGCGCATCACTGTATAATCTTGGAGAGCCTGGCCATGTGACGCTTGGAGTATGTGATGTCAACGCAATCTCAATTGACACTCATACAGATCAAGT
Organism: Setaria italica; assembly: GCF_000263155.2. Classification (NCBI taxonomy): domain Eukaryota; kingdom Viridiplantae; phylum Streptophyta; class Magnoliopsida; order Poales; family Poaceae; genus Setaria; species Setaria italica. Next base: position 26,256,517 of record NC_028452.1, read on the forward strand.
GTGCATGTGTTACGGGCTAATAATAGCTTGACAAGTGTGCATCACTGTATAATCTTGGAGATCAGCCTGGCCATGGGACGCTTGGAGCATGTGATGTCAACGCAATCTCAATTGACACTCATACAGATCAAGTTTGCATGTGTTACGGGCTAATAATACCTTGACAAGTGTGCATCACTGTATAATAATCTTGGAGATCAGCCTGGCCATGTGACGCTTGGAGTATGTGATGTCAACGCAATCTCAATTGATACTCATACAGATCAAGTGTGCATGTGTTGGGTATGTACATTTGCGATCAAGATTTCCAGCCAAGATCGACATCTCTTCTATAGGGTTATTAAGGGGAACCACATCATATCTTAGGGTGCCTCAATGTACGACAAGCATATATATGTGCTCGCATTTATATTATCACTAGTAATTTTTTAGTCTCTCGTGATGCTCATATACAGGTAGGTTGTGTAGGCATACATTCATAGGGTGAGGGTGAGCGCATGTGTATATATGCGTCTGTACTGTATATTTTAAAAAAAGAAAAAAAATAGCCAGTACATTTTATACCTATTCGGTTGTATATTGCCTTGTCTAATTGATGACTTCGAAATTTTGTATTCCTTCTCCGATCACAAATAAAATCCATGCTTATGGTGTGTCACTTTAATTTTAAAAATCTATATTATCGAAATGTATTATAATAAATATGTTGACATTAATCTCATATTTTCAAACTACTACATGAGTTACTATATATTAATGATCAAAGATAAAAGTTTGATTTAGAAAAAGATGAACTTACATATATTTATCATCAGAGGAAGTAGTTACCACTAGATCGATTTCACATCGTAGTGCCTATGACTTGCGCACGTGCAAGTACTTTCAGCAATTTATTTATAGATGTTTGATAGAAGGCTCACTCTTTTGGTTGTGAGTACGATTTGCCTATGTGTATGTGTATCATCCTTGTAATCGTATATATATAGATTTCTCCACTGATAAAAAAACTTGCTTATGGGGAAATCGTCCTTTTGACTTATCCTAATTTCCATATTTCCTAATCGCTGCCGCAGCACCCAGCGAGGCCGTATCGGGTGCCATAGGCTAGCGGACACGCACGGCCGTGGCGGCCATGCTGCCTTTCGTTCGTAGTACTTAATACTCCATCATTCTTTGCCGATTTAACAAAGCTAAAAGAACATGACCATGCATTACTCAGCCAGGTACAAAATACCAATAAAAGTTAAATTTGGAATCATATAGAACACGTATATCGAGGACGTTGAAAAGATGAGTGGATGACAGTAACGGCACATTGCACCGTCGTACGTTGTGCCGAAATTCACATGACGCGATACTCCTAAAATATAAGCTGACTGTACTGTGCGGATGCAAGAAGTCAGTTGACCCTAGAAACCAGATCATCACAAATTAGCAAAAAAAAAAAAAAAGAACCAGATTGAAAATGCTCTTGATTGGTGCCGAGTGTTGACTCTTAAAACATAAAAGCAGCCATACAACTTACCTTGAGTAAACATAAAAGCAGCCATACAACTTACCTTGAGTGAGCTCCCAACGAACAATATCATGCATGTGAACAATATATCAGTTAAACTTGCGAGCTGAGTGTAGGTTGTTGGAAATATGTGCCTAAAAAATATTCCAGATTTTATCTGAAGCAAAAACACATTGATAAAAACTGATGCAAGCAAATAATACAAGTAAGCAGGCAACATATTATCTAGAACAAGATCCGGCGCAGAACTAGTCGAACGTGTTGAAGCGGATGTTGCAGAATCACCAAGCGGTCGCGTGAAGACGCTGCCCAAAAATCTGATTGCTGCCCCATGCAGGTCTCGCGACAGTGGTTTTGGAGATCCCGCTTTCCTTCAAGCCCGGTGCACGCCGAATTCGAAGGTCGACGAGGCGCAGCAGCAAGAGATTCAGCACAACGAGTGGGAAGGCGAGCGTGTAACAACGTCCATTCAACCAGGACGTCTCCTGGTGTTATAGACCTTCGTAGTGCATCAGTTTCCCCATTAAACAGCCTCATCAAGCAGTAGAAACTGCCAATTTGAATGATAGAAACTTTTGCCATCAAATTGTTGAAACTGACACACCTTATTACTATTTAAAACAGCAGTTTCAATCACATTGAATCGCCATTAGGCTGCATAAAAAATAGTAACTGCACAAACAATAACCTGCTATACACGTACGCGTCGCGCTCGTCGCAAGTCACAAGTCACGCGATTTTTCACTCGAAAATGCGTGCAAGCTACGTGTGCATGTAGAAATAGTCTCCTTCTCTCTCATTTGTAGCTATTTTGCATAGAGAGGAGACTCTCATATTTAAGCAAGGCAATCTCTCCTTGAATTAGCAATATGGGACTAAAGGTTGTGCATGCTTTGGAATTTTTAGATTGAGCCTAAATCCAACATAGCTTAGCTGGTAAGATCCCTTGTAAAGTCAACTTGTGATGAAACTTGCTCACCAGGATTCGAGTCCTCGATTTTGCATTGGAGCTCGCATTTTCATGGATTTATTTCAGGATTTAACCGGCATTATTCTTTTAGTGGTAGGTGACATGCCCGTGGACAGCAGGTGATTTTGTCAATCTCGAGGATCTGCCGGCTCAGTCTCTTGGAGGTGCTCATAGAGGTAGGGTTGCATGCGTGTATGTTTGCTTCTGCGTCTGTATTGTGTTTCAAAACAAATATCTATTAAACTTTGGGGATACAAAAGTGCTGTTGCTAATAGATCGGATGATAAGGACATTGCTGATATAACAGATGTATTAGATTATCACCTCCCAGTACATACCATCCATGAACCTCTACTAGCTCCTATACTCTACCATGGCTCAACTGCGCAGGGAGGCCACATCGGTTAGGGTTTAGCCTAAGCTCTTGGACCACTCCGAAGACTTGCAGCGACCCTCAGCTCACTATGGTGTTTGTCTCTCTATTTCCTCGAGTTCAGTTGGATGGATGTTGATTTTTGCTTAGGCCTTGTTCGGTTTGAAGGGGATTGGAGAGGGTTGGAAGGGACCGGGAGGGATTAAATCCCCTACAAGTCAAACTCCCCCTTCAATCCCCTCCAATCCCCCTTTATCCCATTGGGGAAGGGGTTAACTGAACAAGATCTTACACTACAAGAAATGTGTTGATCTATGACGAAAATTTTATGACACATTTGTTCTCATCATAGATCTATGTCATTTCTGGCTGAAAATATCATAAATTTTCACATCTGAGCAAATTTAGTGAAAAAGTTACAGAACGTCATAAAAGTTGCCATTGTAGCAAAAAATAAATCATCACTCACTGTTACATGGTGGTTTTGTGACGATATAAGCTCCATGAAAACATCATAAACCAACTAGGGTCCCACATGTAAGTTTAAGTTGATAAATAGGATGGTAAAATAAAATGGAAAAATGCTCCTCCCGTGGGTCGAACCTATTACCAATCAAATGGGAAGTCTTTACCGCGATCAGGTCCCACATGCCGCGCTCCCACGATAGGGAAAAAAGAAGAACAGAGAGAAGGCGACCAGGACAAAGCACTCCAGTGGAGATCTGCGCCTCCCAGTAGTGGCCCAGTCCTACGGCAGCACATATCTGGTGCTTCCTGTTGCACGTGTCAATCTGGTTAGTAGTTTTGAGTTGAATTTGCCAAAATTTCATTTTGCATTAATGTCTTTCAATCTATTCAGTAATTTTGAGTTGAATTTTCCAAAATTTCCCAGATGGATAGACGTTGGATACACGGTTGTGAACTATTTACCCTCGACCATGAGAAAGGGGTCAATGATTTCATAGAATTTGTTAAGACTAGATACTCTAATGAGGAACAAATACTATGCTCATGTCATGGATGCCTGAATCAGTCTAGATGTACTGCAGAAGTGGTGAGCCTACACTTATGATTGGGATGGCAAGCACCTACATTAGGTGGATCTATCATGGAGAAACATTCGAGGATAGGGTTCGGGAAAATGCGAATCTGCTATCTGCAGGATAATGGGGTTCAGAAAAATGCAATTCTGCAGGGTGATGGGGTTGAGGAAATTGCAATTTTGTTGGATGAGGGGGGTTGAGGATAATGCAGTTCTGTAGGAAGGTGGTGATCAAGAAATGGTTCAGGAAAATGAACACATACATATTAGGTACGGAGGAGGATGAAGGCACTGAACATGGACTTCCTGAAATGATAGCCAACATGTGCCATGCTAAAGAGGTTGAAGGGAAAAATGTTAGAGTATACAAAGGAATATATAAATTGTAAGGTGTCACCGAGATCTAAATATACACAATTTACATTTGTTGTGAAGTTACTTGATATGAAGTCTTTCTATCAGATCAACAATGTTGCATTCAATGCGATTCTGAAGGTGTTATCCCTTGCTTTCCTAGGAGCCTGTGTTCCGACATCTTACAATGATGCAATGAAGTACATACATGCCATGGGACTCGGCTATGAATCTATCCATGTTTGCAAGAGTAATTGTGTATTGTTTCGTAAGATGCTAGTGAAACATGAAGTGTGCCCAATGTGTTGTGAAATGGATTCAAGATGGAAAGATGCAGACAACAAGAAGCGCATTCCTCAGAAGGTATTGAGGCATTTTTTGCTAGTTTCAAGGCTGAAGAGGATGTTTCTTTCATCAAAAATAGCAAAGGATGCACAGTGGTACAAGTTGAAGCGAAAACCGATGGACAATGAGCTTAGCCATCCAGCTGATGGTGAGGCATGGAAAGACTTCGATAAAAATTGGTCGAAATTTGCAAAAGTTGCTAGGAACATTAGACTTGGCCTTGCAACCGATGGTCTATGGCCAGTATTTGTTGTGCCGTATAACATGCCACCATGGGTATGCATGGAAGAATCAAACTTCATTATGGCATTATTGATCCCTAGGCCAAGTTCTCCATCAAAGGATTTTGATGTCTTCTTGCAATTATTGTACTGCAATTATTTCAGTCTAATTTTCAGATGGATGTGTTTTTCAGGATATATAGGGATCAATTAAAAGCAGAAGGTGTGTCGAACCAGGTTATTGACCGTAGAATTTAGAAAGAATTTGCCCGATTGTTTAAATGGCATGTGAGTTTTTTGTTTTTTCAAAACAAACTTATATTAGCTGGCGAGGATCTCTATATATAAACCTATGGTTTTGTTGTACATATTGAAAAGATGCATGAAGGAGAGGTATTCGAGGACCTATATGCAGTATCAGCTTTACCAAACAAGTGAGGAAGAAAAATATTCAGCATGTCTTGTTGGCGGTATCTGGTACCACACACATGGCCGAGAGGAAAATAGGAAGTCACAGAATGGTGGGGTTATGGCTGCAGGCTTTCATAATAGTGAGCCATTTGAGTTTATGGTTGTCTAAAAGAAATTATTGAGCTGCAGTATAACTCATCAGGGTGTGGCATAAATCGAGTTGTTGTATTATTTCATTGTGAATGGTATGATCTAGAGGGACCAAGAGGGAACCGAGGGTTAGAAAGGATGGATACTTCACAAGCATCAATACTAGAAGGTATTGGTACAAAAGTGATTCTACATTTTTGCTGAACAAGCAATGAAGGTGTTTTACTTGCTAGACACCCTGCTACAAGACCAATGGAGAGTGTTGCAAAAAATTTGAGCACAGACATTTGTGGATCTTTTATGAAAATGAGCAGGACACAGTGCCTAGTGGCATGGTACTTGCTTACCAAGATGATGTAATTGAAGAAAGCTTTAATGATGGTATTGGTGATGATGGTATTGGAGATGGTTCGGAGGCTCCAATGCCTATTATAGACGAGGAGGAGGAGTGGACTGTCATTCCAGTGGATCAAGTTACTTCCATTCACCAGTAGGTTCTATCTGATGTGGACAGATTCAATTCATATGATGAGGAGGAGGACGAAACTATTTGGCAATACCATGATGAAGATGAAAATCCTGTACCTGATAGTGACGAGGAGTAGGAAGTGAAATCAATTAATGTTTTAGTTGATCCGATCTGAACTCATTTCTTGTATAAGATATGAACCTATATGTGCATGTATACCTTTTATCATATTAGTTGTGGGAAAATCCTTTTGACGCATCTCAATATGATCGAAAGCGCACTTAGTTGGCTATTGATCCGGCTCGTTGTATTGTAAAACACCAGAACATCCTATGAGGCCTTCCAAAATCTTTGAACACCCATTTGGTTAGCTGTTTATCTGGTTCGGTGTATTATCAAACACCGGAACATCCTGTGACATCTTCAAAACCTTCGAACGCCCATTTGGCTAGCTGTTTATCTGTTCGGTGTATTGTCAAACACCGGAACATCCTATGACCTCTTTCAAAATCTTCGAATGCCCATTTGGCTGGCTTTTTATCCGGTTCGGTGTATTCTCAAACACCAGAACATCCTTATACTAGAATAAGGTTGGGTAGGAAACTCCTACCCATCTTCTTGTTCGGGTGCGCACTATACATTTATAACTTTATCCAACGTCGTGTCACTCTTGATGACCCGCTGTTCCCCATTTACTACAAGATCATTTGCAGTGCTCGCCCTTGGTAGGATTTAGCTGCCACCACTGCCACCACCGCTACCTACTGCAGCCACTCACCTCCGCGGCCGCGCTCCACCGCTACCGCAATCCATCGCCGCTCGCCCCGATTTTGCAGGTATTCGTCATTGAAAGGGGGATTCATTAAATTTTTTGAGATCACTACGGTAGCTGATTCGAGAAAGATCTTGCAGATGGGCCGAGATGGTGGCAAGAGAAATGGAAAGGTGCTTGACCCACCTCCGATGAAGCAATAAAGGAAGTCACAGGTGAATTTTGCAGGCACGTCTGGTGCTCAAACACAGCAAAGGGGCAGGTCCATTACATGGGAGTCTTCCCCTACCCATTCCCGCCATACACGGGGTGGGTCAACCTCGGCGCAATCCTACTGTACACGGGGTGGGTCAACCTCGGCACCTTCCTATCGCACACGGGGTGGGTCAACCTCGGCGCCTTCCAGGCGACAACAATCTATGTGGCGTCGGCCGCCCTGCCCTGCTGAGTTTCCTATGCCTCACCCCAGGAAGCAGAGCAAGGTACCTCTTTACCCTCTACCAGAAGAGTCGCTAAGGATGATTGACCTGAGCATGCATAGCAACCAAATGATTAAAAGGCTTAGATTTGTGTCTGAGGATGTGTGGTTTGAAAAATCCCATGACAGATGGGTCAAACTAAAATTTAGGAATGTCATTCAGCAAACTTTCTACTATAACTACAAATGCTATCCACCAAACTATTTGAGCACTAGATTATAAACTGGAATCATATGAACATGGCCGGACGAGGAGAGAATATTAAGGGATACTTCGATCAACTACTCAGATTGGATGATTTGGTCTCAGGGCATCATCAGTATATTGAGGATTGGGTCCGAGTTTTCTATGCTATGGTGTACATTCCTGATAGTAGAGAGTACATTCAGGTCATGTTTCAGGGAGCTCCACATAGAATTTAGCGATACCAAATTGCTGATAGTCTTGGAGTCAATACGTGTCATGTGTCCCTACACTACATTGTCTATGGGGATGGTGAACCACCTCGCCATAGTTTGCTTGGTGGATCGTTCCCTTCTGACAAGGATATGGCCGAACATTTTGTGGAGCCATTCCCTTATCACCGAGCATATCACACGCCTTACATGCTTACCCGTGAGGCCAATGTGGTTCATTGGGCACTAAGGAAGACATTGTTACCACGGATCGGCAATGTAGAGTCCATCACTAGTCTTCAGCAGTGGCTTCTTCTTCACGTCATGACTGGTCGGGAGTTTGATATTGTGGACTTTATTCTTTGTGAGATTCAAGATGTTATCAATGATGGGTAGACCGTGGCTTGAAAAATGCCATATGCGCACTGGATCTCCATCATCTTGAGTCATATTACTAAAAAAGATGAGAACAGTAGAGACGTGCAAACCAGACCCAAAAATTGGCGACATGAGTACAACAATGCCAAAACACAATTCAAGGTATACAAGCTAGTAAGGCCAGGAGATAGACATCATGGCCTAAGGGCTAGGAATGAGCCATCTCCTGATGAGCACAGAAATGAGAACGATTGCTCAGAAAACAAAGGCAGTGAGGAGGAAAATACGTATGTACCTTGTCTCCAAGTCAATCATGACCAGGAGGCAGGTGCATCGTGATCTGCTACAGAAACAGTACCGGTCACTCCAACAATAGCCAGTCAGCTGACCGAGCTTGCCTTAATTCTTCAGAGACTAGTTGATGGTTTGGCAAAACAAGCTGAAAATAATCTTCGTGTGGCTGAGCTACAGAAATGGTTGGACGAGAGACTGGCTCGTTAGGAGAAGAGACAATTCGTGTGGCTAGAGCAGGTGGCACAGAGGGCAGACCAGAACATGAACACTATGCTCACCACCGTCTCTATGGTCCTTAATCATTTGCACCAGCATGTCAGGTTACCACCACCGCAAATTCAACTCCCACATGCTAGTCAAACCCCCTGCTAATCATGCCTCCGACTGAACTAGGTAAAACCTCCGAGGTCTCTGTGCCGTATCACAGTTCAGCTAGAATTCCACAATTGTTGACATCAACAATGACCGTGACCAAAAAGGATTCCACACTTGTTCCTGTAAAGAAGGGTGGTGATGGTGAGGAAGCAAATGCATAAATACTTATGGTTCTATATGATATTGCTGCCTCGCAACAGCAAAAGGAAGATCCTGTGGTGGAAAGAACTACACATCCAAATGATCGTGAAGTGTCTACCCTTGCTACTTTAGATGATCCTATTCTCACTAGTTCGCAAGCTAAGGAAGATCCTAGTCTCACTACTTTCCAAGCTCAGGATGATGCTGCGGTGGCTCCTGCTCCTGGTATCACTACGTCGTAAGGCTCTCCTGCACCTGCTCCTAGTCTCGCTACATCGGAAGCCTCTCCTGCACTTGCTCCTGCTCGAACTACGTCGGAAGGCTCTACTGCAGCTGCTCCTGCTCCGACTGCGTCAGAAGCCTCTGCTGCACCGGCTCCTGCTCCAACTATGTCGGAAGGCTCTGCTGCACCTGCTCGTGATACCACTTCTCCTCCAAATAATCATGTATCTCTAGCTCCTGATGACCCTCTTTTGTCAACCAATCCTGCTACATCGACACCTTCTTCGAACCCTGATGACAAAGAGCTAGAATGTTAAACAATTCTTCTTATTTAAAGCACTGAACGAGCAACGAGCCAGACGAAGACGAAGGCCAACGGGCCTAGGAAAGGCATAGGGTGATCGGCCTAGAGGAGCCTAGGCCGATCAGCCTAGGGTCCTCTGGCGCCCCCTGATGCCCATCTTTGGCAAGCAATCCTCCAAGATGACTTAAGGGCTAAGTTTATGAAGATATGGTAAGGATCACTTTAGGATCAAAGAGGAATAAAAGAAGATCATGTGGAGATTTGGAAAATTATTGAAGATCAATCTCATCCCAAAGCCACCGACGTGCTAGACCTACATGCAAGTGAAAATAAGACTCTCGAGCATCTAAGAAGACTTGGGGATGATGCAGGATGCGAGAGGGGAAAAGGAAGGCCCATACCAATTGGCCCGGGGCTTCCTTCGCCTCCTTACCTTCCAATTTTTTCCACACTCTCTCTAAACTATAAATACCCCCAAAAACTACCGAGCCTAGATCCAAGATGACGTACTCGACGTGAGGTAGCAGAGAAGCAGAAGGAGCTTGAGGTACACCTCTCTGAAGAGCTGAGGGCTGTGCAGTTGTTGGAGGTTATCATAGCTGAACGTCTGCTAGTGTCATCACCCTCCGAGGAAGATCATGCTGGAGTTCTAGGGCTAGGAGTCATCAAGATCCAGGTAGGATCCCAATGATGATCTTATGATGTACAATCATTAATGGTGAAGTAATAAATGTGTTCATATTCTTAGCGATCTATCTATCTCCTTTTATGGTTTTATGCTCTCTTAGGTTGCATGCTTTTCAAAGGAGGCATGTGAAGAGTGTGGTGACTATGGCCATGTCGGGAAGAACTATCCAAAGGAGGCAAAGTTGCTAGACTACATGAAGAAGGGAGAATGGTTTCGACCATCTAAATTTTGGTGTGGACAGAACAGACCTCAATTCAATGCAAGCTCATCCATCTAGAACACGGTGCCTGTACGCATTTAGTGGAAGGAGTTCATGGAGGAACAAGGCAAGATTAACAAAGACACTGTCATTAAGTTCAAGTCTACAGATAATGTTCTAGAAAATATTGATAGTAAGGTGACAACGGTCGGAAGTTCGAATCACCAAGTGATGAACATGATGAAGATGCTGGAGACTCAAGTTACATAGTTAGTTGGGCATTTTACAAGCAATGAAGGGAAGTTGCCGGGACAACCGAGAAATCTAGAGTCAGCTAAAGCTATTCAAACTCGCTCAGGCAAGGAAATAGAAGATCCTGAACGTCCGGCGGGAGCTAGGAAGCCTAAACCAGCTGCTGAAGCAGAGATAACTTCAAAGAAAACACCTACCCTAGCCTGTGATTGAAACAGAAGAGCTAGAGTTTGAGATGGTTGATCAAGATGACACCAAGATTCTGGCAGGAAAGCCACGCCATCATCTAGGTAAAACTAACGAACAATTTGAATTTTTTTTTGAAGTTGTGCGCAGGTTTAACATCAATATGCTACTATTGGATGCTCTACAAGTTCCAACCTACGCTTGCTACTTCAAGGATATACTGAAGAACAAGTGAGAGATCCCGCAGTTCACTACAGACCACATCAAGATGACAGAAGAGTGCAGTGCTGCGATCGCTAATCAAGCTCCTAAGAAGAAGAGAGGCCCTGGATGTCCAACCATCCCGTATTCAATTGGAGTGCTGATGTTCGAAAGGGCATTATGTGATCTTGGTGCAAGTGTGGGCATCATGCTTAAAACTGTGTTTGAGAAGCTACGCCTGCTGGAGTCGGAACCAAGTGCTATGTGCCTGGAGTTGGCGGACAACACCATTCGTTATCCTGAAGGCATTGCTGAAATTGTACCTATGAAGATCGGGAATCACTTTGTCCCTATTGACTTCCTGATACTCGAGATGGGAGAAGAAGCTAAATCCTCACTCATTCTGGGAAGGCCATTCTTGAAGACCGCAAGAGCAAACATAGACATTGGGAAGGGCGAGATCAAGTTCAATATTAATGGCACTATGAGCGCGTTCAAGTTTCACCCACGCTTTGAGGTATGCAACATGATTTCTAGCAAGTATATACCGCCACAACATTGTGTCAAGCAGGAGGAGAAGAACAAGAAGGGAGAAGAAAAGAAGCTAGTGCAAGTTGCTATCGTCCAAAAGAAGTAAGAACACTAGCCTGTGAAGACTAAAAAGATAGCCAAGCATGTGCCTACATCGAAGCCAAAAATGGTGAAGAAGTGGGTGCCGAAGACTGCAGTGCCCACACCGAGCGCTGGTTCGAAGTGAAGAATTGAAGAGTCTAGCTATAGGCTACAAATGAAGCGCTTTGCGGGAGGCAACTCGATCATCGAGTCAAGAATAAGCTACTGGGAGGACAACCCTAAAGACATTTGACTTTTGAAGTAAGTGAGTTGCAGATTTTGCTTCGTTATACCTGGTAAACATTTAATAAGTGAACCTTCGGTCAAGATAATGTTTAGAGTTTTATTTGCTCAATCATTTTCTATTGCTCTCTTTTTCATAAACCAGTGACATGAGCCATCCCAAGTTTTATTCAATTTTTCTGGGAAAACCAGAACAAAATATCTAGATCCAATCAGACTTTTCATCTTTACCATGATGATTAGCCCGACTTGTTCCATGATAAACACATGAGTAGAGCCCTCGTTGTTCTTACTTTTTAAATTTTTGACGCATGCTAGGACTCACGTAACCTAAGGATTTTTGGTTTGCCTAAACTTGAAAAACTCAATGGTTTTCCTAGAAATAGAATTTTTCTTGACCATCTTTGATTTATTTCACAAAATTCCTGTCTCACTTTTGGCAAAAATTAGAACCTAAACCCATTACCCCGCGGTTGAAATTGAAATTGCTTCATCTCAATTCATGAGAATGGACGATATCGGTGCAACTAAAATTAATGTAGTTGGAAATCCTTTCAACTTACAAATATATTTTATGCTTCAAAACTCCTCTAAATATATTTGAACTCATTGCTAACTCTGAGTTAATTTTTAATTTTCAAAATTAGAGGAGGATTAAGCATCTAAACATGATTCTGAGGGTTTATGAGCTTCATTAACACTAATGGATTGATTTGTGATCACGGGAATCGTTATGGAGGCAGTCTCACCTACCACACATGCATAAAAAAACAAAGAGTAGCCTGCCATGCCTGTTTGTTGCAGCTCAAAAGACAAGGCATTAAGTGTAATTGAGAAAAGAGCAAGCCTATGACACATAGGTGCATGATTTTGAGTAAAGTGACAACACAAAGGAGTGGAGGAGATTGTTTTGGTGGTGCCCTTCATGGGAAGACCTGAATTTTGGGTACAATGATGAGCAAGTGTCCATGTGAATAAAGAAGGGAGCTAGAGGAGGCAAAAACACGCCAAGCCGATTGGCCTAGTGTGCTCTAGGTTGATCGGCCTAGGGTCTTTTTAAGCCCCCTCGTGGTGCCATTTGCCAGGTAAGTCATTCAGCTCCTTGTTCATCATATTTTCTATGAAGACCACCAAGAACACCTCTAGTTAGCCTATAAAAAATTTAAAACTCTATCCACACACAAAAATTCTTGCAAATAAAAATTTCAACAAGCACCTCTTGCTAGCCCTAGCTCTTGTGCATATTTTTCGTCAGCAAGAAACCCCGGTGAAGTGTTTTCCTTGAAGTATGCAGCAATGAAGAGCATCGGAAGGCTTTTTGGAAGGTCAAAGAAGTTGTGATCATCGGCCGAAACTTTGCCTATGTCGAGCGCTTTGTGGTAGTACTTGGTCTCCGAGTCGCCGAGAGGCCATGACATCGACATGGAGGCACCACACAGCGATCGAATGCTGCTTGGTGGGATGAACACTAGAAGCTCTTCCATGCGGTTCGATGAACCACGTGGAATTCCCGAAGCCGTGCCACAACCTTCAAGGAGAGCAACTCACTCTCAAAGTGGCTACAACAAAAAGAAGTCGATATACGGCTTCACAATAAAGAGCAAGGAGGAACAAGAGAGGCTCAAGAATATTGAAGGAAGATTTGTTGCCAACAACGACTTCGATGATGATTTTCTTCAAAAGATTAGGTTCCACAATGATATCTACAAGCTTCTGAGCAACATTGGTTGGATGCAATTTGCTCTCAACAGTCCCATGAGTGTAGAAAAGGATGTGGTTGTCGAGATATTCATGACTATGAAACAAGTCATGAGATGGAATAAAGAAGGAACCGAGCAAATTCCGTGCTTATCCTTTAGTATAAGAGATGAAGAAAAGATTATCACATATGGCGGCATCACAGTTGTTCTGGGTTTCAATCCACAGGCCCTAGAACTTGGAGAAGTAGAAGAAGAAGAGTTGAAGGAATTTTGGAAGAAAATATCCAAGGAAGATAATTGGCAAAGGAAAAATATTTGCAATCCCATCTTGCAAACTATTTCATTTTTGGATGTGCCATCATGTCTCTAGGAGGATGAAGGAGACCAAAATTATTGATCTAGAGATGAACTGGCTTTATTGCACAGTTGTGAAGAAGCAAGTCATTGACCCCTCCTATATGATGATCAAATGATGGCTTGCTAAAGCTATATCTCGAACTGGAGTTGTTGGGTCAGGCTGCTATCTCACTATGATAGCAGCAATGCTTAAAGCCAAATATTGAAAGGCTCCCTGGTTAGTTTATAAAAAGCTGGAAGCATCGATGCCAAGACTATGAAGAATGCACATTTGATAAGCGGCGATGAAGAAAATGGCTATACAGTTGGGGTCACCAATTTTAAACTGCCCGAGAGAAGACTTGGAATTTATCATCTAGGCAAAACTGACTAGCTAGAAGAGGGAGTATTATTCCCAGCAAAGAAAGGTAAAAGAGGGCAAAGAATCGAAGAAGGCTCATCCTCGCAAGCAGCTCCAGAAATACCACTACATGCTCCAAGTTCAAGCTATTGGCAGATCGAGTTCCAAAATGCACAAAGTTATGAAGGAGTTCCTGAAGGATGGTAGCAGGAGCAATGGCTAGAGGCACCGGCAGAAACATGGGCACAAGGCCCATTTGCAGCACATTTTCAGCAGCCAACATATCAACCACGTTTGGAGTTTCAGCAACTGGTGCATCCACCACTGTTGCCACCATATGCTTTTCATGGTTACATAACACCTTCTTTTTAGGGACGTCCACCATATGCTCCACTATTTGCTCAATTTAGCCACCTGCCACAGCCACAGAGAAGTGCGCGCATCATAGGTGCATATGTGCAAAGAAATTTATAATATGAAGATGTTGTGAGGCAAGCCGCCAACAGGATTGAAGATGGAAACATAAGCAACGCTTATCAGTTTGGCATGATGGGAATTGTGCCTCTAGATCAGTATCAAGGTGGAGTGCAGGAGCACTATGAGCAGGGATATGATGAGCACCAGCAGCAGGGAGAGCCACATTATGAGCCGCCACAAGATGACTTGGATTAAAGATCGAAGGGACCAAAGAAATACGCACACGTGTGGTTTGAGTTTTCTTTTCTTTATTTATTTCAGCATGTGTGTTGGGTGTGCGTGGTATTTTCTATTTTATTTTTTGTTTTATTTTATGTGTTTTTTTCACCATGTCATGCTCAAATAAAAATGCAACACCTGAACCTAATGATATGTGATTAATTGTGATGGTTTAAATTCTTGCCATGTTGAAAGATGATGATCGGCAACGCTTTGTTTAATTTTTGTACTTGGTTATTGCACCATTGAACTAATGCTCTCTCTAACACAAACTGAAATTGACATAAACACTAGCTTATCTTTTTGTGTAGGTTATGATAATTTGGACCCATATATATGTTTATTGCTCTCTCTTTAAAGGATCAAAGGTTCATGTATTTTAGGTTACGAATCATGCTGACCTTGTCAATAATACTTCTTGCAATTGCTCTACCCATCCAAAGCCAAATATTTATATCATGATGAACCATAGGTTGCAAGATTTATTTTTGAGTGAATTGATTCAGGATTTACTTCTGTGGTATGAGATTTAGAACCTGGTCATTCCTTTCTGTGTAACTTTTTATTGCTAGCCTTTCTATCCATTCATTGTGAATTTCTACACTGGAAATCTCACAAACCTCGCTGGGCATCTATACCGGAACCCAACTATATCATTTTTATGATTACCTCCTTGACCAAAACCTATTATTGAGTATGGAAAATATTTCGATGAATATTTAGGAGATTATTCAGTGCAATTTCAACAAAAATCAAGACTTGAAGGCAACCACCAGTGCATGGAATAAAAAGCGAAGGAAACGGAGGCCAGAAGGGGTCAGGACGATCGGCCTGGACACCCTCAGGCCGATCGCCTGGGTGTTTGCCCCTCTATTGCCTCTGAATTTTGGCATGGAAGTCCCTCCTGAGGAATAACATAATTTTTTCCAGAAGGTCGAAGATTTTGGTACTTACATCAGTAGTTTATCTTTTCTTCCATTTCATGCTCAAGGACGAGCATCGTCTAAGCATAGGGGAGAGTCATCGCATTATCTCTGACTACTACTGAGTAAGTATTATGTTGCAAAGAGTTCTAAGGAGCAAGAAAAAAATATGGAGAAAAAGAAAGAAAAAGGAAAAAAGAATGAAAGAAAAAGGAAAAAAGAAAAAAATGAGAAAAAGAAAAATAAAGTACTCCTTAGTTCTCTGAGCTTCATAAAATTTTACAGTGCTTTCAAGATTAAGGATTATTCCATACTCAATTTTCCAACCATGTGCAATCGATTATGATAACTTCATCTATGTCTCGCGATCACTTTTTGCCCTTGCACATGTCCACTATCTAAATGTGTGTGTTCATTCTGTCCCTCTCCATAAGCAATTATTTTCCATGACCTTTTTGACAAGTCTGAGTAAGATCCATCAGAAGTCTTTCTTGTTTTGACAATATCCTGATTATAATATTTTTGCTAGGACTAACCTTCCCAAAGATCCAGATAAAGCCTTACACATATTTTATGACTTATAACAGGTTGGAGAAGTTCTAGCATAGGTTTGAGAGACTTGATGACCTGAGAGAACATAAGCAATTACAATGAAGTTTAAATTGTTGATCTCATTTTAGTTTCTTATTAAAAATAGCTTTATTGAAAATCTTCTAAGGTTTGTGTTGACGCCAGATTTTGACACGTATGAAATCGGCGTCAGGAAAGGAAGAAATCAGGAGATGTGGCAAGACACAGAGGTCACGGTTGGAAATCGGCCGATTGGTGCTACAGTTGAGGATCGGCCGATTGCCTTTCGAGAGTGGAACTCCGCCTCACCCGACCCCCGAGTCTTGGGGTCGGATGCGCCCGACCCTCCGAGGGTGGAACTCCGCCTCGCCCGACCCCGAGTCCTGGGGTCGGAGGCGCCCGACCCTTCGGGGGTGGAACTCCACCTCGCCCGACCTTAGGTCCCTGGGTCGGAGTAGTCGGAGCCCCCGACATGTAGGCTAAGCTTGTCTTGTAGTAGTCCCGAGTGTCGGGTAGTCGTAATGTTGTTTGAGTACTCGTCTTCTGAGGGATACGGGTGTACTGTACTCGGCTGTCCTTTGTTGATGGAGTTGGTAGAAATCGGCCGATTAGGAGGCTGGAGCAATTGGGCCGGTATGGGCTTAAAGTGAACTGTGAAGATAAAAAGGGAGTCAGCCCATGAGAGCATGATGATCAACTCCAGTACGAATCATACTTGTAAATATTTGTTTTCGTTTAAAATTAGAGATAGAGTTCTAGTCGGTTAAGGAATCGTTTGTAACAGGCTATAAATAGCCACCTTCATAGATCTGTAAAGGACACCAAAAAAGCAATACAACAAACTACTATTTCCTCGCACTTACTTTCAAGCAGGCGACTTCGCCAATACTTTTCTTCTTTTTCACGAGTTCATACGGGTTGGCGGGGCTGCATCAACTTGATCTCCGGCCGATTCTATAAGTTCCGTTTATCGAGTAATATCTAAGCTTTAACTTTGGGCGCATCGCTGTCGTTTCGTTTAGATTTATTCATTAGTTATCGATATTCACTAGAATCCTAGGTCTTACCTGTTGTTCTAGTTTTATCACCAGTTATCCAGCTAGGAATTGGAACTTTCGGCTTCCTTGTACTTCGTTATTCAATCTATTGTTTTCTGCATAGACGATTTAGATCTATTCCTAGTGTTGTTACTATAGCGTTGTTTAGATCACTCTGGCAATTTTCTTTACTAACGCTGCCCAGTAATCGGCCGCATTATAGCCGATTTCTTTATTATAGCAAATCGGCCGATTCGCTGATAAGCTATCTCGAGATCGGAACCTTAGCCGATCGCAACCTCTGGGATCTAACACGTTTCTTTCCTTGCCAATCAACAGGTCAGATTAGCTGGCATGCCTCGCGAACCGCACCAGGGCGATCACCCGAACAAGAGTTAAGCAGATTCTCCCGGGTCGTGTGTCCGACGCTGGGGATTCGATCAGCCGATTTCTAGCGTCAACACACTTTTGGCACGCCCAGTGGGACCAATACAATCGCCACTATGTCGAAAGCTGCCAAAGTCTCGGAAGACAACGTCATCAAGGTGACGGAAGTAGACCTCAAGGACGACCAGAAGGAAGAATTGGAAAAGCAGATGGCGTACTACCGGAAGACGTGTCTGCAATCCTTCAGTCGCACCAGGAGCGGGGAAACTGTCAAAAAGACTCCGTTTCCAACTCCCCGCCAGATCACAATCGCCGAGGACTCGGGCAAGATGTCCGAGATGGTTCAACAATCTGTCTATCAACCTTTCATTGATCAATCCCCGGTGATTTCTAATACAGTATACAATGCCGTCATCAGCTCCTTGGCCAACGGCGTATCCCAAGGGTACCAGGGGTCGGCGTATGCCCCACCTATTATGGCCCCGACTAGGAGTTATTCAAATACACCCTACTCGGCTCCCCAGCCAAACCAGGCTCCAATTGGAGGTCCCGGCACCTCCTCCTCATCAATCCCTCCGGGGCCTAAAAGCGTGCCATATCTCCAGCCACAATCCATTCAGTTATCCTCCGTGCAGTTGTCTCCTTCGAATTCAATGACTTGGGGGGCACCGTCAGCGTCGGCCGTCCAAGATCAATCGACCAGCCATGGAAGCATTCCAATCCAGGCACCTTTCCAATCGGCTACGCGGCCGATGATGCCGCAATATCAGCCCAACGTGTCGGAGATGAGCAGGGGGGCAGAAGCAACGGAAGCACTTCGGGGCGCTGCACCGATCATGCTATATGACGAAGCGGCCGGTTCGCTCAGACAACTGATCCCGACTACGCAGCCGGCCACATCACATCAAGCGCCACACGTTCTCGCCCACCACCCGGTCATCCCGCCGCCGGTCTACCAACACGTGCCGGTTCCCCAACCGATAGCCCATCAGCAACAACCAGACTGGACAGCACGCATAGCGGAGGTGATTCAAGAGAAATTCGGTTTAAAACCAAAGATGCAAACCTACACATACAAGACACCATACCCACCTACTTATGACTTACTGCTGTTTCCCCATCGGTACAAAGTTCCCAATTTCACCAAGTTTTCGGGGCTGGATGACACCTCAACTGTAGAGCACGTGAACAGATTCATCATCCAATGCGGAGAGGCAGCGGCGCAAGATGCTCTACGGGTGCGCCTTTTCTCGTCATCCCTGTCCGGGTCGGCCTTCCAATGGTTCACTACACTGCCACTCAACTCAATAATTACATGGGCTGACCTGGAGAGGCAGTTTCACAAATACTTCTACGCGGGGGTACATGAGATGAAGCTTTCTGATCTAACCAGCCTCAGACAGAGAAGTGATGAACCGGTATCCTCGTATGTGCAGAGGTTCAGGGAGATCAGAAACAAATGCTACTCCCTAGCCCTGACTGATGCACAATTGGCCGACATAGCCTTCCAGGGTCTCCTGCCTCATATCAAAGAGAAATATGCTTCGCAGGAGTTTGAGAGCCTGAGCCAATCGTGCATCGATTGTCTGGTCAGGAAGTACACCCCTTTGATCCGCGAAGGAATTTCCAGAAGAAGGTGGCGTACTTAGAGGAGGCTGAATCCGACGAAGAAACAGAGATCGGCCTGGCAGAATGGGTTAAAGGAAAAAAGCCGATATCGTGTCCGTTCGGGAAAAAGGAGCCGGAAGCATTCGGTTTCGACACATCAAAGGCCGATAAAATTTTCGATCTTCTCCTCAAGGAAGGACAGATCAAGCTCTCGCCATACCATACGATCCCGTCGGCTGAGCAACTGAAGAAGATGAAATATTGCAAGTGGCATAACGCCACCTCCCACGATACAAATGAATGCAAAATCTTCCGACAGCAGATACAATCGGCCATCGAACAAGGCAGGCTCAAATTTGAAGTCCCAACAAAGCTGGCCAAGCCGATGAAGATTGACCAGCACCCCTTCCCCACCAACATGGTTGACACGGGGAAGAATTCGCTCCAGACCAAGGTGCTGACATCTGAATCGGCTAAGAAAAGCGGCACCGTGGACCCCAGAAATCAAGCGGCGCCTGAAGACATCAAGGGGAAACGGCGGATGGAGGATGAAGACAACGGATCGGGAGAACCACGCAGGCCCGTCACCTCCCAATTTCTGCTCAACAAATATCAACGGCAACCAGAAAGCTCAAGATTCCGGGAAGAAGCGATGCGGCGACATGAAGATCACTGGCGATGCCCATTCTTCATCCACTGCTAGGAGAGCAACCTTAGGTTGCCATCGGCCGATAATTGCCCTGAGTGCAACGGCCCGTATCGTAACAATCGGCCATTCAGGAGGTCTCGCTCCAGAGATGGAAGGCCAGAGCCGATCAGCAGGAACTGGCGCGAACAAGAAGACCGGCGCCCTCCAGTGCGTGATCGGCTGGGGGGCAGAAGTGACCGATGTGACCGGTCGGAAGACAGGCGTGAGTGAAATGATAGGCCAACTAGAAAACAAGGTCAGCATTCATGATCGGCTAGAAGAGATGGCCGATGGTCGAGTATCAGACGAGAACCCCTTAGGACGTGAGCCAGAATGGGAACGCGCCAGGCCACTGACTAAACCTGTGAACCCCAGGTGGTGCCCTGACGGATTGACTAAGTCTCAAAAATGAAGAATCCAACGTCTCCGCCAATGGGAACAACAGGAAGAAGAGCAACAACACACGATGGACGAGAAAAACGGTAGGCCTCAGGTCTGGCACCCCAAAAGAAATGACAGGGGGGACGATGAATTGGCAGCCGACATCAGCATGGTTTTCATACTACCGATGGAATTCATGACCCCTGCCGACCGACAGAACATGTCGGCAATAGAAGAGCAGATGGCACAATTGGCTTTAGAGCCAATGACAGCCACGTTCGAGAAACCCGAAGATGACAAACGACAACACCTAAAGGCACTGTTCCTCAAGGGGCATGTCAACGGCCGACCCATCACCAGATTACTAGTAGATGGAGGAGCTGCTGTTAACATCATGCCATACGCCATGTTTCGGAAGCTAGGGAAGAGTGATGACGACCTGACTAGGACAGACATGATGCTCAAGGACTTCGAAGGCAACGTGTCTCCCGCCCGCGGCGCACTCTGCGTCGACCTCACCATCGGCAGTAAGACCCTTCCTACTACTTTCTTTATTATTAATGGCAAAGGGTCCTACAACATGCTACTCGGCCGAGATTGGATACATGCAAATTGCTGCATCCCGTCTACGATGCACCAATGCCTCGTACAGTGGGTCGGCGACAACATCGAAGTGGTCACCGCCGATTCTGCATACAACGTCGCGGCAGCCGATGCGCAGCAATGGAGCTGCGAGAATGTCAAGTGCATATCCAAGAGGATATGGGACACCGATTTCCTGAAGGTGTCCGATTTTGGTCTACAGCCGATCCGAGCAGTCGGCTCTGAAGATTCAGATTAAATGGATCAGTTCGTCCGGGAAGATGGAAAGCTAGGGCACGGGTTCACGTCAGCCGATTCATTAGAAATGATAGATTTGGGCGATGGCACCAAGCCAAGGCCGACGTACATTAGTGCAAATTTGGATCCGGAATACAAATGTAAATTGACAAATTTATTACGAGAGTTTAAAGATTGCTTTGCTTGGGAATACCATGAGATGCCCGGATTAGATCGATCTATTGTTGAGCACCGGTTACCCATAAAGCCGGGATATCGGCCATATCAGCAACCCGCACGGCGGTGTAATCCTAAAATCCTACCCGATATAAAGGCCGAAATAACGAGGCTAATCGAAGCAAAATTTATTCGGCAATGCCGTTATGCCGAATGGATCTCCAACATTGTACCCGTATACAAGAAGAACGGAAAGCTCCGCGTATGCATCGATTTTAGGAATCTCAATCAGGCCACACTGATGGACGGATACCCAATGCCGACGGCTGATGTGCTAATAGATGCCGCCGTGGGACACAAAGTTATTAGTTTCATGGATGAAAACGCTGGATATAATCAGATACTAATGCCCGAAGAAGACATATCCAAAACGGCCTTCAGATGCCCGGGTCACCTTGGTTTATTCGAGTGGGTGGTAATGACTTTCGGTTTGAAGAACGCCGACGCTACGTATCAGCGAGCCATGAATTACATATTCCACAAACTTATTGGCATTCTGGTGGAAATTTACATCGACGATGTCGTAGTCAAATCAAAGGGACACCAGGAACATCTAACTGATTTGCGACAGGTACTGGAATGCACAAGGAAACATGGGCTGAAGATGAACCCGAACAAGTGTGCTTTCGGTGTATCCGCCGGACAATTCTTGGGATTCATGGTTCACGAACGTGGGATAGAAATCAACCGGAAGACCATAGCGGCCATCAATAAAGTCGTGGCCCCTGAATAAGACTGAGTTGCAGTCCCTAATCGGCAAGGTCAATTTCATCAGAAGATTCATATCTAATCTATCCGGGCGTATGCAAGCCTTCACACCATTGTTAATGTTAAAACCCGACCAAGAGTTCGTATGGGGAGAAGAGCAATGCAAGGCACTAGAAGATATCAAGCAGTACTTGGTCTCGCCACCAGTATTGGTCCCACCTCAAACTGGTAAGCCATTTAAACTGTATTTATTAGCCGATGAACGAGCTATCGGGTCGGCTTTGGTCCACGAGTTTGAGGGAAAGGAACGGGTAATATATTATGTTAGCAGAAGACTTCTGGACGCCGAAACAAGGTATCCCCCGGTAGAGCGGCTATGCCTATGTCTTTACTTCTCATGCACCAAACTCAGGCACTATTTGTTATCGGCAGAGTGTGTAGTCGTATGCAAAGATGACGTGGTAAAATACATGCTGTCGTTGCCGATCTTGAAACGACGAATCGGAAAATGGATCTTGGCTTTATCGGAGTTCGATCTATGATATGAATCGGCAAAGGCCGTCAAAGGTCAGGTTATGGCCGATTTCATTGCCCAGCACTGCGGACCAGAGACCACTGTCGTGGAACCAGTGCCGTGGACCTTATATTTTGATGGTTCGTCATGTGGGGCCGGATCAGGAATCAGCATCGTTCTCATATCGCCTCGGGGGGCAAGCTATGATTTCTCTCTGCCGATAGAAGCATCCGCCACTAACAACCAAGCAGAGTACCGAGCCGTGTTAAAGGGATTACAATTGTTGAGGGAGATCAAGGCCGACGCCGTCGAGATTTTTGGGGATTCCATGCTTATCGTGGACCAATTGACAGGAAGGTCCGAATGCAAGGATGACGTATTAAGGATTTATTACGAGGATTGCCTTCAACTTCTGAAAGAATTCAAGTCCGCGGTTATTGAGCACATCCCCAGGAATCATAACGAGGATGCCAACAGACTTGCCCAACACGCGTCCAGATATCGGCCGATTCAGGGCGCTATGGCTCTAGAGCTCGCGGCCGATGACTGGCGAAAAGAGATCGCCGATTATCTGAAAGATCCGTCTAAGAAAGTGGATCGGCGGATATGATTTCAGGCCACAAAATATGTGTTACTAGAAGACGACTTGTTCTACCGGACGATTGATGGCGTTCTACTCAAATGCCTAGGAACAGAGGAGGCGAAGACTTTGATGGGAGAAATCCACGAAGGAGTGTGTGGAGCCCACCAATCGGCACATAAGATGAAATGGATGATTAGGAATAATGGGTACTACTGGCTGACAATCCTCAAAGACTGCTTCAAATATTATAAAGGATGCTAGGATTGTCAGAAATACGAGAATGTACAACGTGCGCCCGCATCGGCCATGAATCCTATTATCAAACCGTGGCCATTCAGAGGTTGGGGAATAGACCTCATCGGACAAGTTTATCCTCCATCAAGCAAAGGACATAAATTCATTCTAGTAGCCACAGATTATTTCACCAAATGGGTGGAGGCGATTCCGTTAAAGGCCATAACATCGGCCGCCATGGTTGATTTCGTAAGGGACCATATTGTCTATCGTTTCGGCATCCCCCAGACTATCACAACCGATCAAGAAACGATGTTTACATCGGGAGAATTCGAAGAGTTCACGGCTGATATGGGAATCAAACTGCTAAACTCCTCTCCGTACTATGCCCAAGCTAATGGTCAGGCCGAATCTTCCAATAAAGGGATAATTAAGTTAATCAAGAGGAAGATAGAAGAACAGCCAAAAAAGTGGCATTTATGTCTGACCGAGGCTCTATGGGCATACAGGATGGCCTGCCACGGGGCCACCAAGATGTCTCCTTATCAGTTGGTGTACGGTCACGAGGCAGTACTGTCGTGGGAATTGAGGACAGGATCGAGACGCATGTCGCTCCAAGATCAACTGACGGGCGATGATTACTCACTCATGAAAAGGGAGCTTGATGACTTGGTAGGCCAACGATTGAGAGCTTTGATCAGTATCGAGGAAAACAAGAAGAAAGTGGCCAGATGGTATGACAAGAAGGTCAAAGTCAAGCAGTTCTCTCCGGGGGACCTGGTATGGAAGTTAGTGCTGCCGATTGGGTCAAAGGATCCTAAATTCGGTAAGTGGGCTCCTACGTGGGAAGGGCCATATAAAATCGGCCGATGTGCCCCGGGAAATGCTTACATTTTGGAAACGATCGAAGGAGAAGAGTTTACTAGGGCTTTGAACGGGAGATACTTGAAAAGGTATTACCCTAGTATATGGGTTGGAGCATAAGGATCGACCACAGAATATGATAAACAAACACACAGCCGATACAAAAGAAAATAGCCTAAAGAGAAAATATAATCGTCCAAATCGACCGATTTATCATTCGATACGGACGATGGGTTACACGGCTGACGCAGTACAAGTCACCCTTAGAACAAAAAATAATCAACCACGCTTTTTCTTGAGTTCTCTCTCAACCCGGCCTAGTTCTATCAGAAGACGGATGCTTCGTTCTTCTATGTCTTTCATCGCGGCCTCCGCTTCAACTTGATGAGGAAGAGGATGACTCCGGTCCATTGCCGGGCGCGATGTCCCTGCCGCGGCATCTCCAAGGGCAACCTGACGAGGAAGCGGGTGGCTCCTGCCAACTTGAGGTCGCCTGTAGTCGTTACCGTCGAGGAAGTCCCAGATTCGTTGGACGTCGGCGGGGACGTGATCCTTGAGTTCTTCACGGTGAGCCCTAATTAGGTCCTTGTCTTCTTGCGATAATGGTTCGTCAGAATACACGAGCCCGATGGCTCGTTCGAGTTCAAGACTAAGGCGCCGTGGCTGGGAAAAGAGACAACATATAACCGCCTAAGCTGAGGTGTTTTAGAGGAATCGAACTGAAAGAAGGCGGAGGCGGATCTCTTACCTGATCAATAGAGGAGAAAGAAGAAGATGAAGAAGACATGACCGCAGAACGCTCCGACGGAAACAGGTCAGGGAAAAAGAGTCAGGTAGAACAGACGCTTTCAAGAAAAAATCGAGGCTGGGCATTTATAAGTAGAGAAAGCGTGGATGTTTGGTAGGACGCGTCCCATCGGAAGTAAAAAGGGCAATAAATAAGAGGGCGCCAGGAAGGATGGTCAAAAGGGCATTAATGTTCTTACAAAACGACCAGTACTTTTATAGATCGCCCAGAAGGGCGTTGATGGCCACAATCGCTCGACGACGGATCTGATCGGCCGAATCCAAAACCCGTTGGTCATCCTCTGCTAACCCCGGGACTTCTGACATGTGGCGGTGGAGTCTAAGGGCTTCATGAGCCAGATGCTGCCTCTCCCGCTTTAAATCAGTGATGACGGAGGGGAGCTCCTGAAGCCTCTTCTCTTCAATGGTTATTTCCTTGGTCACTTGCTCTATCTCCTTGGCGAGTTCTGCTCTTCGGCACTTGAGGCGGTCTATCGTGCCGACGAGGCTAGGGCGGGAGTCCTTGAGAAAGTGAATTCGTTGATGTACCTCCTGAGCCTGACGCTTGAACGAATCTTCTTCTTCACGAGTCTTGGTCAGTTTGGCGCGATCGGCCATGTGACGTAGAGCCCTGAAGACCGGGATCCGCATTGACTCAATGTAAGCGGCCGGTGCCAAGGCTTCTTCTGCTTCCTCTGGGACTCGCCCATTGATGTCACCAAAGAGCTGCCGAATCGGCGAAGCATCCTCCACCAATCGGCCGATGTCCTCTTGAAGAAGGGATCATATGTTTTCGAGCTTGGTGCGGACGTCATCAGGGACAGAGCTCAAAGTAACCTGATGGGAAGCGACTTCCTCATCATCAGAAAGTGCGACCGCAAACGAGAAGAGGCTATTATTAGGGGTGTCCTGTTCCTGTAAAGTAGTGGATGAAAAGAAAACAAGTCAGCCGATGGTGGTAACAAATCGGCCGATAAAGGTTGGGAGATTTCTTATTTCTTTAAAGCGGATTTCTTCCATCAGCATCTGCGAGACCGCCACCCTCGACTCTGGGACTGGCACCATTGGCTCGTCGGAAGAAGATGACTCAACGACAATCAGCGCTCTGCTCGGGTCGGCTTCTTGAAGGGTGACCAATGGTTGATCGGGCAGCGTGCTTAGCGTACCAGTAACCTGCGTCGAAGTTAGTAAGAGCATCATCTAAATATTAGAAGATTGGGTTGAAGGATCGAATACCTCAACAGGAGGGGGCGCTGGCATTTCAACAGCTGCTTGGGACGCTGCCGATTGCTGAGGATTTACGAGGGTGGTCTGTGCAGCCTAATATAAGAAGAGTCAGTATTGAAATAGCAGATCGGGAAAATCGGACAGTGAGTTTACCTGTATAGCCTCCACCAATAATGACGCGGCGGCTGCTCCAGCTTCTGTGGCGACTTGAACGTCGACCTCTTCAGCAATCGGAAGGGTCAGTACGGCCGAAGTTTCCGCCGGTACGATCATGGGTGGATCGACTGATTCTGTACGAGCACGCACTCGGCGACTGGTCTTCTTGATAACTTTCTTCTGCGCCTGTTTCGCTCGGCCGGCGATGTCGTCTACAGAAGGGGCATGATAGCCGATGAGGGGGAATGCTGTGTACGGATAGCGATCCTCTATCGGCCGACCACTCCGGCTGCATTTTGGGGGAGCGCAGCTTTCAGACTGAAGCAACAGTAAGAGTCAGTATATATGTGTAAAAAATGAGGGGAGATGAAAATCGGCTAGGAAAAAGAGAGGTACCTCGGCGTTCGGGTCGATGTTGGCTGGATCCAGGAGATTGCAGTATACTGCTGCAGAAGCGCAGAACATGTACTGTTTCCATTCGGCCCACCATAGCTTGAACTGCTGAACGACGAAAGGAGCTACTATCCAACCGGTCAGATCTATGGTG
Organism: Setaria italica; assembly: GCF_000263155.2. Taxonomy (NCBI): domain Eukaryota; kingdom Viridiplantae; phylum Streptophyta; class Magnoliopsida; order Poales; family Poaceae; genus Setaria; species Setaria italica. The sequence continues at coordinate 26,283,471 of NC_028452.1, forward strand.
CTGGAGTCTGGGATCTGATCACGCAGCCGGTTATAGTCAAGACCCTTGGTGAGTTCATCTCTGAACTTTGCCCGGCCGGCGAAGTATGCGTAAATCAGCAATTGACCTAGGCCGAATTGTCGTGCTGCGACGGAAGGGTTGTAGAACTCATAAGTAGGGGCATCTTTCCCCGAGAAAAAGTTTGCCGGTAAGATCCCCGGTTTGATTAATTCATCTGTGAGGTTTTCATCGAATCGGCCAGTGGTTGAGTCAAAACAAGAAGGGAGCTCGAAGATTGGGTCCTCCCTCTGATAAGGGCCAGCTGGTTGCATCTTCGCTGAAGCCATTATAAAAGCACCTTAAGTATTCGGCCACCTTGGTAGCGGAATATGAGCAACCAGAAAAGGCCGATGCCGCTTCGCCGAAGGACGTACATCGGCGTCGGACGGTGGGATTTTCTGCCGATTCGATATTGGGGAATGTCATGTGCTCCACTCGTTGCTGGGAGATCTTGCTCATGTACAGATTAAGCCACAGGTTGATGAACCATCAGGGTCCACCGGGGTTTCCAATTGGCTCCCCTTGGGATAGTTTGACACCGATTTGGTGCAGCATGTGATAGGCTGCTCCCAGTAACTGCTTTCCAAGGGGAACAGAGGCCCCTATCGATAGTGCCTCGGCCAGAGCCTGCGTGTTGGTGGATGGACTGGCTGCTCTCCCATAGAAAAAATGTTTCTCTAGCCACATCATTAGGAAGGTCGTGTGCTCTTTGTTCTCGACTGTTCCGGCCCTTCTGTTGCATTTGATGAATCCCTTCCATCCGCCGATTCCCTTTGTGTCCAGCCGATGAGATGTCTTGGCCAAAAGGCAAAAAGGGGTATCTGGAGAGGAGATGTCAAGGCCGGTCAACATGACCACATCGGCCAAAGTGGGAGTCATAGGTCCGTGTCCGAAGAGGAATGCATTGAGAGCGTCGGACCAGAAATAGGAGGCTGCTATCACTAATGGCTCGTTTCTTTCCATTTGGGATAAAGATAGATCGATGCACTGGCCGATTTTGTGCTCATCCCATTGGACTCTCTTGGAGGCGGCTATCCGTTGGTACCATTCTCTCCAGCCGGGGGTTTCATTCGGCCATGACCTGAAGGTACCTGACCAGTGATCTAGGTCCATGGTTGATTTCTTAAAAGGGATCCTATGGGTTTCCAAATTGATTAGGTCGGTTGGATCCGGGTTTCCCATGGGACCGAGGCAGATAAGGCCGGGAGTTTTTGTGAGATGAATGGTAATCTGATGCCTAACCGCCTAAAAAAGGAAAAAAAAAAGGGGTGCGGAAGTAAGAACGGATCTAAAATAAATGCGTTAAGGAAAGTTTCGGTAATGACCTCTGGGATGAAGCTCATCATAGTTGGCGGGATCGTCGGTAGAACTGCAGATGTTGAAGCCACTGATGGGACTTCGGTTGAAGCCTCAACTCCCGCCGATGGAGCTCCTTCTCCCGTCGATGGAGCCGCCGCCGTTGCCACTGGAACTTCTGCTGGTGGAGCCATCTCCGGAGCTTCGGGTGTTGGTGAGGTGCCTGAAGGTGCCGCCATTGGAAAAGTAGGGAGGAATGTAGATGGAAGGAGATGCCGGGGAAAAACTGGAAGCTAAGGAAGGCACCGGAGGAAGAAGAAGGCCAGTGCGCTAAAGAAGGAAGATGTGAGCTCGCAAGTAGGAGTATGGGACATGCTGATATTTAAAGGTGGTATGAGAAGGGGTAAAAGCGGAATTTTTACCATGCCGGCATTTCGATTTTTTCGGGAGGAGTGGTTGTCGTGGGCGTCCATTTCGAAAAGATTGCAATCATCAGGCTGGAGACCGCGAAACAGAAGGATATTTCAATGCGTTTGTTTCGGAAGGGAAGTTGAAAAGAATTTCGAAGTAAAGACTATGTTTTACTCCGAAACTAGGGGGCATGTGTTGACGCCAGATTTTGACACGTATGAAATCGGCGTCAGAAAAGGAAGAAATCAGGAGATGTGGCAAGACACAGAGGTCACGGTTGGAAATCGGCCGATTGGTGCTACAGTTGAGGATCGGCCGATTGCCTTTTGAGGGTCGAACTCCGCCTCGCCCGACCCCCGAGTCCTGGGGTCGGATGCGCCCGACCCTCCGAGGGTGGAACTCCGCCTCGCCCGACCCCGAGTCCTGGGTCGGAGGCACCCGACCCTTCGGGGGTGGAACTCCGCCTCGCCCGACCTTAGGTCCCAGGGTCGGAGTAGTCGGAGCCCCCGACATGTAGGCTAAGCTTGGCTTGTAGTAGTCCCGAGTGTCGGGTAGTCATAATGCTGTTTGAGTACTCGTCTTCTGAGGGATACGGGTGTACTGTACTCGGCTGTCCTTTGTTGATGGAGTTGGTAGAAATCGGCCGATTAGGAGGCTGGAGCAATTGGGCCGGTATGGACTTAAAGTGAACTGTGAAGATAAAAAGGGAGTCAACCCATGAGAGCATGATGATCAACTCCAGTACGAATCATACTTGTAAATATTCGTTTTCATTTAAAATTAGAGATAGAGTTCTAGTCGGTTAAGGAATCGTTTGTAACAGGCTATAAATAGCCACCTTCATAGATCTGTAAAGGACACCAAAAAAGCAATACAACAAACTACTATTTCCTCGCACTTACTTTCAAGCAGGCGACTTCGCCAATACTTTTCTTCTTTTTCACGAGTTCATACGGGTTGGCGGGGCTGCATCAACTTGATCTCCGGCCGATTCTGTAAGTTCCGTTTATCGAGTAATATCTAAGCTTTAACTTCGGGCGCATCGCTGTCGTTTCGTTTAGATTTATTCATTAGTTATCGATATTCACTAAAATCCTTGGTCTTGCCTGTTGTTCTAGTTTTATCACCAGTTATCCAGCTAGGAATTGGAACTTTCAGCTTCCTTGTACTTCGTTATTCAATCTATTGTTTTCTGCATAGACGATTTAGATCTATTCCTAGTGTTGTTACTATAGCGTTGTTTAGATCACTCTGGCAATTTTCTTTACTAACGCTTCCCAGTAATCGGCCGCATTATAGCCAATTTCTTTATTACAGCAAATCGGCCGATTCGCTGATAAGCTATCTCGAGATCGGAACCTTAGCCGATCGCAACCTCTGGGATCTAACACGTTTCTTTCCTTGCATATCAACAGGTCAGATTGGCTGGCACGCCGCGCGAACCGCACCAGGGCGATCACCCGAACAGGAGTTAAGCAGATTCTCCCGGGTCGTGTGTCCGACGCTGGGGATTCGATCAGCCGATTTCTAGCGCCAACAGTTTGTTTAAATTTGAGAGCAAGAAAATTAATTTATTGTGGGATGTGCTTAAATGATATCTACCCTCCATATTAGAGAAGGCTGGTTATAACTTGAATATTAATTCAAAAATCCTATGAGAGCATTATGCTTTCTTGTGTGTGATCAAGTGCAAGATTGAACACCGAAAAGGAACGTTGATTCTATTGAAGACTTACTCGAGGATGAGCAATGTTTAAGCATGGGAGGATTGTTGACGCTCGTTATTGACACAATTTTACCCCTGCTTATCTTCAATAATGACATGAATTTAATACCTAAATTATTGATCACACCTGATAAACCGGTTATTTCTACATGTGCAACATATTTTGCAGATATTATATTTTTGCAGGAAATTGAACCTAAAATATATTTTTGGATCAAGCACTGAACGAACAATGAATGAGTCAAAGACAAAGGCAACCAGTCCCAGGAAGGGCCTAGGCCGATCGGCCTAGGGTCTTTTAGCACCCCCAGATGCCCATCTTTGGCAAGCAATCCTCCAAGATGACTTAAGGGCTAAGTTTGTGAAGATATGACAAGGATCACTTCAGAATCAAAGAGGAATCAAAGAAGATTAAGCAGAGATTTTGAAAGTTATTGAAGATCAATCTCATCCCGAAGCCACCGACATGCTAGGACCACATGCAAGTGAAAATAAGACTCCTGAGCATCTAAGAAGACTTGGGGACGAAGCAGGATGTGAGAAGGGAAAAGGAAGACCCTAGACGATCTGCCTGTACCCTCCTAGGCTAATCGGCCTCGGGGTTTCCTTTGCCCCCTCGCCTTCCTATTTTTGCTACATGCTCTCCAGACTATAAATACCTCGAATAACCACCGAGCTCTAGATCCAAGATGATGTACTCGACATAAAGCAGTAGAGAAGCAGAAGGAGCTTGAGGGACACCACTACGAAGAGCCGAGGGCAGTGCAGTTGTCAGAGGTTAGCGTAGCTGAATCCCTGCTGGTGTGATCACCCTGTGAGGAAGATCACACTAGAGTTCTGGAGCTAGGAGTCATCAAGATCAAGGTAGGATCCTGATGGTGATCTTGTGATGTACAATCATTCATGGTGAAGTAATAGATGTGTTCATGTTCTTAGTGATCTAGCTATCTCCTTCTATGGTTTTATGCTCTCTTGGGTTTGCTTGCTTTTCAATCTATGATCGATGATAGATTGCTTAGGATGTTCTTGTGGTTATGGTGACCGGATTTGCATGCCTAATCTACCAATGAGTTTAACATGTTCTTTCGATCGTGCCTTTAATCTACCTATGTTGATAGAGGGGATCGTGACAGGATCTTTCTTGTGTAAGATAGGGGGTTTAGGGAGCCGGACTGGAGGTTTATATTTAAAGATGCTGTTTACTAGGATCACATCTATGTTTCTTTGCTCTCCATGCTCAGAATTACAACATATGCATAGTCTAGGTTGCTCTAGATTGGTTATCTCTGTTTTATCTATTATCTGTTTGTACATGCTTAGTAGATTGGATCTGAATCTCTTATTAACACCAAGTTAATACTAACAATGCTAGTTGAAATAGATCTTCTGTTATAAGTTCCACGAATTGATAAACCTTGTGAGAGTACTCTGAGGGAAGAGCTACACCTGACCCGTTTGCTTGCAGTTCCCAAATTGGCATGCTAACAGCCATCAACAGTGGCAGGGTCTAGTCTTCGACCACCCAAAAAGGAGACTTCTCCAACCTCGCCATCATGTAATGAGTGATGCTATTAATACAAGGAACCCAAAACTAACTTTGTAGTGTTTTTGTTTTAATCTTCAATGTAACCCAAAACTATGTCCGGAGATACTTAATCTAAGGGAGCCATTTAATCGGAGGGAGGGATGTTTGATCTCCAATGTGCGCATGGTTGAGTAGTTAGCAAATCCAATCAGGAAAAAAGATATTTGATTGCCAATGTGCATATGAATAAGTAGTAAGGCCACCCAATTTAAGGGAGATTTTTTTGGTTTCCAATGTTGACATGTATGTAAGTAAGCACATGCAACCAAAGGAAGGGTTGTTTGATGATGTTTGGTTGCCAATATGCACATGAATAAGTAGTAAGCACACCCAATCGAAAGGAGATTTCCTTAGTTTCCAATGTTGACATGTAAGTAAGCACATGCAACCAAAGGGAGGGTTGTTTGATTTCCAACATGCACATGATTAAGTAGTAAACACATCTAATGGAAGGGATGGTACAATGATTTCCAATGTTGCCAGGATGGTATAAGGATTTCCAATTGTAGTAAACACACTAAATAGAAGGGAGCTTTCTTTGGTTTTCCAATGTTAAACTCAATATATATAGTAATTCTCCATCCTAAATACTCCCTCCGTTCTTATTTATAAGACGTGATATGTTATGACATTGTCTCCCTTATTACACTTATGTGCATATGCCTTATAAACGGAGGGAGTAGTACCTAACAACATACTTCAATATAAGCAGAGCAATACATAAACGGAGGAAGTAGTACCTAATAATGGACTATCAGGCTTTTTGAAGGTGTTCTCATGATATACCAGAGATTTCGAATGATAATTTGTTGAGTCTGAGTCTAGATTCTCCTGATTCTAGCAATAAACTTTTGGTACATGTTTCGCTGGTTGTATCAAGAATCAGAAATGTCTATGAATAGACTACTAGACATTCCATTATTCGATTTTACCAGCGTATTCTACTAAGCGGAACATCCTTTAGTCGCCATTACATAGGATGGACCAACCCTAAAATTTTCTGGTGCGCTATTCAAACATTCAGACGCCAGGGCCAAGTTGTGTGACAGATGTGAAATGTCTATTTTCCTACCCTCTTCCCAAAAGCACCTCATTTCATCCACCACCTCATTAACAGGGCCATCCACCGAATTGGCCAAATACCACAACCCCGTCCCTTCCCTCCCTCCACCCAAATCTTCCGCATCCAAAAACTTTCTGCCATTAGTTCCCCTTCACCACCTCGCCCTAAAGATGGCAGCGGATCGAGTTCGGGTCGGATATCCATAGATTTCGGGTTTGCGGGTTTTGATTTTGGTTCCCAAATTTTGCTCGCGGTTTTTCAGGTTCGGATACCCGAAATACCGCGGCTTTGGTGTGATTTTTTAAAATCACCCACGGTTATCCATCGGGGCCTTGAAACAACTTGGCCCAATAGAAGCCCAATAAAAACCCTACGTATATAACCACAAGAAACACTGTCCCGCACTCCCGCTGCCTCTCGGCTTTGCCGCTCTGGGCTCCCACACCGTGGTAGGCACCAGGCAGCCACGGCACCACGCGCAAACCGCAGACGTGCTATTCCCTGCAGTCTCGTACCGCACACGAACGGCACAATACGCGCTGCACCGATGCACCGGCAGTCCGCCCCGCCACCGTCCACCATCCGAGAGTCCCCCACCCCATGCGGCCTCGCCCCTCCCGCTAGCATCCTGCCGCTGGCTGCCCGCGAGGCTGCGCCCTGCGCCCTCACCGCCGTGCGCCATCCCTAGGTCCCCGGCCGTGCTCCACCCCGGCACGGCGGGCAGGCGGCACGCCAGCACCCCGCGTCCCCGGCTGCTGCTCCTCTATGGCTCCGCCTCATCGTGATTCCAACAGTCTAGAGGTACGGCACATCCCTATTCCCTATTTCCCTTTCCCTAGATCTCGAATTTTAGTGTTAATTCTTGGACTCTTGGTGGCATTGATCTTGTTCCTGTGTTATAGCATGTCCAAAGGTGCTCCTAGATTCTTTGATTCCCTTTCATGGTATAGCATGTTCTTGTGTTCCTTGTACCTTATGTGCTGACAGATCTTTAAATTTGAAGTAGCTGCATTCCTATGTAGTATTGCATCTAACCTATCAATTAGAAAATGGCTGCAGATAGTACTATAGCATGTTCTTGCATCTAATCTGATAGGAAATGGTTTTAAAATTCCCATCAAATGAGTGAACAACATCTAACCTATCATATTGGATCCAAATTCCCATCTATTGATAACTTTGCTTTTAAAATGAAAAGCAGGAAATGAGCAATGTCAGCTCCTGGTGCTTCGAGTGGATCTCAAGCTACTGTTGCATCTCAATCAGTGGGTTCTCGTCCTCAAACTCATCGATGTCTTGCAGCCAATTCAGTAACACCGCCATCCAATTCAGCAGCACCGGCAGCAACTGATTCTGCAACTAATGTTTTAGAGGTAGAAGATGATGTTCCTGTTGGTACTAAGAGGAAGCTAAGATCTGAAGTATGGAAAGACTTTGATTTGATTAATGTTAGTGGGGTTTGGAAAGCAAAATGTAAGGGTGTAAAAAAACATTTAGGTGGGGAGACAAGAAATGGTACAACTCACTTGAAGAATCATATTGCCGTATGTCAGGACAGAGTTACTAGAAAAGGTTTAACACAGTCAACTCTTAAATTATCTGCAAACCTACAAGATGGCACAGTCACATTAGAGAAGTATGTGTTCGATCAAGATGTCGCTAGGAAAGAACTTGCTTTAATGATTATTGTCCATGAGTATCCTCTTTCCATGGTGGACCATATTGGATTTTGCAAGTTTTGTGCAGCATTGCAGCCAGCATTCAAGGTAGTTTCTAGAAACACAATTAGGAAGGATATCTTGGATATGTATCAAGTTCAGAAGCAATCTATGGTGAATTATATCAAGAAATTGAGTTCTCATGTTGCTGTTACTACGGACTTGTGGACAGCAAACCACCAGAGGAAAGGTTACATGGTAGTTACAACCCATTTTCTAGATGAAGATTGGAAGCTAAAAAGTTTTCTTATTAGGTAACTTTAAACATGTCATTTTTTTTCTTGTGTTATGCATTTATTCCATTGAGAGCAAAGTGTCCACCATAATCACTTATTCACTTATGATATTTTCTTATTGTAGGTTTATTTATGTTCCAGCGCCACATATAGCGGAGGTTATAACTGATGTTCTTCATGAAGTTCTCCTAGATTAGCATATTGAGAGGAACATGTCCACTATAACTCTTGACAATTGTAGTGTCAATGACAACCTTATGAAGAATATGATTGGCTGATGGTGATGACCTTGCAAAGAACAAGGCTGCTATGGAGGGCAAGTTACCACTCCTCTCTTGTATGTTGAAGGGAAAATTAATTCATATGCGTTATGCTGCATATATCTTAAATCTGATTGTGAAAGATGGAATGAGTGTCATGGAGAATAGAATTGATAAAGTGCGTGATAGTGCTGCATACTGGTCGGCCACTCCTAAAAGACATGAGAAGTTTGAGAAAATGGCAGCACAAATGAAAGGAAAATATGAAAAAAGAATTGCTCTTGATTGTAAAACTAGATGGAACTCAACTTATATCATGCTTAACACTGCACTACTTTACCAAGATGTTTTTGAGAACCTCGCTTCTTGTGCTCCATGTGTTCCATCTGAAGATGATTGGAAGTTTGCTAGAGAGCTTTGTGATAGGTTAAAGATGTTCTATGATGTAACTGAGCTACTATCAGGCACTAGATATGTCACAGCCAACCTTTTCTTCCCCAAAATATGCAACATTTTTTTTGCAATTAGGAAGTGGCAAAGTAGTGATACTCCTAAGGTAGAAGAAATATCTATTAAAATGAAAAGAAAAATTCAACAAGTATTGGTCAGATGTGCATGGTTTGATGGATGTTGCTGCTGTCCTAGATCCTTGGTTTAAATTGCAACTGTTGAATGCTCTTTTTCTCAAAATTCATGGGTTAGAAAGTGTAGCTATGGAAGCTGTCAATAAAGTCAAAGACTTGTTGTACAATCTGGTTTTTGGATTACCAAGGTGCTATGGAGGATGTTGCCACAACAGATGGTGCTCAAACTAGACCTAGTGCTCCAACTCAGATGGACGATGAGGATTGGATGGACACTTTTGATGATTACATGTCCAAGCAGCCAGTTGTGACCTCCCCTTTTGTGCATACAAAGTTAGATTTGTACTTGGAAGAGCCATTGCTGCCTAGGACACAAGAGTTGGATATCATTCAGTGGTGGCAACATGCAGGGCTGAAATATCCAACATTACGACTGATTGCACGTCATATCCTTGCTATTCCTGTTACAATGATGGCATCCGAGTCAGTCTTTAGTACAGGTGGGAGAATAATTAGTCCACATTGTAGTAGGCTTGCACCATCAATGATAGAAGCACTTATGTGCATGCAAGCATGGTCTCACGCTGACATATTGGGTAAGTCATAAAGTGCAATTTCTATAAGTATGTGTTGTTCATTCCGGATAAGCAATAAAACTAATTTGTGAATACTATATCAATGCAGGTTCTCAGTCTACTTTTGTTGGTGCTTTGATGACTTGTCTTGATGAAAAAGATATAGAAATGGTTGTTGTTTGCTTCTATAGTTCTATTTTCAACTTGTGAATTTACACTATGTTCATCATTTTAGAGAGTAATTCTCTCTATTTTTATTTCACAGGATGAAGATGATTCCACAATAATGGATGAATGATGAACTGATCAAGCGAAGTTTAATTCCCCAAGTTGGTGTTGTTGTATTGCTATCTATGTAATAATTGTAATTTCAATTGTCCTTGAACTTGTCCATAACCTTCAAGTTGCTACTGTACTGGTTATGTGCTTGTTTCTCTACTAGTTATCAAAGAGTTGATGCATTAGTGGTTGTGGTCGATGCTATTGTGCTATGGTCATCATGAAATGTCTTTTGTGATTTTGTGAAGTTCTCTGTTCTCCAATTTCTATGGTTTGAGCAATAGGAACAGAGGGAGGGAGGGAAAACAGAACCCAAACTTGTATTGGTACTGGTACATTAATGGTGCTACTGTTCTCCATAAACTCTATGTTGTATTGCTGCTATTACACTGTATTGTACTGTTCAATTTTGGGTTTCGGTTAATCCGTCAGGTTTCGGGTACCTGCGGGTTTCAGTTTAGGGGATGGATTTTCACCCGAAACAGTTTCGGTTTCGGTTTCGGGTTTTAGGTTGGGGTTTCGATTTTGGGTGCCCAGGCACTCCATCCGATCTGAACCCGCCCCGTTGCCATCCTTACCTCGCCCCCATCCCAAACCTTCACCTCCTCCTTGTCGCCTTCCAAAATCTTCACCTACTCACCGCCATCCACAATCTTCCCTCATAGCTACCGCCCATTTCCCATCTCCCTCCGTAGGTCCAGCGGCGATGCAATGGCACCAGGTGGGAAGGTCATACAAAGGAAACATCAACAACCAGGTACAATTTTTCCTCCCTAATTAAGCATCCCCGGTGATGCGATTAAAGAGTTTCCTTGTGTGGTGTTGTTACTGCTTTTACTTTATTGTTCATTTGCAGATCTGGCAGTTCCCATGTATGCAGTAGTTTGTTTGTTTTACTAGTTTGTACAAGGTTGGGTAGGAACATCCTATTTTAGATCTTGTTTGGTGGGCAGTACCTTTATGATTTTGCATTAATTTATTTCTTTTTACATTAGTTTGTCCCTTTGGCTTGTATAAGGTTGGGTAGGAACATTCTTTCCTGAATTTTGTTTTGGCCAGGAACATCCTATCTTGGATCTTGTTTTGGTGTGCTCTACCTTTAGATTTTATACCGTTGTACTGTAGTGTGTTTCGTTTACAGTGGTTAGACAATTTTACATAAGTTTTTTCTTTTCCAAAGATGTAGAATGAGAGCTCCATCCATACGAGGAGAGGGTTGCATGTATCATAAGGAACCAAAGCGTTTTGTCTAGCCTCGGCGTTGGACAACTCACAAGCATGCTTTGCCAAATCCTACATATGATCCGTCTTAGGAACGACCTGAATATGACCAAGAGATAGGCCAACACGAGGTATCAGTTGTTGTTGCCTACCATGTTTCTCGTATCAGTTATGCAGGATTGCTTCTCATTATTTTTATTTATGCAATTTGTCCAATCAGATTAGTGATAGTATACCTGTCAGCGGGGGAAGAGGGTTGTCCAAGAGAATTCAGGCACCTGATGCCTCTGATAGTATGCCTACTAGAGTGACTAGGACCAAGGCAAAGGAATTGGCTTTAGTTCAGGTAAGAGTTTCAGATGGGATAACTCCTGATTCACAAAAATTGCCAACTGAAGGCCAAGCAACAGCCACCCACACTGAGGACATCATCGATATGATGATTGGTGAAGGCAAGTCATTTGATCTCTTTTTCCCAAAGCCAAAAAGTTGAAACATCGCAATTATCAACCAAATCATTATTAACACAAGTATGACCATAACAATATTGTTAGGTGATGCACACCCTTCCAGAAGAGTACAAGTGCCACGAGATTCAAGAAGATTGGGTAGAGATCTCGATAGGATAAGCAGAGGGTTGCGCACCAAGGTTCCAATCCATGTTCAAGAAGGGCTCAAATGGCCAGAGGCACGAATGCAAACTACAAAGTTTGCATCAAAGGGTGGGATCATACGGCGTGGACATATACCAATCCTTACTCGCTGGAAAGACTACATGACTGAGAATGAAGAATATCTCAAGGACTAGATTTGCGAATTGGTGGTGTGTCTATATCACCTCATCTACTAGCATACTTTTTTGCATCCTTTCTTTTCATCCATTTTTCTGACTACTCTTGTGTTGTGCTTAATATAGGTCCAATTTGATATTGACACCACCAGTCAACCTGTCATAGAGGCATACACTGATATGCTCAAGTCACAACAGAGATAGGGGAGGTACTGGCTCAAGAAAAAAATCTCCAATGATCTTCCAGTAAATGAAGTCCCAACCAAATCTCCTGTGACCACACTGGATGACGATTAGTGGAACAAACTAGTTACGATGTGGTCTAGCCAACCTCATAGGTTATGATAGAACTTCAACTTGCCACTAGCACATTGTACTGATATATTCCTCTTATTCATGTATCTTACATGAGTTTTCATAATTGTAAAGGAGAGGTATATTATAAATACTGGTAATCATGGACTGGTCAGGTTTCCTCAGCGCACAGGATCTAGAAGCTACGTTGCACAAGCTCATATTGTGGTAAGCAACTGAACAAGTCATGTTTTGCTCTGTACTTTATTTCATGAACTTGCTCATCCTCCTTGTTCCAAGCTAACAGTTTATGCCTATTTTCACATCATATTAGAGGGAGGAGCATGTTGAAGGAGACCCAACTCCAATTGATCTTTTCAAGGACATCCATAGCAGCAAAAATGGCTACACCGCTCCAGTACAAGCAACCATTGTAATTACTTATTTACTTTGCTTTCTTCTTTGCAATGAAAATACTAGAAATATTTGCGAGTACTTTTGTGAGACATTTCATTTTCTTTCTTTTATTAGGCTCGGATGGAATAAATTGCCGCCCAACCTGGAGACAACCAACCAAAGACTGTTGCTGAAGCAGTGGCTGAAGTTGTCCAATCTAGAACATTTCGGGAGGTTGCTAGCATTCACCCACGAGAAGGAACTAGGGTTGGTATTACGCTGTAGGTAGAAGAAATCCTTGCTGATCTTGAGAGCGAGAAAAGGGGGGGCACAACTTCGGTAAAAGATTTCTGAATAGGAGTCTGAGATAGGTGCACTGAGATTGAGGGCTGAAACACAAGAAACATCATTGAAGTCTGAGACATAAGAGCTCAAAGCTTTGAAGAACACCACAAAGCAGTTGTATTCTCTGATTTCTAGCCTGATAAACTTTAGCACCAGTTAGACCCAGGTGAATCCTTCCCTCAAGTGAAGTGTGTTGCTGGTGAACTTGTTGTTTGTTGCTAATAAACTTTTATTGTATGTTGCATTGTTGATGCTTAGCTTGTTGTATGTTGCATTATTATCACTGGTGAACTATTCATTGATTGTGATGTGAACAATATAGAAGTTGGAAATGAGTTGTTTTTATGTCTATGATTGTGATGGTGATCAGCAGACAAAATTGAATATATGGCACTACTAAATGCAATAATGGGCTAGGGCCTAGGAAAAAACGGCCTAATATGGTACTGCGAAATACAATAATAGCTCTTCGTTAGATGGGCTAGGGTTCAGAAAAAAATAGCCCAATATGACATGCAAAAAATATTTTTCGACCCAAAAATAGCTCGGAAACTAAAATGAGCTAAAAATAGCCCAACAAAATTAGGCTCATAAAGGCTCTTACCTGGATCGGGGTTCAATTAGTGACAAACCAAAATTGTCATAACACCCCTGCCACGTCGGAGCCACGTTGGATTCTTGTCCAACATGGCGCAACCTTCGAAACAGTTTAATGATGACATGTGGGACGAATTTTTATTCGTCACGCACCGAAATAAGGAACATCACTAGTCGCGGTTTATGATGCTCGACTAATAACGAAGGGTTTTCATCACTCGAACGTCATAAATCACAATTTATGATGCAAAAAACATGTTTATGACACTTTTTGGTTCCTCATATACCAGCAGATTTCTTGTAGTGTTAGGTGGGGGTATTTATTACCCTAAGGAGGCTTCTAGATAAATGGAAGGAAAAACCCATACCGATCGGCATACGCCTACCTTGGATTAACTTCGACGAAAAGTTGTAGGTCCTTTTGAGCTACCACATGTAGACACCAAATTCACGTCAATCGCAGTCCGGATGAAGAAGTTATGGCCCAAACAAAAGTTTTGTTGCTCCTACAAGATTTCGACCTTCCATTCTTGACCTTTCCATGAGATTATGTTGCCAAATCTTCAGGTGCTTCGCCCCTAAGTTACTTGAGGATGAAGTTCATCGAGTTTTGGGCACAAAGTGGGCCCATGTTGATTAGCTTGGACCCTCAATGAGGATTGGCATGGCTCATGATTGTTTGCTTTCTAGTCACCACTTTTGTCATCCTTCAAATTGGTAACTTGGGAAAAAATTCATCGAGTTTGGACACCAATTGGGCCCATGCCGATCGGCATGAATCCCCATGCCGATCAGTATGGAGCCAAGTTGGTGTTCTAGTGCCAAGTTGGTGTTCTAGTGCCCATCTTGCTTGTGTTTCTTCCTTATGACATCCCCAGTCCATGTCCATGTGAGGCTTAGATGAAAGTCCTATCTTTATGTCATTTCTCCTATAAATTCAGAATATGCTTCAAAGCACGACACATATGCAGATAGAGGATTATTTTATATGCTAAGTGGCAATTTAGTGTAAGAATCATTATGGAAACACCACCAAAATAGCAATAAAATGGTGTCTATAATGACCGCCAACACCCTTCACCCAAACCCTTCGCTCGGATGGTGAGGACCGAATCAACTTAGGCAGAGATAGTGTACCTAATGCTAAATCATGGAGGTGGCAGTTGTGATGGATTTGGTGCCAGGTGGGCTGGTCAAGAAGTCGATCAGCGAAAGTTAAATGTAACTAATGCACTATACTCTCGGTCACAATACAAATTAGCATTTACTATTGTTCCATTCTATTTAATATTTTTGCCAAGATTGATTTTTGCCAATTACTATCTTAAATATTTAAAATTTGGAAGTTCCCAAAATCTCATCTTTTTAGGGACTGGCTACCAGGCACTTGACTGTTTTTGTGTACGAGGATCCAATATTTTTCCCCTACCGAATGAGCACTATTCTTCTTCACAGCGAGCTCCCTGACCTCCAGCTGTCCCTAGTGGGGAGGACGCTGGCTACCACCCCCCGTCGCTAACCACTCCATTTTCATGCTTCCTTGCTGCCAACACCACCGGCCATCCCCCTCCTAGCGACCGATGGTGATCCGCCTTGCCACTTTGTCCACAACCTATCACAACCGCTCGGCTGCACGCCTGCCAACATCATCCCCTTCTAAGCCCGGTGCCCTCCCTCCCTGATAACCTCCCACATCGAACCCAAACCCTAACCTCACTGTGCCAGAGTTGGAGGAGAAGCAGTCGAGCACTGATCGCAAGAGGAAGAAATCAAGTGTTGAAGGCCAGTAAAGCACTCGAGCGTAGGATAGCTTTTCCCATCTTTTAATGGTTTTTGGGCTAGAACAAAATTTCGAAGCAGACCATCAGAAGTCCTTCCAATTTGAAACTTCTTCCAATATGAAACCAAGTCGAATAGTATTGTCAAAATCAGGTGAGGAACATACTTATATGGGAATTGTTGCAAGCGCTTTGTTTTAATTCCCTTTCCTATAGTACTGAACTTAGCCTAGCTTAGAGCAACTCTAGTAAGGTTTTGTCCTCGATTGGCAGGCCCCCAAGCAGCGGTGGAGGGGCACCTCCCTCCCTAAGCACAGAGGCAGTAGTGATGAGCGGAGACGGGCGAATGTAGGAGAGGTGACGAAAGAAAGAAAAAAAAGATAAAGAAAAAAAGAGACAACAACGAGCGGGTCACACCTCTCATAAGAAAATGGGGGTTGTGTTGGAGTTGAAGGTACTGTTAAAGCCCTCAAAAAATAGAGTCAGATCTCAATTAGTATTTGGAGCTTTGATTTTAGGACTATTATTAGAGATGCTCTTATCAAGCATTCAAGATGACAAGCATAGAACCACATGACTCGTGTTGTTCACGCAGAGTCCCACCAAGATGATTGAGCATTGAGGAATATGTAGAATAATTGAGGGTTGTTGTTGGAGTTGGAGATACTTTTGAAAACCTAAACCCTCAATTAGCATTTGGAGGCTCTGATTTGAGGGATATCGCTGGAAATTCTCTTATCAAACATTCAAGCTAACAACATAGAAAACATAATCCAATTATTCCAACGATAGATCGATCTCTACTATCTGTTATGTTTCGTACATGAACCGCGCGACTCATGGTATCACCCAGAGTCCTACCAAGATGATTGAGCGTCGAGGAATATGAAGTTGACAGCACAATCTCCCGGGTCCTCGATTAATTCAAAATCGGGAAGACACTACAGCTGGCATATATCATCGGTTGGCAAGATCTCGATCAATCAAAAGTATGATGACCTGATCAAACGTTTGAGCGTCACTTCATCCAGGACGCGCGTGTGGAGCTGACAGTGAACTGGCCTGTGTTTTCGTGTCGGCAGGCCAGTGGCACTGTCCCTCCATGAACAATGATTCATTCTGAATCTGATCTGAATCTCCCCTGCATGGTAGCGTACACAGGTCGATCCTCCTCTGAATCAGAAGATGCGCCGACTGCGTTCTGCTCTGGATGGAGGTTGGAGGATGGTCTTCCGAAGGCAAGCTGGGCGAGGGGGGATTCGTGGGACCTTGATTATGAGAACACGCTGCCCAGGGACAGTGCACAAACGCCATGTCAATCTCTGCACGCCGGTAGTGCTCCAGCTCAGAGGCTATTCAATTGGGAAGCTCAACTTGGAACACGACCATCCTGCAATGTGTGATTCTCTTGACTGGTGGTGCTCAATTGCTAGTTCAGAGCTCTTAATCGACGTCGGTACATAGCTAAAGTGTTTAACTTCGGATTAATAGAATTTCTTTCTGCGTATATATGTTGCATCTTGGTTTGGGATATGGCATTTTAGCTCCATGCAAATAGGTCACTAAAGAAGTAAGAATACAAAAATTGTTACCTTAGACACATTGTGGCATCTGTTTATATATATAACCATATATCCAAGGGAACAACTGGGAATCAGCAGCTAAGTAGAGCGAAATATTTCCCCAAAAAATAAAAATATATGCGAGCTAAAACCAATGTCAAATTGAGTTCTATGTGCTTGGTGATGGCATTTTGTCAGCAAATGTTTTCTTAATCATGCTACTTATATGCTTAATCATGGCAATAAAAACAATCAAGAAATAAACAATTTAAGTACCTGGTATAGATGAAGTTATGAGCACACATATATAATAAGCTGCCTGTGCTGTGATAAAAGTAGCTCGTGGTTGTGCGACTCATTTGTGTAAAGTCTGTAAATTTATCAGCGCCAACTGCCCAGCTTTATGCAACCACCGATGACAGCACTTCACCATATAGAATACTTATGTATATGATAACTTTGGATAAGGTGCAGTCAACTTTCTCTACATTGACGCTAATATATGTATTAATTATTTAAATTGGACACTAGGATCAGAAATTCATTTTCATAGTGTAATAGTTCCTTTTCTTAAATGAAGTCTAGTATTTCGTTTTGTTTTCCATTAACTTATATATTTATGAAATTCAAAGTAATAGAGTTAATCCCAAAAAGTAATTGAATTACACAATGGAGACACAGTGCCATGTGAAAAATATGATGTAAAATGATGATCAGAGGACAAATGTATGTATATATCGGCCTTCGCTACCAATATGTAAGCAATGTTCAACATATGGTTCGCTACCCCTGAGTTTGGTGCCAATTGATTTCTCAATTTGTAGTTTATTTTAGGTTTTGTGATCATATTTTTGTTATGGTGAGTATAGACGTGTATATGAACATCCAAAAATATACCTACTGTTTATTCTTCAAATTGTGTGCACCCTGCATGATATTGGCATTATTTGTGACGAAGCTATTCTACTTTCTGGGCTGTCGCTGTCCACTTCACTATATCAAGCATGCATCCTGTTCAGAGATTGCCGAATATTTTCTGCAACTTATTGTCTCTCTCACCTTAGGAGACTTGCATTGTTTGCCCTATGGGCTATTGTTAATACCAGTTTCAGTCTTTCAGAGGAGGGATACATGCTTGGTGCTGAGAAGTATGATACTGTGAAGGTATTTACCAACATTCTATTGCTTATTACGTTGAGGGATCCCTTATCGAATAAGTATCGGGTGCGGCGTGATTATACCCCCTGCCGATCAGAATATATAGTGAGGACATCTATATAAGTTATCAGTTTGGGTCACTTGATTTAATCATTTAATTAAGTCAATGCTATTCTTGGCTGGCTGGTGTAACTAATATATTTGCTGGCATTGATGAACCCAGTACATTATTACTCATTATTCATCTTTCTTCACCAGCACAAGATTTGAGGTGAACAAGCTATTGTATGAAACTCGATGCAGTATTAGTGCTAAAAGGTCCTGAGTTAAGATCCCAATTGGTGCCGGCATAAGAAATTATAGGCTCCATGAGTCCGAAAAGAGTCAATAGTATTTTCTTCCTTTCCCCGATAAGGGCTTGGTGCATGGAAATTGTGGTATCAGGCACATGCAGAAGGTATGAATTTTAGCTGGTGAACAATTTTAAGAAAAAAACAATTGCATCACTCTTCAATTTTAGTTTTGTAGGCTGTAGGGAGCCTAAGATGTGTTTCCAACCTTCGCTTTATCAGCTTACTATTTTAAGTGAACTAACTTTTTTAGAACTAGTTGAGTGAACTAACTAGCAAGTGAATTGTCTATTTTTCCTCATGTGTTTAAGCATTAACGGGAAACTCAAAGCCAATACATGGACATATGCAGTAGCAGCAAACTTGTAGTTACTCTAAAGGTTCATTCTTGTCTGGGTTTCCTGGACAGAGCATCTTTTTATTACCACTACCACAACATTCTTCCACGCAAGATTTCGGGGATACACCCTGTTTCATTAATGCCAAAGATATAAATTCAAATTTTTCCTTCAGACCCAGGCAAACCTCCACATATTTTCAGACACAAACTGGAACGAAAAAAGCACACGTACAAGCTTAAGTTTTTTAACCGAGCTCTTTACGATACACAATACTACTACTTAGTGATATATAATATATATAAGATCTAATCGTTCATTATTATGATAATTTAGTATTATATTGCAAATGGAATGGTCTTTTAGACTTTATGTTAGTGTCAAAAAAATATTATAGTGATGCTATTTATGTGTTTTTAACCATTATACCCTTATACTACATATACTCCTCATGTATACTACCCATACTAGGTGAAGTTTTAACTACTGTACAATTACAATTAATCTTGACCGTCGGATTTTTTTATACTAATCTTTTTCAAACACTAGTATAGTATAGTATCGTACACTGTAAAAAAAAATCTTATTAACCACCTCAAAAGACCCTTTCGGTCGACAACACAACTTGTAGAATATACAATGCATGAACTGAAGATCTGTTGACTCTTTTTTGTGTAATCGCTGCATCTAGACAAAAAAAATTGACACTTTGTTTAGTCCAAGCAGATAAACCAACCACTAATCCGTATTTTATCTGCTTTCTTCTTCATTATTCGTCTCCTTTCTTCACCAGTTGCCGCAGCCCCTGAAACCCACTTGGGGCATGCAACAGAAAGCCAGGAACTGACCAATGGTCCAAGCGTGTAGGGAACAGCAGTGCGCTACAGGCTAACTGACACTCAAAATGTTAGCTACCAATTCCATTTGCGTATCGGACTTGATCACCAAACAGAGCCTGCACCAATTGATCCAACCCCGGGGTAATGCATTTGCTAACTTTTGCCAAAAGGAAGATGGATAAATTTATCTTTTCTACTTTGGACTGTAATCTCTTATCCTTCGGCAGATTGCTTTGCAATCAGATTCTGAAAAAGACTAGACAACGATTAATAAAAGTAAGTCTCACTTCTTGGATAGGTATGCTAATTGGGCGGCAGATTACTAGAGGAATCTGTTTCATATGAAATTTTAGTCAGCGTATACAAACTTGAGGGATCCTCTTTGGTAATGCCCCGAATCAGTAGGAAATAAATATCCGATTTGCTATAGGGTGTTCAATGTTAGTCGGCATACGGGGCATTATTTGTGTTTGCAATAATGTAGCTAAACCTAGTTGGTCATCCTGATGAGCAGATACAGATATGTTCTGTCAGGCAGAGCTCCAGTTGGTATATGTGCTTTTCAGAGTTTGCTTAAGTTTAAACAATGGAGAATATTGAGGAAGCTAGAGATTTGTTGAACCAAATCGTCAAAGATAAGTTTGTGTCATACTGATATACGCAATCAGACCATATTTGCTAAACTAGTAGCTCTAGCTCGCTCCACCACTGCATTTAGTTGTGATAGCCTTATTGGATTTTTATTTACCTAGAAATGTAGTATTAAGAGTGCCTCATTTTTAACAAGTAATTAAATTTTAATGAATTTCCACTCATTTTTAGTTACTAAATCTAGATTTGATGACACATTTTCTATTGCATTTTTATGCTGCATGCTGTGTATAGTCATTCAATCAGCAATTTTACTCCACTAACAGACATTCCAGCTTCTATATCAGCTCTGTTCCAAATTGTAGGTCGTTTGACTTTTCTAGATTCATAAATATTATTATGCATACACTATATCTAAATGCATAGCAAAAACTATGCACCTAGAAAAGCTAAAATGACCTACAATTTAGAACGGAGGAAGTAGTAAAGTGGTCGACATCGCGGTTGACATCGCGTAAGCTCAATCCATTTGTCAAAAGGTGGATAAATTATTAAACTGGACCAACAAGATATGTACCTGTAACTGAATCGCACATTACCACTTGCTTATGCACGAATTAAAAATTTCTATGCTTTTGGAATCCTACTCACGTTACAAGCTAGCGGCTATCCATGTTCCTCTATATAAGGAGAGCTGGCAACCTCTTCTCCGTCCAAGTCTTGACACCTCTAGCAACGAGCCCACCTCCAAGCAACTTCTCGCACGTAGTCTCCCACTCTCCTCTTCTTTCCCCACTCCAGCGAGCTGGCAAAGCGTGACATCTTGGCCGGCGATGCCGGCTTATGCCCTGACGGCGAAGCAGGAGACGAGGCGGTGATCAGCAGCAAGGCGGTGGTGAAGAAGCTGTACCGCGCGCTGGAGCGTGGCGACGTGGACGCCGTCCGCCGCCTGCTGAACCCCGACGTGGACTGGTGGTTCCACGGCCCGCGGGCGCACCAGCACCTGGTGCTCATGCGCCTGCTCACCGGCGGCGGCGGCGGCCTCCCGTTCAAGATCCGGTCGCTGGACGCGTTCGGGCCGACCGTGCTGGCGGAGGGCACGGACGCGACGGGCGCGCTGTACTGGGTGCACGCGTGGACCGTGGGTCCCGGCGGCCGCGTCACGGAGGTGCGCGAGTACTGCAACACCGCGCTCGTCGTGACAAGGCTCGGCGGCGGCCGCGACATGGAGGCGCGGGCGGCGCCGGCGAGCGAGGATGTGTGCTCCAAGGCTCAGCAGGTGTGGCAGAGCCGGCTGCCGGACCAGGCTCGGAGGAACCTTCCTGGCCTCGTGCTTGCCATCTGAACTGATCAGATAGTGTCATGTAA
Source organism: Setaria italica (assembly GCF_000263155.2). Classification (NCBI taxonomy): domain Eukaryota; kingdom Viridiplantae; phylum Streptophyta; class Magnoliopsida; order Poales; family Poaceae; genus Setaria; species Setaria italica. The sequence goes on from NC_028452.1 coordinate 26,304,870, forward strand.
CAGAACTCCTGAGGCAAACTGGCCGGCTGTAATTTAACTGGCCACAGGCTCTACACGATGGTTCAACTTTTGTTAACTGATCAAATGGTTAAAAGCTTGACGCTCGGGAGTCAAAGCTTCCACGCTTTTGCATCCTGTGGGGTCGTGACCACCGGATGCCACGAGGAAGATGATAGAATCCTAGTGGAACTTCTCCAACTCTATATTCAAAATTGATAAAAAAATTCATGAGTGTCAGCAAATAATGCGAAAATAAGATTGAACACGAGACACGATTTTACATGAAAAATCGAACCATGGGCGCCAATTGGCGATCTTCACTATAATGAGAGAGTTACAACGCAAGGAATACAATGAGTCGTCTTGCTCTTCCCATGCGGCTTACAAGATGTATATATAGGGTGAATTAAACTAACTACACTCAAATACACTCAAATACAGAAACAAATCCTCTAATCACATAACCCGAATGTGGGCCCTCCATGCGTCCCCACCAGACTCACGTTATAATTCGGATATATCCAACAAACTCCACCTTGAGATGAATTCCATCTTGTAGCAAATGAAGTATCATCGATGAACTCATTTCAATAATAAATAATCACCGACGCCAAAAGTTAGTAGGACTTAAACTTTAACACCAAGCAAGCTTGAGCATAGCTCAAACTTAGCTGTAGGAACAGGCTTTGTCAACGTAGCAGCGGGATTATCACGAGTATTTATCTTGCATACTTTAACATCACCTTTAGCGATAATACCTCGAATAAAATGATATCTCACGTCAATGTGCTTTGTTCTTTCATGAAACATCTGATCTTTAGTAAGGCAAATAGCACTTTGACTATCACAATGTATAGTAATGCAAGAAGATATCCCACAAAGTTCAGAGTATAAACTTCTCCACCAAATAGCTTTTACAAGCTTCAAAAATAACCATATATTCAGCTTCAGTTGTGGACAAAGCAACATTAGCCTGCCAAGTTGCTTTCCAACTAACAGCACAACCGTCAATGGTGAAAACATAACCTGTGAGAGACCTTCTCTTATCCAAATCACCAGCATAATCAGAATCAACATAAGCAACAAGTCCATCTTTAGATTTCCCAAATTGCAAACATGCATTAGAAGTACCACGCAGATATCTGAAAATTCACTGAACTGCATTCCAATGCTCTCTGCTAGGATTAGCCATGTATCTACTGACAATACTCAATGCAAGAGATAAATCAGGATGAGAACAGACCATGGCATACATAAGTGAACCAACTCCATTGGAATATGGAACTCTAGACATGTACTCAAGATCATCATTTGACACTAGACATAAAGCTGAAGATAATTTGAAATGTGCAGCTAACGGAGTACTCACTGGTTTTGCATCATGCACATTAAAATGACAAAGAACCTTCTCAATATAAACTCGTTGACTGAGGTATAACATACTAGATTTTCTATCTCTGATAATTTCCATACCAAGAATTTTCTTAGCTGCACCTAGATCCTTCATCTCAAATTCTAAATTCAATTGTGCTTCCAACTTAGCTATTTCTAATTTATCTTTTGTAGCAATCAACATATCATCAACAAAAAGAAGCAAATAAATAGTTGAACCATTAACTGTCTTCAAATAGACACAACTATCATAATCAGACAGCTTAAAACCATGAGAGAGCATAAATAAGTCAAATCTCTTATACCATTGCCTAGGAAATTGTTTCAAGCCATAAAGAGATTTCTTTAATCTACAAACAAGGTTTTCTCCTCCAAGAATAACCAAACCTTCAGGTTGGTCCATATAAATGACATCTTCTAACTCCCCATGTAAGAATGCAGTTTTAACATCTAACTGCTCCAACTCATAGTCATGCATAGCAACAATACTCAACAAAGTAGGAATGGAACTATGCTTCACAACTGGGGAAAGACATCATTAAAATCAATACCTGGAATCTGGCTATAGCCTTTAGCAACCAACTTTGTTTTATACATTGCTAGCTCACATGGAGAAATAGCTTCCTTTCTTTTGAAAATCCATTTGAAACGGACTGGCTTTTTATCCTTGGGCAATTTTACTAAATCCCAAGTACAATTCTTTTCAAGTGACTCCATCTCATCTTGCGTAGCAGTCATCCAATTGTTGCCATTAGCAGAAGTAATAGCCTCAGAATAACTAGAAGGTTCTGCACCTTCAATCTCTTCTGCAACACTCAAAGCATAAACAATATTGCATTCTTCAATCAACCTTTTAGTTGGCTTAGGAGCCCTTCTGACCCTATTAGATGCAATAGATTATTGTGGAGGCTGCATAACTGGAGAAGAATGCTCAACAGTAGATGAATCATTGACAATTGGTGAATTATCAACAATAGGTGCATCTTGGACAGCAACATTATCATTATCTGGTGTATTCTCAACGTCAATAAAATGCTCCACCTGCGCACTTGATTTTTTGCTAAACGGGAGCACTAGTAGATAGGTTGTCAGGTAACATAGCAGATTCATTAAAGATAACATTCATGCTAATACAACCTTTCGAGTTTGTGGATTCCACAACTTATAACCTTTAACACCATGTTGATAATCAAGAAAGATGCACTTAATAGCTTTAGGCTCTAATTTACCATTATCAATATGAGCATAAGCAGTACAACCAAAAACTCTTAATTGTGAATAATCAGCTGGAGAACCAGATCATACCTCAGTTTTCTTATCAATGGCAATACTGGGTGAATGACTAATAAGATAGCATGCAATGAAAACAGCTTCAGCCCAAAAATGTCTATTCAGACCACATGCAACAGGCCTTAGAGATAATAGTCCAGTTCATATGCTCAACTCCACCATTCTATTGGGGTATATAAGGAACAATGTAGTGCTTAACATACCTTCGGATTTGCAATATGACATAAATTCATTAGAACAAAATTCCATCCCATTATCAATACGAAGTTTCTTAACCTTCTTTTCAGTTTGGTTCAACCATAATCTTCCACTCTTTAAATGCTGAAAATGCTTCTAATATATCTTTCAAGAAATAAGGCCATACCTTTCTAAAATAATCATCAATAATGGTCAGCATATAACGAGCACCACCAAGAGAAGGCTGGCGAGATGGTCCCCATAAATACGAATGGACATAATCAAGAACACCATTACTTGTATGACTTGAGGTATTAAATTTCACCCTCTTGTGTGTGCCAAACACACAATAATCATAAAAATCCAACTTGTTGATTCTATGCCCATCGAGAAGTCCTCTCTTACTCAGCACTGCCAAGTCAAACTCACTCATATGTCCAAGACGCATTTGCTAAAGATTAATAGCATTAGAAGTAGATAATGAATTAGAAATTATAGCGGCATCACATGTAATTGTAGTACCACGAAGACGGTACAAATTGGCAGATTTCAAATCACCTTTCATAACAATAAGAGAACCTTTTGACACCTTTAAAACTCCATCTCCACCGGAGTACTTGTACCCTTTGCCATCAAGAGTACTCAAAGAAATAAGATTCTTGCTTATATCTGGAATGTGCCTCACATCTGTCAAAGTTCTAGTAATACCATCATGCATGTTAATTTAGACAGATCCAATGCTAATAATCTGATGTGATCTATCATCACCCATTCTAACAAAACCACCTTGGACCGAATCATAAGTGATGAACCAATCTCTATTAATGCATATATGAAATAAAACAGCAGAATCAAGAATCCATTCATCACCACTATTTGCACATCTAGCAAAAGCAACAAGAAGCTCAGAACCATCTGAACTAGCATTAGTAGCAGCGACAGAAGCATTACCTTCATCAGATTTACCTTTCAGTCTATATGTGCCAATTCTCTTTTCCTTGTTCTTCAATTTATAGCACTTAGATATAAAATGAGTCTCTTCTTGCAATAATTGCAGAATTTTCCATCCTTGTCTGTAGACTTTGAACAACCCCTATAACCATTCGAGCTCTTGCCTCTATAACCATTATCTAATTTTTTTTGTGTCCTGCCACAAATAGACAACTTCTCCATTGGAAGTGGAACCTTCAGAAGACACCATTTGTTTCATCTTTTCCTTTGCTTGCACTACCTCATAAACTTCATTCATGGTTAGAGTGTCACGACTATACAATATGGTATCTCAGAAGTTTGCAAAAGAACTAGGCAATGAGCACAAAAGAATAAGATCCAAGTCCTTATCATCATATTTTACCTCCATAGATTGTAGGTCAGCAACAATCTCCTTAAATACCGAAAGATGGTTAGGCACAGAACCACTTTCTTGCAACTTGTGTGTATACAGCTTCATCTTCATATGCATCTTGCTTGTCAAATCTTTAGACATGCAAATTGACTCTAATTTGAGCCATAAAGCAACTGCGGTTTTCTCCTGCAAAACTTCTTGCAAAATATTATTTGAAAGATGAAGATGAATATGAGACGAGGTCTTACAATCTTTCCTTTTCTCATCATCAGTCCAAGACTTTGAATTCTTGTTCCCGAATTTATCAAGCGCATCATCCAAATCAGCTTGTGCTAAAATAGCTCGCATCTTAACTTGCGACAATGCGAGCCTTGTATCTCAATCCAGTAGCGGAATATCATACTTCATAGAAGCCATGTGAAGAAATAACCAAGAGAAAATAATCTGCAGTAAAAAAAACTAGGTATGTTACTATGTAACCCTAGCAGAACCTGTAGCCTATGTACACCTTTGTGTACGATTAGCAAAGAGCTAATGAAATATCTGGTAGCCTTCATGGGTGCGCAAGCAAAATTCCACCAAAATTAATGTGCAGCAAGAAACCACGAACGGCAGCCCTGATCGATGCTCTGCAATCTGTACCTCGATCTGTATGCGGGGTGGTACGAGGAAACAACAGCCGGAATTTCTCCTCCACCTCGATGGAAGTGTACAACAGTAGTTGATTTTCCTCCACTAAGGGAACGTAGCGGCAGTAGCGGCAGCCTTGTAGTAGATTGAGTTTGAGTTCCTGTTCGTTTCCCTGGGCTAAACTTCCCAAAGGCTAAAGTTTAGCTCCCTTAAATGGAGGGCTAAAGTTTAGTCTCTTTTGCTGTTTGGATACATGGGCTAAACTTTAGCATATGGTTGTACAAAAGACTTATTTATCCCTCCTTCCCTCCTTTCCCACGCCCGCTCCCACGCGCGCCCAGGCTCCCACACGTGCTCTCCCGCGCCGCTGGTTTAGGGTGCTTGTGCACCTCTCTCTCAAATATTGAAGCAATATATAAACGTTCAATTTTATTTTCGTTGTCTAAAAAACCATAAAATCACAGAAAGAATCAATTCCATTATCATTGTCCTTAGAAGACAGCCATACACATTAGCTATGATGTATTGTACAACCATTAGCTATTTCATCACAGAATGCATTCATGTTATGGTCTTCATCCCCTGCATGTGTATTCTATGCATGTCCTTGAGAGTTAGATGGTTCGGCCATTGGAACATAGTTTTCATCACCATCGCACAAATCAAAGGCCCTATCTGCAATACCATTCTCTCGAATGAAATTGTGAATTGCCATGCATGCTACAATTATTTGGCTTTGCTTAGGCATCGGAAAACTTAGCATATCCAACAAAATCCTCCACTTCATCTTCAAATTAAACTCCAAAGGACCTCTCGATGACATTTCTATGGGACAAATGTGCGAAATTAAAGGTCTCTTTCATACCTTTTGGCAGTGGGCCACTTCGAAACTCTGAGAGATGGTACTTTGTACCCTTGTATGGTTCAAGGTAACCCGGACGATTAGGGTACCCCGAGTCAACTAGGTAAAACTTCCCTACAAATGGAGACATTATTGTCAGGTAAATGAAGTAGTTCATCTAAGAGGTAGTAATGATCATGTAGAGAGTAGTGTACCTGGAGGTGGATGTGGAAACTTGTCACCATATTTGGTTATGGCATCATTGAACACTCTCATATCATGTACCGATCCAAGCCATCCACTAACAACAAATGTAAACCTCATATCGAAGTCACAAATAGCTAGCACATTCTGTGTGGTATATCCATGTCTCCCCGTATGTTGAACTACCTTATCACTTGGCACCACAACGGTACATGCGTCCCATCTATTGCTCCTATACAATTGTTGAAGTATGGAGCAAACTGAGAGTTTTGTAATCTTTGGTGGACCGTCCTAAATTTAGGGTCCAATGGCCTAATAATATCTACTGCTAGCTTAAGAACACTAGATAAAACTTTATCGAATGTACGGCTTATTGTATCCAATGATCTCACAAACCGATCCTCAGCTGGTCTAAGTGACTGAGGTGAACCAACTATCCATAGGAACATCCCTAAAGCCTCCAACGTTGACATTCCTCTTGTTGCCCTCAAGCCAAAGGACTCGACCAACAAATCATGAAGTTGATAAAATAATGGTCTACAAATCCTAAACATGTTGTAGCAAGAGGTTCTATTTGATAGTGTTTTCTGTACCTATTTTATGCCCGGTACATTGGCTACCCTCCTTGGAGCTGCATGAAAGTTTCATAGTACATACCAAACATGAGGGCCACACTCAGGAACTGCCGATTCCTCTTACGATGAATGAGTACCATCTTCTCAATTTCATCCTCACTTGAACAATTACCATCAGGATCACTGGAGGAATTACCATTGGAATCACTTGAAGGAATACCATCCTAATTGACCAAGAAAGAAATAGGTCAGTAAGATATTAGAAACAACAAGATAGCAGCATAGCGACAACAAGATAGCAATAGAAACAACAAGATAATAGGTCAGCAAGAAATTAGAAACAGCAAGATAGTAGTTTCATAGAAACAACCACATAAAATTCATAGAAACAACCACATAAAATTCATATTGTTAACTCCTAACTAATACATATTGTTGTTCTAGCACCATCTCTTCAAGAATACCAACCTTGCTTCAGGAGTTGTTATGTTGCAGAAGAATTCTCTATTAAATTATTTTTCAAAAAATGTATCACATGCAAAGTATTCAACACTGTCAGGACTTGCCCCACATTCTAAAGCCAAATCCTGGCACTTCTTAACAGAATCTGCCAACTTGTTCCTCTTCTGACCTTTCTTAGTGGCTGCTTTCTTCAAGACCTTTTGAGTTGCATCTTCAGATGCAGACCATTTAGTAACTAGCTCCCTCATCATCCTAATATGTATTTTATTCTGACCATTGTGCCTTGTCACATTTTATCTAGTGCAGAACACAAGAATAGGCAAACAATTACAGAACAATTGCAAGAATTGCTAGATTATAATAGCAAACAATTGCAAGAATTCATAGATTGAGGTCAATGTAGAAGACAATACATATGCATGAACAACAGTGACAGATAAAATATCATCTAGCAATTGCAGTAACAATACATGTCATCTAGCAAACATATCTCTGACCTCAATCTAGATTACAGTAGGTACAATGCAGAACACAATTGCAACAATTTTCACATCAAGATTGAGGTCTCTGTGATGGTTACCTGAGAGCTCAGGAAAATTCCTTGCTCTTCGACATCATCCTCACCACTTTCTTCTTCAACATTAATGAAGTTGTCTTCTCCCACGGCTTCTGCATCACCGAAGCATCTCTGAATAAGAGGTGAGATTTGGGAAATCTTTTACCTCCAAGTTGAGGTCCAGTGCCTGCATGCTCGCTCGGGGAGCTTGGAAGACTCCGCCTGCGAGAAGAAATTGTAGCCGGCGGTGGGGAAAACTGGATCCGGCTGGGAGAATAAATCCCTCAAGCTGTCATCACTGTGGCTCTCCATCTGCACCGTGGGTAGCTCGGGGAGGACGGCGGCGCAGGCCTGGCAGTAGTGAGGGAGGTGCTGGATCTGGAGGGAGGCGCTCGGCGTGGGGAGGGGATGAAAAGTGGAGGTGCGGCACGGCATTGGGTCTGCAAGGCGGTAGCGTAAGCTGGAGGTGAAGGATGGTGGCATTTCGGTGCTGCGGTGGTGCAGATGGGCAAGGATGTGGGTGCGGGATGGAGGAGTAGGAGGGAGTGCGGTTGCAGCGTGAGTGGAGGATGCGTGTGCAGCATGGAGGAGTAGGAGGGCAGCATGGGTGCGGGAGGGCAAGGAGGGCAAGCAGTGCAGGAGGACCACTTTTAGCACCCTTTAGGCCCTTTTAGCACCCCTTGGAGGGGCTAACGGAAAGAAGGGAGCTAAAGTTTAGCACCCATATTTTAGCCCACCTATTTGGCTGCCCAAGGGCTCAAATGGGGAGCTAAACTTTATCCCAAGGGAAACAAACAGGCCCTGAATTACCGGACTAGCTTCAGAAATTGACGACGACAGTAGCAGGAACGATAGCGAAATAGGCCTCCACGAAACTCCATGCACCATCTTCAAATTGGCCGAGGGCTTCAACTGGGAGATGGAAATGCCTTAGTGACCAAGGCAGCAACGTGTCAGAAGATAGCGAGACACGCTCGCCTGACCGACAAGACCTGCGCTCCACTGTAGAAGATTGGTTCCATCAGAAGCGCGATGAACAGGGTGAAACCCTAATTTTTTTCCATCAAATATCATTGTTAGCAACTAATGCGAAAATAAGATTGAACACGAGACACAATTTTACGTGGAAAACCCTTGCAGGAAAAACTCATGGGCACCAATCGGCGATCTTCACTATAATGAGAATGTTACAACATAGGGAATACAATGAGTTGTCTTGCTCTTCCCGTGCGGCTTACCAGATGTATATATAGGTCGGACTAAATTGACTGCAGTCAAATATGGAAACAAATCCTTTAATCACATAACCCGAACCGTGTGCCCTCCAGGCGTCCCCACAAGACTCACGTTATAATTCAGATCATATCTAACAATGGGAGCTTGGTACAAGTTTGTGGACTTGGATGAAAGTTCGGGACAAGTTTATGGACCTAGATGTGAGCTCGAGACAAGTTTAGGGATCGTCATGTGCATTTTTAGAGTAACTCTAGACCAGGAAGAGAGCTGGGGACAAGTGTTTGATCCATTATGTGCACTTTAAGAGTAAAGGGATCGAGATGAGCACTCAGCATAAGTTTAAAGACCGTTGGTGAAATTTACTCAAAGATGATTTTGTATGCTGCTAGTATTGTGCCTTGGCCCTGCATCACCCTCCTAACATGGCGATGTCCACATTGCACCACTCTTAGTTACATCGGCAACAAAATGATATCATCTATTTGAGCGAACTCGTCAGTTTGTACTCCAGTCATGGCATTTGCTTTCCTTGTACAATCACTCGAAGGGGACCCTTGAGAATATATGGCAATGATCCAGAATAATTTGGATTGTTATATATGATAGTATATGATTAGTTTTCATCTCTATCTTTATGATTGCTTGGTATCAGAGTGGCAAAATAAAGTGCTCTATATAAACAGGTCACAAGGCTCAATACTGATCAATAATCAATATTTATATTCTCTCACAGTAATCATATTTTATCCTGAATTACCGGTGAGCTGATTTGTTCTGCCTGCTAGAGCAAGTCCATTACTACACGTCAGCAATCTCATAGGTCGTTGTTTCATGAAACAACCACCTCATGAGCTAAATTGTAGGACTATGAGACAACTCAACAACCATTGTACGAGTTATTGTTGCCATGCAACTCATAATATTTCCTTTTTCATATGCGCAAATTAAGGAATTATATAGCTCTACCAGACAACTTATAAGATAACCAATTGTACGGGTTGCCTGTTGAGTCATCTCAAGATTACGTGATAATGCATGAGACCATCTATTAGATGACACCAGTGTGTAGTTGTTTAGACCTGGCAACCTACCGAGGGGGTATCCAAGGTAGTGTTTTATACGTGGGGCTTGCCGAGATCAGGAACTTGAAGGTGAACTCGAACACATGATTTAGAAAGGTTTAGACCTGGAAACCTACGTGTATTGGTTGGATTGTATTGATTGAACTTGTTTGAAGGGGGTCCCTACCTCGTCTTATATTGCTGGGGGTAGGGTTACAGTTCGGTCGTTTACAAGAATACTAGTTGGATTCAACTAGAGAATCCTACTCTAATTGCTATGAGTAGTTTCCTAATCCTCGACAAGTTATTGTCCTCCACATAGACCATGTCGTCCTGCACTGTACTCTCCATGTCTGACACGTCTTGGTGTACAACCCCATATCTAGGACTGTCCAAACCTTCTGGTGGGCCCATAGATGTATGGCTGACAAGCCACTGAGTACTTTTTAGTCAAATGCAGCAATTCCGAGTACTTCTATAGACGTCTCCGACTAGTTTGTGGTGCTCCTTTGAGTAATCCGCCGTATTGGGTCTTCAAATGTACTCGAAAACTGTCATGCGGCTAGAATGTGCTCAATCCTCATTTAACCTAGTCTTGAATCTTCAATCTTAAATTTTATATGGAAGTGTGATGAAAATCACACTCCATATGGAGTAGCCCCCGAGCCTTAGGTTGAATTGAAGAATCAGGCTGAGGGTCAATCTTGAAATTTCACATCTCTTTCACCTTAAAACCTGAAGAATAAACTTTTTAGCCAATGGACACGCGGCATACAGGCCCCGAGCCATTACATGACTAGTTTGGGTATAAGGGTCAACCACTAATCAGCATGACCATTTGCTAATGGTAACCTTATCTCTTCTAAAAAGAATTGGAAACTATCCAGCGATAACTGAGGGCTTTTAAAAAATGGAATATTCCCCATTAATCTCGCCCCTCGGTTAACTATGTCGCCATTATAAATAACAGAGGAATTCATCCCTTCCATTTCACCTGAGCCATTCTGCCTGTTCATCTTCCACACTGTAGCTCTGGCGCCGCCGCTTCCATTCTCGAGTCCCAGTGCCATCCTTCCCCACCGCCTAGCCCCTGAGCTTATGCGCAATAAGACCCTTGTGATAATGGCGTTGAAGAAAGCAACCTCCAGCAAGGCAGCAGAGAGCAAGAAGCAGAAGGCCACCAAGAAGGAGAAGGAGATCCAGCTGCTAGTGCCAAAGTATGGTCAGACCGATCAGACGCCACCGCCAAATCAAGCCTGCACTTGGAAGAAGTCTGTGATGAAGGAGGTGGACATCCAGGTGTTAGTGGATGATGATCTTATCCAAGAACAGGACTTCATCTACTGAAGGGAGGCCTACGGCAACCCGTGGCCCATGGAGAGCTTCTCCAATGAGGCATTCATCTTCACGCACTTTGTTGAGCGAGGTTTGGCTCTGCCCACCTCTAATTTCTCCCGTGGGCTCTTGAGGTATTACAATCTACAACTAGTCCACCTCAATCCCAATTCAATCTTGCACGTTGCCATTTTCATGTATTTGTGCGAGGCTTTCCTCGGAATCCAGCTGCACTTCCAACTCTTTAGGAAATTCTTTAGAGTCAAGCCCTAGCCCAAAATGAACCACACCGGGGAGGGATAGGAATCCAGCTGCGGGAAGAAATCAAGGGCCAATACTTGGATTATGAACTCATAGACTCCCAAGTCTGAAACAATCGGTGGCTGGATGAGCTGAGTACTGCAGATAGCTTCCAATTGCCGGAGCTGATAGAGAAGATCGCCTCGCTCAAGAGGGAAGGACTAGCCAAAGTCGCCGTGGCGTTCAGTTTCATGAGGAGGCAAGTTCAACCCCTGCAGTTGTGCTGCACATGGGGATACGACTACTCGGGTCCCAACAACCCATCTTGGATGACGTCGGAAGACTTGTTCGTGGACAAGGTGATGGCACAGTTGAGGTGCTTCTTTAAGAACGCCAAGGCGATGCTGACGGTCGTGAGGGAACACTGCGCCGTCAACCCGCCAAATCCCATAAGTACCCATGGCCTGCAGCCCCCCATTACTAATTTTTGTAATTTGTCAATTTGCTGACTTGTCTTTTGTTTACATGAAGAACTTCACTTGTACTACTCCAACCCTCCTCCACCTGGACCGAAAGGTCCGATGCCGCTCCGCGTGTACAGACCCTTGCGGCTATACAGAAGGCAATTGAAAGAAGAGGAGGAGGAGAAGGAGGAGGAATAGGAGGATTGGTCACCATGAAGACCCAAGCGTGAAGCTGAGGATGACTTGGAAGTCGGATTGGCACCACCCCCGAAGAAGGCACGTACTATCACCATCATGCGGGTGGTGAAGAAGTCGTCCACCGATGAAGTGCCCCCTTCGGTAATCACTTTTGAAGAAGGAAAAGATCCTGAAGATCGAGTACTTGTAAGTTGTTTGTTTTATCACCAGGCCAAACTTTAATTCTAACATGGACGACTTGCAGGTAGTCGAGGAGGAGACAGAGGTGAAGAAAATGACTACGGAAGTCGTGCAGCCGAAGGTGTCGAAGATAGAAGAAGTCATCGAGCTGAAGGATGACAAGGAGCCTCCGGCTAGCAGGGCCAACCCCATCCTGGCGCAAACTAGTCAAGGGGTGGAGATGACAGCTACGGCTAGCAAGGATCCAGCTGCGACCCAACGAGCTGCGTCGAAGAAGTCGTCGCCCACAGTCAAGTCCATGCGCCTGGGAGCTAGGCCCTCCATTAAGATAGAGAGGTCCACCAAGTAAGAATCCGAGTACTGATCATAACTTGATGTCGCCATATGGTGTGTTTCTGACACTTGTCTTGTTTCAGGAAATCCACCAGCATGGACATTGGGGGCCCAAGTCCGAAGTCTAGTGCTGATGGTAGTAGCTGTTCAGCCTAGGAAATCGTCCTGACACCTTCAATTCCACTACCGGAGGAGCAGCCCGCGCCTGAAATTGCTCCAGGTGCGGTATCCCTTGTTATGGCCCTTATGCATGATGTCATAGCATTGCTTAATATTGTTGTAGTGCCAACCCCCGAGCTGCTGGTGGCTGAGCCCATTGCGGTGAGTACGTCTGCTGTGGTGGCCACATTGGTATCCCCCAAGCTGGAGCCAGAAGCCGAGGTGGAGGTGGCGGCCACTGGTGAAGTAGAGGGTCCACTTCTAGCCCCTGAGCCAGAGGCTAGTGTTGAGGCTACTAGGGCGCTCCAAGTGCTAGCCGTTGTCCCGCCATCTGAGGCGGGGCCATCGACTAGTCGCAGAGCGGCCTCCCTCTTGCCTTCGGAGGTTGGACCATCAATTAGCTGGGTGCTGGTCACTCTTGGTGCTCCAGACGTCGAGGAGCACGAAGAGCATGATTAAACCTGGATTGCTCCCGGGATGGACCTGGAGAAGATCCAGCTACAGGCTGACCCTCTGACCACCATTCAGATGGATGGTACGGTCACGGAGATGCATCGCCGTGTAGGCGAATTCATAGAGGTAAGGTTCTCTTCTTTTTTAGTCTTCATCTTGAAATTGGTACATGAGTACTTGCTCTATTTTTGCAGAAACTAATCGAGTGCTCCCGCCAAAAATCAGAGATGATCCAGGGGTATGGGGATACCATTATGCGGGCCCAGGCGCTAGAACAGAAGTTACCCGAGGAGCGACCGTACTCCTCCTGACTACTGATGAAGTATGATAGGAAAATCGTAGAGTACCAGAATCTAGTCTAGAGAACCACAGAGAAGAAAGATCGCTTCCGAAAGCGTAGTAAGATGTTGAATCAACGGGTGGACGGTAACGTGTTGTCTCCCACCGTCTTCGATTACTGAGTTGTACTTGATGATGCTAACTTGCTCCTTTCCTTTATTCTTGCAGAGCTCACCAAAGAAAACAAAGATCTCTAGGGTCGCGTCATGGACTAGCAGAACTCGTACTACCAAGTCACGGACCAACATGATAAGTTGTCTGCCATGTATGAGACTCTGGAGCACAAGCTTGAAAAAGAGAACAAATTGCGGGTTGACGGAGAAATCCAACTCGTAGATTCGATGACAAAATTCTGAGCTGTTGGCCATGGTAAAGTCCTTCTATCTGCAAGCCAATTGGCTCCTATTGCGGAGGGGATTGCAGAAGACTGCTCGTGTGAGCAGTTCCAACAGTACCTACAGGAGATAGCTCCTATTGCCATGGAAGCAGCCGGTCAGATAGACCTTGAGTAGCTGTAATATAAAAAATATTAATTTATTGTAATATAAACAAGTCATTTATGAAATGAAATGTAAATTATTTGAAGTCTTGTTGCAAATTTTATTGCTTGTCGACTTGTTTGAATTTTGGTTTTAGTGCATCTCCCGAACTACACTAATATTTTCTCATGTGGTAGTTGTGAGTGTCTCCGCACAAGGCTACTTTTATGAGCCTCTTCAGATGCACAATGTAGACTACACTTAGGATGCGACCCCTTGCTGCGGAGTATGAGTGCACAGGTGTCTGGGTAGTCAGACTCTCTAGGTGAGTAGACTCTTCAAGACTTCACGAACTTGAGCCTACCTTTGCAACCTCTCTGGGTTGTTTTGGGTGTGGTGCTCCGAAGACCTTGAACTATAGACTTGTTATTACAAGCTACGACTAGAAAAACTTGTCTAGATAACATCTCGGGTTATAAAAAATGCCCAAGTTACTGACGACTTCTTTTTGCGAAGATCACCGATGGACAGATTTGTTCAAGGAGCTAATTAGCTCAAGAAATTTGTGTGCAAGCTTGCTTTTTGCAAGTTGCTGCTATCCAACGAGTTGAATAACCCGAGAGATCCGTGTGCCGACTTGTGAATACAAGCTACAAGTTGGTGAGTACCTGGGGCTGAATAGCTCGATGACTTTGCTTTTGCAAGTCATAAAAAGGCAGAGACTAGTCGTCTTACGATGAAAAAAATAACTCTGCTTTATTGAATTGAAATTTTACAAGTCAGGCCGATAGCCAATTTACATGAGTATGTAAACTAGGGTAGAAAATGTTCCATGAGTTGTCGACTTCTTCAGCAGAGAGAGTTTGGAGCCTATACGACCTAGGCCCAGTGACCTTGGAGATGATGAAAGGACCCTCCCATGGTGAATTTAGCTCGTGCAACCCCTTGGTGTCTTGAATACGCTTGAGGACCATGTCACCTATGTTGAATGAATGCTCATTGACGTTACGATCATGATAATGATGAATTCCTTCAAGGTATCTTGCTGTCTGGACGAGTGCTGCACAACGAGCTTCTTTGAGGCTGTATAAGTCTAGACGCCTTGTTTCTTCTGTCGCACTTTCCTCGTACTGCTCGACTACTGGAGATTTCCACATGACGTTGGTGGGAGGACGACTTCTGATCCGTAGACCAGGAAGTAGAGTGAGTACCCTGTAGGTTTGCACGGCTATGTGCAAAGCCCCCAGAGGACATTGGGTAGGTCCTTGAGCTACTTGCCCCCTTTGGTGTTGCCAATGTCCTGTAGTCTTTTCTTCAAAGCTTCTAGTAACATCCTGTTGGCGCGCTCAACCTGGCCATTGGCCCGCGGATGAGCGATAGAGATGTACCGAACGTTGATCCTGTTATTCTCACAGTATTACCAGAACTCGTGGTTGTTGAAACTGGAGCCCAGATCTGCGATGATGCGATTGGAGAAGCCGTAGTGATGGACAGTCTCGTCGAGGAAGTCGAGTACTCTATTTGCCTTCTGGTAGCTAGTCATTGGTTTCACCTTGATCCACTGGGTGAACTTGTCAATCGCCATGATTACTCGATTGAAAACCCCCGGGCACCATAGGCAGAGGGCCAATCATGTCTAGCCGCCAGCATGTGAAGGGCAAGGAGGGTGGTATGGTGATCAACTTGTAGGCAGGGACTTGTTGCTGCTTGGTGAAGAATTGACAACCTTGGCACTGGCGGACTAGTTCTTCAGCGTCAGTGAGAGCTATAGGCCAATAGAATCCTGCTCTGAAAGCTTTGCCCATGATCGTTCTTGATGATGCGTGGTTGCCGCAAATACCCTTGTGAATCCCCTCCAATATGTCCTTGCTATCTTACCCTGAGATGCACTTCATAGTACTCCTGATGATGCATCTCGTCTATAAAGCTTGTCACCAACTAGAACATAGTTCTTGCCATGTCGGGAGACTTGCTCTGCTTCTGTTTTCTCTGGAGGCAACTTGTGCTCCTTGATGTAGTCAATGAAGGGGGTTCTCCAATCTACATCGATCATCATAACCTGCCAGTCTAGCGCATCTTTGCCTTGATCGGTAGTTTTTGAAGGCGTCGGCTCCGCTAAGGATGGCTTGTGTAGTTCATGGACGAAAACCCCAACTTGAACTTGAGCACAAGTAGATCCAAGCTTGGTTAGGATATCTGCGACTACGTTGTTGTCACGAGTCACGTGATGGAACTCTAGTCCAGAGAACTTGTTCTCCAATTTGTGTACTTTGAGGCATTACGCATCCATGTTGTCCTTGTGGCAATCCCACTCATCATTGACTTGGTTGATGACCACTAGTGAGTTGTCGTAGACCAACAACCGCTTGATTCCTAGCAAAATTGCCAGGTGAAGCCCGTGCAGAAGTGCTTCGTATTCAGCTTATTCACCTCTGGGAGAGATTAAGAGTACTCCTACACTGGCACCCTCAAGCTTGAGTGATCCATCAAAGTACAAGTCCTAATGCTCTAGGCATTCTGCCGGTGTGGGTACTTGATTTTCTCGTCACTCTGCCATGAAATTGACTAGTGCTTGCGACTTGATGGCAGTCCTTGACTTGAATTCCAGGGATAAGGCTCCGAGTTCTACAGCCCACTTAGAGATTCTTCCTATTGCATCATGATTGTGGAGGATTTTCCTCAAGGGAAAGTATGTGACAACGGAGATATTGTGTTCCTGGAAGTAGTGTCGTAGCTTTCGAGAGGTGAGTAGTATTGCATATAGCAATTTTTGAACAGGCGGGTACCTTGTTTTGGAATCTGACAATACCTCGCCGACGAAGTACTTTGTATACATGGCCTGGTTTTGCTCTTTCGACTACTATCACCTTGCTGACAACATTAGTAGTCGCGACGATATAGATGTAGAGTAGCAAGTCTTCATTGGGAGTAGGCGCCGTGAGGACCGATGACTTTGATAAGAAGTCTTTGAACTGTTGAAGAGCTTGTTGTGCCTTCTCGGTCCTCCGGAATTTTTCTTGCCACTTGAGTAGTTTGAAGAAGGGTAGTCCCCTTTCTCTAAGCTTTGAGATGAATCTGTTGAGGGCTGCCATGCATCCAGTCAGTTTCCGGACGTCTTTGATGCATGATAGGGCATGCAAATTTGTGATGGTGGCGATCTTCTCGGGGTTAGCCTCGATTCCTCGATGACTGATGATGAACCCGAGTAGTTTTTTGGAGGGTACACTGAACACGCATTTTGTTGGGTTCAGTTTCCACCAGAAGCTTTGCAAGCTTGCAAAGGTTTCTTCTAGATCCACAATCAAGTCATCGGGATTTCTTGTCTTTACAACTACGTCATCCACGTACGCCTCTACGTTGCGGTGCAATTGCTTCTTGAAGCACTCCTGGATGGCTCATTGATATGTGGCGCCTGTGTTCTTCAACCCGAGGGACATTGTAGTATAGCAGAATGCTCTATACAGGGTGATGAACGTGGTCTTGATTTGGTCTTCTTCCTTGAGAGCTATCTGGTGATACCCCGAGTAGCAGTCAAGGAAATAGAGTAGAGCGCATCCAGCTATTGAGTCAATGACTAGATCATTCCTAGGGAGCCTGAAGGGATCCTTTGGACAGTGCTTGTTGAGGTCCATGTAGTCGATACGCATCCCTCCACTCGTTGTTGTTCTTCTTTGGCACCAAGACGGGATTGGTCAGCCACTCTGGACGATAGACTTCTTTTATGAAGCCGGCCATGAGTAGTTTGGCCAACTCTTTTTTTGATTGCTTCCCTTCTATCTTAGGAGAATTATCGTTGTCGCTGGGGCGTAGCTTTGGGATCCACATTTAGTGAGTTCTCGATCAACTCCCTTGGCACCCCGGCATATCAGATGGCTTCCACGCAAAGATGTCTCAGTTGGCCCGGAGGAAGCTGACGAGCGCATCCTCCTATTTGGGGTCCAGCCCTGAGTCGATTAGGGCTGTCTTGGAGCTATCGTTGTTGCCGAGATCAATGGCTTTGATACCAACCTCACTTGCCGGCTTGACCTTGGTTGCCCCCAATTTCTTCTTTAGGATCTCGAGTTCTATCGGGGACAGTTTCTTCGAGGTAGCGAAGACTTTCATCATCGAGTTTGGCACCTGAGTAGTCGCTGCCAGCTCCACAACTTCTGTGTTGTAGTCATGATCTCTTCAAGTCTCCACGTAGGGAGAGTACTCCCTTGGATCTCGGTATCTTGAGTACTAGGTACATATAATGTGAGATGTCCATGATTTTGGCCAGTACTGGTCTTCCGAGGATAGTGTGATACGACATTTCAAAGTCAGACACCTCGAACCAGATGTACTCGGTCCGGTAGTGATTCTTTGTCCCGAAGGTGACTAGCAAAACCACCTGACCCAGGAGTATAGCTGTGTTGCCTGAGACAATCCCGTAGAATGGAGAGTTCATCAGGGTGAGCATATCCATAACGTCAAGGCCCATCTTCCTCAAAGTTTTGGCGAAGAGCACGTTGAGGCCTTTGCCGCCATTGATGAGTACTTTTGTGAGTTGAGAGCCTACAACTATTGGGTCTAGGACGAGCGGGTAGCATCCTAGGTCAGAGAAACTAGTCCACTGATCCTTCCTAGAAAAGGTGATTGGCACCTCAGACCACTTGAAGAACATAGGCGTTGCTGGTTCAATGGACATGATCTCTCGGAGGGATAGTTTTTGGGACCACTTGGTAGATGTAACCGATGTGCTGCTAAAGATGACATTGATAGTGTTAGACGGGTTCTTGAATTTTCCATTGTCGTTGCCATCATCATCTTCTTTGGCTTCGCCCTTGTCTTTTGCTTCAGAAGGTTCCGGCAGATCTTTCATGACTCTGTGAAGGCTATAGCAGTCCATGGCAGAGTTCTTGGAGTGTGGGTGCCACGGGCACTACTTTTTTAGGAGCTCCTTGAACGGAGTCCTTTCTTGATTTCCACCGCTTTTCTTTGAGGACTAGGACATCGTCGCGATAGTATTGTCTCGCTTCCTCTTGCGATTTTGACCACCCGGTAGTTGCCTCAGTTGTCATTGAGATGATCGTTGCGGTTCTTATTGTTGCAATGGCCATTACTTTAGCTGTTGTTGTTGTTCTGGCCTCTGTTGTGATTAGACTCGAATCGCTCGATCTCTTTGTCTTCTTCGTCCGCCCAGGCTTGTATCATAATCTCGAGAGACTTGATATCTTCAGGGCATCTTCTACCAAAATCCTGGAACATCCAGCGATCGTAGAGACCATTCTAGAAGTAATCTATGGTGTCCCGCTCTGTGATGTCCACGATAGTGGCTTTCTTGTCGAAGAAACGGTGTAGATAACTATGCAGGGTCTCCCCTTGTTGCTGTTTGATTTGCAACAAGTCGATCCTATTACCAGGACGCTGCATTACCCCTACGAAGTTGTTTGTAAATGCCGCTTTGAGTTGACTCCATGTGTTGATGGAGTTCCCTTCTAGGGATTCGACCCATGTGAGTGGCTCTGCCTCCATGCAGATGGGGAAGTAGATGACTTTGGTGTCACTGTTTTCTCTTGCCGCCTAGACTAATAGCGAGTAGCGCCACAACCATTGGACTGGGTCTTGCTTGCCATCATACTTGGTAATACCTGGAGGTTTAAACTTGTTGGGTAGCACCATCTTTCGTACTCATTTTGAGAAGGCGGGAAACCCATCAGAGTCTTCTTGCGAGTAGTCGACTTACTGCTTGTGTACGCGATGGCACTCTACGATGATGTCACGAGCATCGCGATTTTTGTTGAGTTTCTAACAGAGGTTGCGTGCTGGTTGTTTAGGCTCTAGATGGGGTCCACGGTGGCCACCGCCTCCCAAGGGTCCCGCCCGACTACCTTATGCCTTGTGCTGACTTTGTCTAGGGTTCTCAATTCTAGGAACCTCATTTTAAGTTGGTCTAGCATCCTCATTGTGACTAGGTCTGGTGCTGCTGCCATGATGGGAAGAGGTGCGTCGAACCGAGTGGATCGGGGTCTACTGATCGAGTTGTTCGTATGCTCGCTCTTGAGCAGTTATGATAGCGAGTAGTTCCTGCTCCAAAAGACTACCCAAGCTTGACGTGATGATCTCTATGGGGTCATCTTCTTCGTAGATAGGAGATAAAGGGGTTCCCTCCTGGTATGCGAGGTTATCAAGATACACGACAAGGCATGACTTGTCATCCTTGGCGAGAGCTGGTGCCTTCATGTTGGGCTAGTAGACGAATCTGCCTTGTGGAGTAGATGTGATTACCAGGCCTTGCTGCGAACCTGATAAAGAGACCTCCTCGTCCAGATCCGAGTAGTATTCGAGGTTCTCGATCAAATCCGAGTTGGATTGCGATCTGGATAGGGTAGTTTGATAGGCAGCGCCCAAATTTCGGAGTTCGAATGGGAATCCACTTGTGTTGTAGATCGATTCACATGATGGTTCAAGTGCCAACTCGTGGGAACCAATCTGACTGGTGCGAGAAGTCCAGTTGTACTCGGACTCATCCCTCGAGCCTCGGAAAAGGTCGAAAATTTCGTTGAATTTTTCAACGAAATCCTCTAAAGCTTGGCGATGAAGGCTGATGTCGTACTACTTCTCCTCCGGGGCCGGCACGATGTGGTAGTGCATGTTTCCAGTGCCGTCTGCGATGCAGACCCAACAACCGAAGACGAACGTCGCGCCCGCTTCGAACGCGGCGGTGAGCTTGATGATGACTTGAGCCATCGAGTTTGCATGTGGATCTTGGGCGAGAGCCCCTACTTGACACGCCAGCTGTCGGTGTTTAGACCCAACAACCTACCGAGAGGGTACCCGAGATAGTGTTTTATGCGTGGGGCTCGTCGAGATCAGGAACTCGAAGGTGACCTTGAACACACGATTTAAAGAGGTTCAGGCCGCTTGTGTCGCGTAATACCCTATGTCCTGTGTGTTGCTTAGATTGTATTGATTGAACTTGTTTGGAGGGGGTCTCTGCCTCGCTTTATATTACAGGAGGCAGGGTTACATGTCAGTTGTTTACAAGAATACTAGTCGGATTTGACTAGAAAATCATCTTCTAATTGCTACGAGTAATTTTCTAATCCTCGACCAGTTCTTGTCCTCCACGTAGATCACGCCATCCTGCACCGTAGTCTCCATATTTAGAACTGTTCAAACCTCTCGATAAGTTTATAGATCTACATCGGACACAATGTACTCAGCCCTTAATACCAAGAGCAGCCGATACGGACTCGATCCGAATCCCATCGCTGGGTCTCAACATTCTATTCGGTTTACTACATGAACAACGCAAACTCACGTTGTGCCTGAGGCCAGAGGCCACAAGATGATTGAGCTAGCTGGCATGCATTGGTTGGCAAGATCTCGATCAATCAGAAGTACGTCAGAGTGCAGATTCCTCCGGTGGCCGCCTGTGGAGCGAGCTGACACTGAACCTGCCTGCGCGTTTCGTGTCGGCAGGCCAGTGGCGCTGCATATGCACCCACAGGACAACGATTTGATCTGATCGCCCCTGCGTGGCTGCATCGTAGCGCACGCAGATCCTCCCTCTGAATCAATGAATCATCAAGAGAAATAATATATGGGGAGAGGCGGGGCCCCGGAATCATTGGAGCACGCATTTGTGACGAGTCCGTCTCGATCTTAAATTTGACTCTGCTATATGCGTCGGTGTCTCGTGTGATTACGCACGCACGGCTTGTGTCTCGTAAATCGTAGTGTTTGGTACTCAAGGCTAAATTTTAGAACATGTCACATCGGATATTTGATACTAATTAGGAGTATTAAACATAGTTTAATTACAAAACTAATTGCACAAATGGAGTCTAATTCACGAGACGAATATATTAAGCCTATTAGTCCATGATTTGATAATGTGGTGCTACAGTAAACATTTGCTAATGATGGATTAATTAGCTTTAATAGATTCGTCTCGCGAATTAAACTCTTTCTGTGCAATTAATTTTGTAATTAGCTCATATTTAGTCCTTATAATTAGCATCCGAATATCTGATGTGATCCTGCTAAAATTTAACATCTCGTATCAAACACCCTCTTAATATTCAAGGCCAGGAATGGTTCTGCAGGAATATGTGATGTCTGCCTGCCCTCGATGACAGATGGGTGAAGGCAAGCAAGGAACGCACAGCTGCACAGGGGTAGTACACAGGCACCACGTTGCAATCTGCCGACCGGTGGTGCTGGTGCTCACAATGAAGCTCTTCAATTGCAGGGCTCAAACTGGAACACGACCACATGCTTCAATCTTGTCAGGCTTTTGAGTTTTGACTGGTGGTGCTCAGTTGTTTGTTCAGAGATCTGAATCGAAGTCAGTATCATCAAGTTTGGAAAACTCAACTATATAATTTGATATCAATACTACTTAGTCAAATTACAGGTACGTTATGAAAATTATACAACTAGGTTCGTATTTCAAAATTATTTTCGCATGATCTTGATTTTATATCAAATATAATTTGTAATACAGGGCTGAAAACAGAGTTTTGTAAGCACGAAGGTAGGGTGTAGTCGTTAGTCACAAAACATCAATGGGAATTTTCAACATAAGCGATAAGATTGATTGAAGTAAGAAGGCCTAATATGATTCGTGATCTCGCAAGAAAGTATCCATCTTGAAAGATAAAAATGTATAAGTCAACACAAAATTGTTTCAATGGAAGTGATCTCTACTTCATCTCTCGCGTACATTTGGAAACACCAATGGAAACATATAGAAGATTAATATAATTAAATTGAAATGAGGAAACTACACTAATACTAAAATGTAAGAATGAAAGAGAAACGATTCCACTGTTTATTAGGATGGCAGCGAAAAGGTAGTGAAGCGGTGGAGCACGATGTGAAGGCAGGGGCTCATGCTAGTGATAGAAAATTTCGTGGAATTAAGTGGGTGGCATGGAAAGGTGGGAGCATGGGATAAGGTGGGTTAGGGGTTAGAGAATATTGAAGAAGGGCCCAAAAGTTTTAAAGATTTTAAGGTAGAAAACCATGGCATTGATATGTATAGGGCCTGTCTACTGCACGCTCGAATGCTGTAGGTACTCGATTTTTGTAGCCCTACATTCTCAAACAAATGGTTCAAATTCAATCTTCTCTGTCCATCTTATCTCTATTCCATCCCCTTCCTCATCCGCTAGACCCTGGCCCCCCGCGACTCCCGCGACGGTGGCGCGAGTGCTCTTGCCCCCGTGGGCAGTTGCTTCCCTCCCGACTCCAGCGGCATCCCCGCTGCCTCCGCCGCCGCCCTCCACCACAATCTGGCCCTAAACCCTATCCCGACGTTGCTTCTATCCCGGTCATCTTCTTCCTTCGCCGCCGCCCACCGCCACCGCCATCGCTAACCAGTTGAAACTTGACAACCCGCTGCCTCCACTACCCAACTGGAGGTCCACCACCGCCCAGCTATGGCGGCACCTCGCCACCTCCACTCCACCACCATCTCAACCGCCACCACCGCCTGCCGTGAGCCACCCCAGAGCTCCCTATATACCCGGAGGCCACAGGTAACCCCTACCCCAAACCCTAACTTGCCGGAGCTGAAGAAGATGATCCTGGAGCTCAACAAGAAGCTGTTGTGGCATGAAATCGTTGAGCAGCTAAAATCGAGTGTGGGGAGGAGTAGAAACACTCGAGTGTGATTTAGCAATCCCCTATGTATATAGATCTTTAGTGTATTCTACATAGAATATAATATATAGTTCATTTTTTGAGTAATAAAAGTAGGAATTACATTTTACTAGCTTCTCCCACGGGCTACGAGCATTCCTCCACAAAACAAGGTTAAATAGAAAAAATTATAAAACTACCCATTTGCTTCTCAGTGAATTTACATCATATTGCAGGAAATGGATTTATGAATGTATATAATATTTACTAGCATATGTTAATATATTTTTTCATTGATTTACTCTTTTTTCTATAACTCCTTGAATTGTCTATCGAGTTATATATATGTTCTCTTAATTTACTAGGAATGTCTCAGACATTTAGACTCTTGCTAAACTGTCACTCTTGGATAAAACATTAAATCAAAGGTGTATACCAACCACCACTCAATTATAATTAATAGAGTAAATTTCATGGCGGGTTCCTAAACTCTTGGACGGTTCTCGTCCGGATCCCCATACTATAAAATTGCATTTTAGGCTCCCTAAACTATTGAAGTGGGTCATCTAGGTCCAAATTTGCCACGGTGCATCATGGGAGCTGACATGGCACGATAATTGTAAAGAATATGTGGAACCAGACATGTGGGACCCATATGTGAGCCTCTCTCCCTTCCCTACTCTATCTTCTCCCTCTTCCCGATCCTCCACAAATCTGGTGCTCCTCCGGCACTGCTCTCCGCTCTTTGATCCCGCCCTCGAGGCCTTCCTCATTGACATCAGCTTTGGCCTGGGACCTGAGCCCCTGAACGTTACAACAACAACGATGGCAGCGATGCCGCCGGAGGAGGAGATGTCGGCATCGGCGCAGGCCGCGACTACCGACGAGGCAGAGCAGTGGCTCCACCACAAGATCTCGAACTAGGAGTCGGCGCGCGGTCCCACACCCACAAGCAGCGGCACCTGGAGGAGCTCCGTGCGCGCCACCAGTCTCCGCACCGTTAACCGCAAGCTTGCAGCACACCTCGGCGGCATCAAGGCTCGTGTCGTGCTGGTCCGGCACACCAATGCCCGGCTGCGCGCTAACGGCGGCGCCCTAGGACGACGATGCCTCGCCGGCAGATCTACTATGCGGCAGCGCAGCCCAAGCATGTGAGATAAGGAGCGGCGGCGCTAGAGAGGGAGCGGCGGATTTGTGGGGGTCGAGGAGAGGAAGAAGATAAAGCATGGGAGGTAGAGAGGCTGACATGTGAGTCCTACATGTCAGGTTTGACGTATTCTTTCCGATCAGCGTGCCATGTCAGCTCTCGTGTTACACCGTGGCAAATTTGGACCTAGACGACCCATTTCAATAGTTTAGGGAGCTCAAAATACTAGCAAATTTGGACCTAGATGACCCATTTCAATTGTTTGGGGACCTCAAAATGCAATTTCATAGTATGGGGACCTGGATGAGAACCGCCTAGTAGTTTAGGGACCGACCATGATATTTACTCTAATTAATAAGAGGGAAGTGATAAATCTATTAGAGTTTGTGGATCCTTTGAGATTTGTTTTAGGATAATTCACTGACAAATGTTCCATCATTTCAGGAAATATGTACACATGGATGTGGTGGTCTAACACTTGTCTCTAGGCGGACTCATATTGTACCAAGGGCACATGCATGGTTTTGAAGCTGTGTTTTGAACAAATATATACAAATAAGGGTTTGTTTCCAAACATATACCTGGTGCTGAAGTTTACTTTGCTTATATATAAACATTTATCATGAAATTGGTAGTGTTGATTCCTTGCGATTTTGTAAGCCAAAAGAGTGGCAATGATCAGAACACTGCACATGTGCATAAGCATTGATCATTGCTTGTGCCACGAAGAGACACCATAGACTTTTGAGGTGCTTGAGTGGCACAAATGGAGATCACATATTAGTATTGCACGTATTGTTTGGTGGGTTGCCTGATTGATTGCTATATATTTGCTGCTACTAGTGGACGTGCACGTGCGGCACGCACGTGATATAAAAAGGATTGCATATAAGGCCATGTATAATATAATAATAAATAGTTACTATATTATTACCTAAATTGAAACTGAAATAACATATAACTAACAATCCAAATTCAAATATTTATTAAAAAATAAACAAAAAACATTTCAAATATTTATTAAAAAATAAACAAAAAATATTGATCAATTGACACTCCCACATGTACGAGTATTATTTTCTTCGAACACCTCGACGTCCTGATGATTGCCGTTAAGTATATGCTCGTATACATCCTCCGTAGAAGGTTTTTCCAAGATTCGACGTGAACTTTTTCCCAGGTTCCTTACACGGTAAGAGCGGGCATCAACAACTTTTTTTATGTCATCACGTGCACCAATGCAAACTCGTAGCCCTTCTCTGATTCCTGCACGGCCATGAAATGAAAACTTTATATCAGTGGAATATCTTTCATTTAATAAATAAATAAATCATGATATCATCTTCCATCCATGATTCCCATGGGCACGTTTCCTTATCAAAAAAAATAATGGTACTGTGTGAATAAGCCTCCAAAGAATCTGTGGGTGTACATGGGAGAAAAAATCAATTTTGTTTTATTTATGATTAAGATATGATATAAACAATGAACTCATACTTCTATCCCGATTGACAAGAACCCTAGTAGCCATTACAAACTTATTCTTCATCTCTACTTCAACGAATTCTACACTATGCCCCTGTCCGTTGGTAGTTAGAACTCGGAGGAATGCAATGCAACAGCTACACATGGAAAGTGATATAATATTGCAACCAATGAAGAAAATGCATAATCAATTGCATGAAGTTTAGACAGGAAGCCCAACCTTGTGTCTTTCAAGCAAATTTTGCGAGTACCAAATGGACTATATTGTTGGTAGTCCCAAAGGCCAACTGAAGCAACAACTGCAAAGACGTCTACCTCGATGCCATGAGGTTCTGCCATAGCATCTGCTAGATCCACTAACGAGGCAGATGAGATCATCATCGTCATCTTTGTTGGGCAAAGAGTACAATCTGAATCTGTGGATCTGTGATTACAATTATCATGAGTTTATATAGAGGCTCACGCTCACACCGGGGCTTCAGAATTGTGTTTGGAAGGAAACTAAAGTGGAATTGCCATAATCTCTATGTTCCAATTATGGTTAAATATGACAAAGCAAAGTTATATTTAACTATGCAATCGGATCAGGAAGGCTTTATATGGAAGCAAATGATTTTGGTTTGAATAGTGCACCATACTTACATGCAATTTTATCTATCATTTCGTCAATATGGCAACCAATTCAAACATTACCAAACATTAACATATGGCAACCAATTCATGAACCACCGCGACATTAATTCTTGTTCGTACCGGCATGTGTGTTTGAATTAGACTCCTTACATATGTAAAGCTTGATTAATGATCAGAATAAAACCGTGCGATCTAAAAACAACCCTATGATTCCTTACATAATATTTGATTCCTTATTATATATATTGGTCTCCACGTGCACCTACCGCGCAATTTGATTTGTTTCCTATTTAATTTGCGAACAAATTTGACACACAATCATTTACAGGATTGGCCTGTGATTATTTGATGGGACACACAATCATTGCCGGCTGCGATGATCCCAATGCTAATTGCGGCACGATCACCCTTGTTGCTAGCGTTGCCGAAAAATGCTCCGTGCACCCCTCGGTTTGTATCCAATCACGAGCTTTGGTGGCCATATTTCCACATTCATGTTGCATTAATTCAAACATGACATGCATTTTAATATAATTCAAAAATGGCATTATAACTACTTATATTTAGAGCAACCAGAATTAAAACTTAGTTTATGTGAACTTGAGTTGCCATCCAATTTATATACTTAATCAGGTCATCAAATTTATTTTTATATATCTATACTATAAAGAGAATTTATTTAGCTACATTTGGCACTACAATCATGTATGTGTTTTGATAATTTTCATGATGCCTATAATATCCACCTGCCGCAGGACATTACGTTGTCTTTGAGGTAAAAACATTGCATATATCAACAAATGTCATCAACTAAATGTAATCACAATCATGAAACGCACTCTATATGCAAAGCAATTGGATGTGTAGTTTGTTCTTCACTATTTTACAAGAAGTTTAGATATGGGAAACTGAAACTTTGAAAAAAATGAAACATTTGGACAATTGCCAGATTGGGATACAAAACACGGATGCATTTGTCATCTTCTTCACCTGACCTAAACATATAGTCATACAAATACTTCAAAGATCTGACATATTTTATATCAGACTGCAAGGGCGGTGTATCGAAGTATGTACGAATATAGTCAAATCGAGCGGCCACTACCTCTTTAATGCCTTCATGAACCTCGAAGTCCATTCATAAAGAATTTCTAACATCTGCCCAAAAAAAATAACGTCATTTTATTCACAAGCAATACTTTTTCATGGAATTATATCAAAATAATGATAAGGGTTTACCTTCAAGTTGTGTGATCCACAAGTGCGCTGCAGTTTCACAAAAAGTGATTGTAGTGAATCCAGTTCCCACTAGGCACCTTATAATTGGAGATCATGATAACATCAAAATGCATCAGAAGTCAAAATAAACATAATCCAAAAAAAAATAGATGGAACGTTGGTACTTAAACATATTCTGGTCTACAACAACCTTCGCAACCATTGCAATGTGGTTGTGGACATCTGCTACGAGAAATTGTTTATGCTTGTCGACGTCGTTTTGATGGACCATCAAAATGCTAGCGTACTTTCATAGAGATGGTTTATAATGTTGATGGGTTATAGTAAATTATAGAATAAGACATGCTCTTATTTAAATAAATGTGTAACTAAATAAAACTAACTTTTTGTCCCCCAAACAGATCTCTCTTGCTCCATATGGATGAAGTAATTTGTAGTCTGTTAGACCAACAAATGCTACCACCGCTACTACATCCACCTCAGTCCCATGAGGTAGAGTCATCGCAGTCGCTAGATTCATGAAATCACCAGAATTATTTTGAATAAATATATAATAGGTGTTGATGTAATGGATGTGCATGTGCGTGAGTAATCAGGTCTACAATAGTCAAAGAAGAAAGATCAATTAAATATCAGATGAAATACAACATAAGTGTTCAGGCACTACCATGATTTGGAAGCTAATAAGAAAATTTTATGGGAAGATAAGGCATCTAGAGTAACGGGAAAACAACACAACTAAAACAATATGTTAAACTAATATGAAAATAACAGGTCCTTAAAATGGCTTCTACCTCTATAATCTATGTCTATGAGTATATATATAAACATATAAAAACTAAACTGAACAATTGAATTGACGCATGGAGCACTTCTCACCATCCTGGATTCTCGCGCGAGAGCAGCAATGAATGGACAGCACAACTTTCAACGCTTCAGCACTCAAAAAACCAGATAGGTATGAGTGGGCTAGCAAGTGCCTCAACAGCATAGGACTCGCATATATATAATCGGGTATAAGGTTTATAATTGGAAATAAAATAATTGTCCATTGCTGCCCGGATTTTTGCCTATTGACCAGCACGTCTTCTTTCTTTTCCACGTTTGCACTTGCCAAGTTTGCTAGCACGCCATATTGCTCACGCCTAATTGTCGGAAAATGTTATATTCTTTCTTCCTTGCATGCATGCGGATCCATCTCTAGTTGCTGCGTATGATTTTGTGTTGACCACAACTTGTAGTTAATTTCCTTCATTTACTTGATTTACTTGATGTGTCTCGTGCATGCTTTCCTCCTTAACACATGTGGCTGCTAAAAAGGCATCAAATCTTGGACATAATACTGACTTATATATGGTTATTAATCTCAAAAAGGAAACATCATTTTTAGGGGAAAAATAAAGCAAATTGTCCATTCCAATTATCCAAATCATGACACGGCGCACAGAATTAGCCAAAATTGATGAAATAGTTAAAAATGAAATTCAACAAAATGCGCTGAGTATAGCCATTCACAATTACATTTCCATAAACAACGGTTAGTACATGTAAGTAATTTTGCTCGATGCCCATAGACATTCCGACTACAGATAGACAACCTATTTACAAAGAAGATTGGAATTAATACAAAACAACAATATATCACAACCTTTGGAAGGTTGGCTAGGAGATTACGCGGCGTCGTCATCGCCGGGACCTCCACCATTCTCACTCGAGACGTCCACACGATGGCGTTTGCTAGGTGGTTTGCTATCATTGCTATCATTGTCTTGACTTTCGTTGTTGTCGTTGCCGTTATCATCTTTGCCATCGTCGCTGTCGTTGCTATCATCGTCTTCGCCGTCGTCGTCGTTGCTATCATCGTCTTCGCCATCGTTGCTATCATCGTTGCCGTCGTCGCTGTCCTTGTCGACACCTTCACTGATGTCTGTCACTTTTGATGCAGTAGAATTCATCGGCCGAGGACCCACGCTCACCATCAGATGACACTACAACAGTGTCCTTCTCCTCCTCGTCATCAAAGACAACCTGCGGAAGCTTGGGAGGC
This sequence comes from Setaria italica, assembly GCF_000263155.2. NCBI lineage: Eukaryota > Viridiplantae > Streptophyta > Magnoliopsida > Poales > Poaceae > Setaria > Setaria italica. The sequence continues at coordinate 26,334,982 of NC_028452.1, forward strand.
CATAGCCCTGAAGGATCAATCAGGGAATCTGGCAGGGTTGACATTGTTGTCGTACATGTGAGGCTCTACACCTCCTACACTGCAAAGAACGGTGCAGTTTAGGAATGGAACTATCGAGGAGAAAATGTCGTGGTTATGCATTGATGCAGTAGTGTGATGGCATATTTATTAATGGTGAAACGGTGCAACCAATCTCGAGAAGTTGCATCGTTTCGTTCCAACGATTCACCAATACTCAATGGTCCTTTCATGGCTTCTGGCAACTGCACAATACGGTTCTTTCTGAACATGTGCGGTTGCTAAAAAGGCATCAGATCTTGGATATAATACTGACTTATATATGGTTATTAATCTCAAAAAGGAAACATCAATTTTAGGGGCAAAATAAAGCAAATTGTCCATTCCAATTATCCAAATCATGACACGGCACACAAAATTAGCCAAAATCATCGAGATAGTTAAAAAAATTCAACAAAACGCGCAAAGTATAGCCAAACTAGTGGAAATTTAGAAATTAATATATTATCCAACAATCCCTAATCAACTATATCTTCTGTGCCTTCAGTGTCACTGCTCTCCTCATGGCTGTCTTCATCGGAACTACCTTGTTTGTCCACGTTGTCCTTGCTATCGGAACTTGGTTCTCACTACGAGGCTGCTCATGCACTGCTCTAGCCATCTCTTGAACACCATCTTGATCTAGACATCTTCTCTTCTTATGTGGCTTGTCCTTGTCTTCCTCTTCATTGTCTTCTTCATCGTAGTCGTCCTCATCCTCTTGGGCCTCATCTTTTGCTTGATAGTCCGCATCTTCTTCGGCCTCATCACTATCCCAGTCATCGTCCTGCCCATCCTCCTCCTCCTCTTCTGCTTGGTAGTCCTCATCCTCTTCTTCCACATCATTGTCCCAGTCATCGTCGTGCTCATCCTCCTCCTCCTCTTCTGGTGCGGTCGTGTGATCCTCTCCTTCTCCGCACTCCTCTAGTTCAGAATCAGTGTCCTCTTCTTCATCCTCTTCTGGAGCCCATTCACCATCCTCTTCATCATCTGTTGGCTCTACCTTAGTGCTTTCTTCTTCATGATACTCTACATCAGTTGGCACGTTATTGTCGTGCGTGGGAGACTCAAGCGGCTTTCGATGTTCCTCTTAGGGGGAGAAGGCGGTTTGTCAGCCGGCTCCATTGAAAGTTTGTGTCTGGTGGGAAAAATAAACTGGTCGTGATTAGGATGTATACAAATCTTAAATATAGTTCCCCCCATAACCATTTTTAGCTGACTATCAAAATTGATTGATTTATTTCCTTTGCATTGTAATATGATTGATTGATTAGTTTTTGTTGACACCATTTTTGGCATACATCAAAGATGGCGTCAAAAGGAAGCAGAGATGCCAGCACATAGTAGAAGGACAATGGCTAGTGGAATCAGCAGGTGAGGTTGCAGAGGGTTTAGCCGATAGAGTAGGGCAAAAGCCTAGCCGATGGGATCACAGGGGCGTAGCCGATGGAAGATGATGGAGGTGTAGCTGATGGAGTCAGCCGATGCGAGCAGGAGGGTTCTAGCCGATTGGAAATGTTGGAGGTTCGGCCGATGAGGAGCAGGTTTTGGCCGGTAGAGGCCAAGTCTGTTTCTGACTCCTAAGCGAGTCGTTTTTATTTAGAAAGTATGTTTCTTTGGAGATAGATCTTATGATTTGTCATAACCGACTAGGATTAGAAATCTTGATGTATAGGGTATAAATAGGGGCCTTGTAAGGTCTTGAAGGACATACACATCATAATCAATACAGATGTACTATTTTTGCAATTTACCTTCAAGTCGGCGACTTCGCCATCGTTTTCTTTTCTTCACGAATTCTTCCAAGTTAGTTGGGCTGCATCGCTTCGATCTCCGGCTAGACTGTAAGGTCCACGTTTACCGAATACTTCCTAGGCTTTAACTTCAGGCGCATCGCTGTCGTTTCATCTAGATTTATTCAAAAGTTATCGATATTTACTAGTTCTGCAAATTTTATTTGTTAAATCTTGTTGTTTTAGTTTTTATCATGGTTATCCAGCTTAGAACACGTTCCGATCGGCTTTTGCTTTATTTTCTCGTACTAATCTACTGTCACACAGCCGGTTAGATCTATTTTAAGTGTTGTTCACATAGTACTGTTTAGGTTGTATTTTACGCTTCCTTTACATCTGCTACATACACATCGGCTGATCTAGCCGATTGTCTTTTCTCGTGTCGGCAGCTCTGCCGATACATCCTGTGGAGCGATTCCGAACGCCAGCCGATTTGCTCTTGTATTTGACATTTTACCTGTCCTTGTCAATCAATAGGTCAGATTGACTGGCACGCCACGGATCGATAGGGTTACAACCTGAACAAGAGCGAAGTAGATTCTCCCGGGTTTCATGTATTAGCGCGCGGGAGTCGTCTCTCGATTTTTGCGTCAACATATTTTTGGCACGCCCAGTGAGACACGATGTAAAAGTTCCACAACTGCTGGATTAGAAGTCAGATGCCCATCGGCTTAAATCAACAAGGCTCAGCCAAGAGACATCAAGTTATTTTGCCGATATCATTGTTCTACACTTGGCCTTCAAATAGATGATTCCGCCGATATCTCTCTTGAGCCAACAGTTTCAAGACAATCTATCAAGCTGATTTGGTCTGACGATGAGCCGATGGTACAGCCGATGTATCATTGGTGTCACTAGCACTTAACATCTTCACTGAGAAGCCAATAGACAGAAGTATCGGCTGGTTGAGAAGCCATTGAGCAAGCATCGGTTGATGAGCTACGTATGGGAAAATTATTGGCTGATTAAACAATTGACAGAAGCCGATTGGTCAGACTGAGAAGCCGATGGAGTACACAATGTTTGGTTCAGATTATAAAAGTATCGGCTGCTTGGTTCAAAATAATATCAGCTGCTTGTTCAGTCAAAATAGTATCGGTTGATTGGTTCAAAATAGTATCGGATGCTGCTTCAAGCAAAATAGTATCGGCTGCTTGGTACAGAAAAGACATATCGGCTGCTTCAGATAAGATATAGCCGATGCACGTAATAAGAAGAGCAGCCGATAGGAAGTCCCACCTGATGGGCAAGAAATAAATAAAAGAAGGAAAAAAAGAGCAGCCAGCCAGCCGATGGGAAGTCCCAGCCGATGGGCAAAAAATAAAGAAAAGAAGAGCAGCCAGCCAATAGGAAGTCCCAGCCGATGGGCAAGAAATAAATAAAAAAAATAAGAAGAGCAGCCAGCCGATAGGAAGCTCCAACCTATGGGTAAGAAATAAATAAAAAAAGTCGGAGCAGCTGATAGACAATAAAAAACTCAGCCGGTGGTGGATAGCCGATAGAATGGAATTTAAGTTGCATGAGGTCCAATTAAATTAAGATGAGGAGAGGATTCTGGAAATTTGGCTAATATGGGACATGCTTCATCAGCAGCAGGAACCTTCAAGGGTACTGATACGATAAAAAGCTCTTCCGACCGATTAGTGGTTTCGGCAAGTAGGGAAAATGAATTCTTCCACACAGAAATGTTGAGGTCTTATCAGTATTATTATATGGGTTATTAATTTCGAACCATGAAACATTCATACTCCAAAACTAGGGGGCCTACATGTTGATAACAAAAGCTTGTTGGTTAGTGCACCAAGATTTGGTGTCCATATACTAATCTGTTGTTTCCACTGCCAGCGAATTCATCAACTCAGAGTGGGATCAAGGCATCAAGTTGATGGGATTGTTTATATTTCAAGAGGAGTCGATGCGGCTTTGAATATTGCAATCAGACGTCATTGGCTTCAAAGACAAGCATCAGACCTCTATAATTAGTTTCAAAACATGAAGCCTTCGTACTCTAAAACTGGGGGGCCTGTGTTAACACCAAAATTTGGAAATATGCTCTGAAAGGAAGGAATCGGCCAATGATGCCAAAAATAATGAAATCTCCTAAATAAGGCTATTTGCGAGCTGGCTGCAGAAATCAGGAATGTGTGCATGAAGAAAGAGAAAGCAAGAAAGCTAGAAGATTCAAAGAAGGAAATCAACGCACGCATGTACACGGCAAGAGTTCCAATTTGTTTGGCATCCAAGGGAAGCGCACGTACGGGAGGTTGTCTTATAGAATAAAATATTCTTGAGATAGAGTTGGTTAGGGATAAGCTTGATTAGAGATAGAGTTGGATTAATTAGATATAGAGTTTTGATTAGAAAAGATTGTGTACGTAACTTGCTTGTACGTGATTAAAGTCTTGCTATGTAACGTCAAAGGCCATCCGTCCTATAAATATAAAGGGTCGTGGCCACTGTAAATAATCACACGATCAATACAACACATTTACCTTTTCAGCTTCACGCAGTCCCTTCTAGCAAGCTAGGCTGCATCGACTTTGATCTCTGGCAAGCTGCAAGTTTCGTCACCAGGTATTCTAGATTTTAACTACCGGGCGCATCGCTGTGGTTTCATCTAGTTTCATCTACCAATTATCGAGTATCTTGGATCTTTGACTTATGGCGCATTGCTTCTGTCTCGATCTATGATATTCACCAATTATCCTGTCTTGATTAAGTTTGCATCGGCTGATATTTATCTGTTCTATCGTCTTGCCGTCTAATTTGCTTTAATTAGCTCTAGATGGTATCATCGTAGACGATAGATTATTTAATAGCCTGTTGCATCTTAATCTTCGTTACCCCTCGAGTGCTGTTGGAATTGAGTTCTATTGTGATTAGATTCATCGGCTGACGAGGTTCAGATTAGCATCCTGCTGAGTGTTTCTAGGGTGCAACTACAGAGCGCGTCGTTGTGGTTTCACCTAGAAATACTGGCAGTAACGTTAGTTGAATCTCCTCGGCTTGTGGCTCTAGCTACGGTGCAACAAGAACTCAATGATGCTCTGTCTCCTATCGGCTCTCTAGCCGATGATTATTGCCAATTGTGTTGAATGGGCTTGAATAGCTGATGACCCACTTGCATTCATCAAGATGTTGGAATCGGCCTCATGGCTGATATTTTATTTATCATGATTCATTTTTCTACACCATTATCACTGTTGGTGCCAGGATCACATCGGCCTGATCGGCCGGTCACCTCGAACTTCAAGACATTTATCTTTACCTTATCAGTTGAATGGTCAAACTGACTGGCACGCCCGCGTATACCACACGCGCCGATCTACAGGACCTGCACCGGAGTGAAGCAAATCTCCCAGACCTTTCATGTGTTAGTACGTGAAGGTCACCGCCTGAAGACCTTACAAGGCCCCTATTTATACCCTATACATCAAGATTTGTAATCCTAGTCGGTTATGACAAGTCATAAGATCTATCTCTAAAGAAACAAACTTTCAAAATAAAAGTGACTCGCGCAGGAGTCGGAAACAAACTTGGCCTCTACCGGCCAAAACCTGCTCCTCATCGGCCGAACCTCCAACATTTCCAATTGGCTAGAACCCTCTTGCTCGCATCAGCTGACTTCATCGGCTACACCTCCATCATCTTCCATCGGCTACGCCCCTATGATCCCATCGGTTAGGCTTCTGCCTTACTCTATCGGCTAAACCCTCTGCAACCTCACCTGCCGATTCCACTAGCCGTTGTCCTTCCACTATGCGCTGGCATCTCTGCTTCCTTTTGACACCATCTTTGATGTATGTCAAAAAACGGTGTTAACACTTGCCCCCCAGTTTCGGAGTGAAACTTATCTTTTGCTCCAAAATTATCTCAGCCATGATTACCTTCCCTAGGAAAACGCCGATATTTATAAATCACCAAGTAACAAAATATTTTCTATTCCGAAATCTCCTCCATCATGATTGCCTGAAAAAGCATCTAGGGGTAACAGCTCTTCAAGTTTTGCACCGGGGGCGGATGAGATACCGCATTTACCCTCTCGGATGAGTTTATAAATTTACAGCCATCATCTTCTTCATCCCCACCGGTTCATCTTCTCACACCATCATACCTTACTTCCTCTTCCTTTTTGGGCGAAGGGCGACCGTTGACGATTTTCGGCGACCATCGGAGATCTCCAGCGACCATTGGTGATTCGCTTGCTAATCATGTCAAATCCCATACCAATTCCATGGCCCCCCTTACTGTCATCCCCGAGGTACACCTCTCTACCTTCATCGTCCTCCCCATGCGTTTACTTTCCTTTCCTCACTTAGCCATTTTCGCATTTCTCAGGCCCTTAGAGATAGAATCACCATCCCCATAGATGATACCTCTAGATCGCCTTAGGCCCCATAGGAGATCCTGATCCAACAGATCTAATTAACTTGGAGAGTAATAGAATCCCTTTCAAATCTGCATCAATGGATCTGGCCGATTGGGATAGCACCTTCAGATCTTGGACCAACAGCACACCCGGATGGAAAAATTGGTATCTCTGGGTGGCCAATTCCAAAAGAGTCTTCTAGCAAGAACGCTGCATCAGTCAATGCATTACTCTTTCTTTATCAGATATGCCTAGAAACAAACCCATGCTCCTAGCCGCATCATATTTTTGGTCAGACGCTTTGAATGCCTTCTTGTTCAGCCACGGGCCGATGACTCACACTCTAGGCGACGTCCTAATGCTGACAGGCTTGGATATCACCTCTGCTGATTTGCCATTTCTCTTCCCAGCTAAAGGTTCTCGCCAACTAGAGACCAAATCCATCAGCAGATGGAAAGGCTATATTGATCGTCACATCAGAACTGGAACCATCGATGAGAAGGAGCATGTGGCCTTCCTGAATATGTGGCTGGACAAATTTGTATTCTGCGAAAGATCAGCCGGCCCAACCAGTAACCTGCAACCTTTGGCCGAAGCATTGGCAGCAGGATCTCCAATCTCCCTGGGAAAGCACCTTCTTTGATCGGCCTATCACTTACTACATCAAGTATCTAGCAAACTATTGGCCGGAGAACCAATCGGCAATCTGGGCGGCCCCTAGTGGTTCATCAACCTATGGCTCAATCTTTACTTCCAGCACGCCTACCAGTACGACCTCAAGAAAATGTCTTTCCCCAGCGATCAGCCAGAGGAAGAACCAATTGTAACCCGTCAATGCACATCTTATGGTGAAGCAGTATCGGTCATCCCTGGTAGTAGACTTCCCCTTCCATAGCAGCCGAGGCCTTCAAGTGCTGTTACAACTCACCAAAGGGGCTACCATATGGTACGCTTACCACAGTGAAGTTCCTATCTTTGAGTTGTCATATTGCTTCGACTTCGTCACATGCACCTTCAGCGGAGAAATCCTAAAGACAATCATCAAGCCCAGAATAAAGACAATCATCAAGCCCAGAATTCTTCCAGCTAACTGTTTTGCTGGTAAAGGTCAACATTCGACATACGAATTTTATCACCCATCGTCAACAGCTCATCAACTTGGCTTTGGACAATTGTTGATAAGACCTTATTTTTGCCGATCTGGTGAGACCCTGTGAGAAACTTTCCAGTGGCCTTGAATACAACAGACTCAGCAACTTTGCTCCGGATACCAGCATGAGCAACTTGGAAACATGAACAGCTGCAGCCTTCACCATTAAACAATCAGGTCATGGTGGAAAGAGTGGAAGAATCATCTCTTCTGCGTGGCAACAGGGATTTATTGCGGGAAGTTCAACCCAGACTTCAATGATCCTGATGGAGGGCTAATCACCATTGATTCCGCCAAATCTCCTTTCATTACAGATATTTTCTTCCCACTAACACTTTTCCCCTTTACAAGGTGTTAACTTTACACCTCCAAGAGTTAGCCAGAGCAACAAGCCGATTGCTTACGCCCCTCCATCGGCTAACCCCCTCATCAGCTATGATGCACCATCTTTAATGGACATAGCCGCAGGCTGAAAGTGCAAAGCCTCTATTCCTGAGAAGGCTACCCATAAGAAGCGCCTTCAAAAAGGCTCAAAATCAGCACAGGCGTCCGCTCTGCTGACAGCATTGTTAGTCCAGGAGACTGATCCGACGGCAGTGGCAGCACCCCAAACAGCTGTTCTAGCAGAAATAGCATCAGTAGCTGCATCACTTTTGATAGAAGCTATGCAGGTAATCTCACTTATTCGAATCTCTCTATATACTTTTGTTGACACAAAAAATCGGACAGTGGTCCCGACTCCTGCGTCGAGCACACGACCCGGGAGAATCTGCTTAGCTCCTGCTCGGGTTATCGCCCTGGTGCGGTTCGCGCAGCGTGCTAGTCAATCTGACCTGTTGATTGGATCGGCTAACTCTTGTTTCTTTCAGCCTTTCGCACAATCAGCACCAGAAGAGCCCGTCGCAGAATCGGCTATACCTCCACCTACTCCATCGGCTGATCCGCAGGCTAAAGATACTCAAGAGACTGCACTGGACATCACCCCAACACTTGAGGTAAAATGCATGTTCTATTCCAGCCCTCTCAACCCTTGTTGCTAAGAATCAGCTGGTTTTCTATACAGAATATCCCAGAAGTGTCGGCCGCTATTCTTGAAACACTGGCAGCCGATGTACCTTCCGAGAACATGCCACCCTCCACTGAACCAGTTCAACAAGAGTCCCTAGTGGAAGCACCAACACAAGCTAGAGAAACCCAATGGAAGATGGTGAACACTTTTTTTTGCATATTAACCGATTTCCAATCAACTAGCCTCATCGGCTTATACCTTATTGATCCTTGCAGGCTCAGGATACTCTGGACAACAGCCTCTTCTCATTCTAGGTAGGGTAAATCCACGAAGAAAGAAGAAGTTTTGTCACACTCGCTGGTTCCAGGATCTATTCCTGATGACGTAAAGGCCAAACTTCAAGACATACTCGACTTCCTTCAACAAGACATCGGCCAACTAGTTAAAGATGCACAACCAATGCGCGACATCCTCTGCAACCTCAAAGGCCAGATCCTAGAAGACAAAGAAGAAGCCATCCTCCCCGTGGCCTACATAGGGAGTCACCAAGTTCCAGTGTTAAGGGCTCTATGCCACACAGCCGATCACACCAAACGGGAACAATTGCATAAGGACAAGGAATTCCATAAGCTTCAGGCCAACGAAATCCATCACAAGATTGGCTTTCTTAGTGATTCTCGCCCCAATATTGTTGGTGAAATTGATCGGCTCAAAGGGAGGAGGGCAGAACTGATGAAGGAATTGAAAAGCATCGACGACGCCATCATCGTCAAAGAAACCAAGCTTGCCCAACTTCCAAAAGTCCTCAAGCAATTAGAGCAAGAAAAGCAAGCACACGCGCATCAAGCTATTCGGCTACATCGGAGCACAACTAACATACCCGGCTCAGCCGATGACGACCCTAGGGAGATAGAGGTTGCCGATCAGATTCGCATGCGTGCGATAAACGCCGTTCAAACTCTTCTGGCATAATTGTAATGAACATTATTGGCTTTTATGTATTCTGGTACTTGGTACATTCCTCTCGTGATGTCAATGGTCAATGTCTGTTTTGAATGTAGTTTGACCATTTCGCCGCAGCTCTTTCTGACTAGCCAACAGCTAATCCCATTTAAAGCCCCTTTTGACTGACCGTTGTTCCATTTTCACACATCTATTCGTCTTATCAATACAGACCCGTTTGCCTTCCTTGAGGTCACCTTCAAGACGCACACTGCAAGTTTTTCGAACCATATCGAATTCACGTGACCAAGATGGCTTCCTCTTCTTCAGTCAACCAGGTATTGGTATGTTTTCTCTATTCCGAATTGGTTATCCTGAACCAAACCTTGACTCTTTGTTCTCTTTCCCAGCCAAATCAAGTGGACGAACAGCTTGAACGGGTCATCCAAATCCTCTATTCCAATGAGCCACTCACCCAGGCGGGCAAAACTTTGATCCAAGCTCATCGTGATCGAATCACAGACCATCTACCTGCGGACATCAAATTGATCTTGTCCTCAATCAAAGCCGCAAGCTCAAACCAGCAAGCGCAGCAGCCAATCCTTCAAAGCCATCAACCTCCCCCCCCCCCCCCGGTGTATTGCTTGAAGACAAGTTGGCCAGTTTGGAGGCTAGGAAAATTCAACTGCTACTGGAATTGGGCTGGGTCAACAGGGAAATCGGCACTACTGAGGCTTAAGTGGTGCGCCTCCCAGGCACATCTCACCAAAGGGAGTAAGTATTTGCCGATATCAATCGGGAGCTGTCCAGATTTTCCTATAATGAAATGTCTTGGCCATGATACGATGATGACTTCGATGTAATAATCTCTTGTGTCCCAAGTGTTGCAAGTATTATTTGTTCTAAGGGCGACTTGTATCGTGTCGGCCATATCACACTTGATTTTATCGGCTATCCATGTGTTTGCCTTTTTTCTTCTTTCTTTTTAGACTAAAGGCGATACCCTCGATATCGGCTATGTCAGTCTGAGGCATCACACCATCGGCTATGCATCTACCCATATACTCAGGTAGTACTTCTTTAAGTATTTTCCATTTAGAGCCCTTGTGAACTCCTCTCCTTCAAGTGTCTCCAAAATATACATGTTACTAGGAGCACATCGGTTTATCCGATACGGTCCCTCCAATGTAGGCGACCATTTCCCAATTTGGGATCTTTAGACCCAATCGGCAATATTAGCTTCTAGACTAAATCTCCTTGGGAAAACTCCTTGACATTGACCTTTTTTTCATACCATCTAGCCACCCTCTTCTTATTTTCTTCGATGCTGATCAAAGCCCTTAGCCGATGACCCGCTAGGTCTTCCAACTACCCTTTCATCAAAGTACAGTATTCTTTGGCTGTTAACTAGTCTTGCAACGACGCATGCCTAGACCCAGTCTTTAACTCCCAAGGTAGAAGTACTTCATGTCCATAAACCAACTGATAAGAGGATACTTTTGTGGCTCCGTGACAAGCCATCCGATACGCCCATAAGGATTCCTTAACGTAGTGTGCCAGCGCTTTGGCTGCTCTTCGATCTTCCTCTTAATTAATTTAATGATCCCCTTGTTGGATGATTCAGCTTGACCATTTGCCTGGGCATAACACGGAGAAGAATTCAACAACTTAATTCCCATACCAGTAGCAAATTCCTTGAAATCTCCCGAAGTGAACATTGTCCCTTGATCGGTCGTGATAGTTTGAAGGATACCAAATTGATAGATGATGTGTTCTTTGACGAAATCAACCATGCTTGCCGATGTCGTATTTTTAGGGGAATTGCTTCAACCTACTTAGTGAAATAATCCGTTGCTACTAGTATGAACTTATGACCCTTGCTTGAAGGTGGATAAATCTGGCGATCAAATCGATACCCCAGCCCCTGAATGGCCACAGCTTTATTATAGGATTCATAGCCAACGTCGGGGTTCTTTGCACATTGCCAAACTTCTGACAATCTTGAAAACCCTTATAGTATTTAAAGTAGTCTTCAAGTCTAGTCGGCCAATAATACCCATTGTTTCTAATCATCCACTTCATCTTGAAAGCCGATTGATGAGCTCCGCAAACCCCTTCATGAATTTCGCCCATCAGATTCTTGGCTTCTTCAGCCCCGAGGCATTTAAGCAGGACCCCATCAACCATCCGATAATAAAGGTCATCTTCAAGCAACACATATTTAAAAGCGTGAAATCGAACTCGCCTATTGACCTTTTTGGAGGGATCTTTTAAGTAATCTGCTATTTCTTTCCTCCAATCATTAGCCATTAACTCCAAGGCCATAGCACCACAGATCGGCCAATAACCAGAAGCATGCTGAGAGAGCTTGTTAGCATCCTCATTGTAATCCCTAGGAATATGCTCAATAACCACACTCTTGAATTCTTTAAGTAACTGAAGGCACTGCTCGTAGTAAATTCTCAAAATATCATCTCTGCATTCACATCCTCCAGTCAGCTTGTTGATAATAAGCATAGAATCCCCAAAAATCTCAACGGCATCAGCTTTGATTTCTCTCAGCAATTGGATCCCCTTCAAAATGGTTCGATACTTGGCCTGGTTGTTGGTAGCAGAAGCCTCAATCGGCAGCAAGAACTCATTGTTTGCCCTTAGAGGTGATATAAGGATTATGTTGATTCCTGATCCAGTCCCACATGAAGATCCATCAAAGAATAAAGTCCATGGGGCTACCTCAACAATAGCAACCTCTGGCCCACAATGCTAAGTAACAAAATTGGCCATGACTTGCCCTTTTACAGCTTTAGTTGATTCGTACATTAGATCAAACTTTGACAGAGCCAGAATACACTTCCCAATCCTTCCATTTAAAATTGGCAATGACAACATGTATTTGACCACATCATCCTTGCATACTGTCGGTGTTTTAGACCGGCAACCTGCCTAGGGGGTACCCTAGGTGGTCTTTTGTGCGGTAAGGGTCGTCGAGAATCAAGGAATCAATGGTGACGCAAGGAACACGATTTAGATAGGTTCGGGCCACTAGATCGCGTAATACCCTACGTCCTGTGTGTTGGTTTGTATTGAGGTATGTTTGAGATGTGTATGTTTGTGTCTTTGAGGGGGGTCTCTGCCCACCCTTTTATACACGGGAGGGCAGAATTACAAGTCTGAGTCCTAGTCGGGTACTATTACAAAGTTCTACTCGGTAATGGCCTGAGTAGTTTTCCGTAAACATACTTGACTAGTCCGAGTAGGATACACCCATCCTTTTCCTGATCTTGTCCGAGTACGTCCCTTGGTGGGCCGTCCAAGGCCTACTCGTGGACCTGGGGTGTATGCCCGACACATACCACAACGCACTCGGCGGATAATAAATAGTGTCTAAGCTTAGTGCAGGAGAAATATAGGTACAGACACAACCTCTCAACTGGGGAATACTTGGTCTCTGCATCCAAGAGTCTTCTACTCATATAATAAATTACTCGTTCCTTCCCTTCAAATTCTTGGACAAGAGCCGACCCGATAGCACACTCATCGACTGAGAGGTACAACCTGAACGGCTTGTTAGCTTGTGGAGGAACCAATATAGGAGGTGACACTAGGTATTGTTTGATATCATCCAACACCTTTTGCTGCTCTACCCCCCAAACAAACTCTTGATCAACTTTTAGTTTAAGCAACAGGCTGAAAGATTGAATCCTTCCAAACAGGTTTGATATGAATCTTCGGATGAAATTGATCGTACCGATTAACGACTGCAACTCAATCTTATTTTGCAGAGCCATGACTTGTTAATAGCACCACTGATCTTCTGATTAATTTCGATGCCTCACTCATGAACCATGAACCCCAAGAACTGTCCAGCCAACATGCCAAAAGCACATTTATTCGGGTTCATTTTCAACCCATGTTTCCTTGTACATTCCAGGACTTCACGCAAATCAGCTAAGTGCTCTCTGTACCCTTTCGATTTGACTATGACATCATCGATATAAATTTCCACTAGGATGCCTAACGAAAATTCCTGGTGGAACTTCTGCACGAGTTGAGCCCATTTTGGATATGTTGACGCCAAATTTCGACACATATGAAATCGGTGTCAAGAAGGGAAGGAATCAGGTGATGCGGCAAAGTGCGAAGGTCACGATTGGGAATCGGCCGATTGGTGCTACAGTTGAGGATCGGCCGATTGGTGCTGCAGTATTTCGGTGGATGGAGTTGGTGGAAATCGGCCGATTGGGAGGCTGGAGCAATTGGGCCAATATGGGCCTAAAATGAACTATGAAGGTAAAGAGGAGATCAGCCCATGGGAACGCGATGATCAACTCCGATACGAATCATATTTGTAAATATTTGTTTTTGTTTAAAATTAGAGATAGAGTCCTAGTCGGTTAAGAGATTGGTTGTAACAGGCTATAAATAGCCGCCTTCATAGATCTGTAATCATCATCAAATTAATACAACAACCTACTATTTCCTTGCTCTTTACTTTCGAGCAGGCGACTTCGCCAATACTTTTCTTCTTTTCACGAGTTTGTACGGGTTGGCGGGGCTGCATCAACTTGATCTCCGGCCGATTCTGTAAGTTCCGCTTATTGAGTAATATCTAAGCTTTAACTTCGGGCGTATCGCTATCGTTTCGTTTAGATTTATTCACTAGTTATCGATATTCACTAGAATTCTAGGTTTTGCCTACTGTTCTAGTTTTATCACGAGTTATCCAGCTTGGAATTAGAACTTTCAGCTTTCTTGTATTTTGTTATTTAATTTACCGCTTTCCACATAGCCGATTCAGATCTATTCCTAGTGTTGCTACTGTAGCATTGTTTAGATTACTCTAGCAATTTTCTTTATCAACATTGCCTGTTAATCGGCTGTATTATAGCCGATTTCTTTATTACAGCAAATCGGCCGATTCGCTGATAAGAACCTTAGCCGATCGCAGCCTCTAGGATCTGACACGTTTCTTTCCTTGCCAATCAACAGGTCAGATTGACTGGCACGCCGCGCGAACCGCACCAGGGTGATCACCCGAGCAGGAGTTAAGCAGATTCTCCCGGGTCGTGTGTCCAACACTAGAGGCTCAATCGGCTAATTTCTAGCGCCAACACACTTTTGGCACGCTTGGTGGGACCAATAGAACCGCCACTATATCGAAAGCTGCCGAAATCTCGGAGGACAACGTCATCGAGGTGACGGAAGCAGGCCTCAAGGACGACCAGAAGGAAGAGTTGGAAAAGCAGATGGCATACTACCGGAAGATGTGTCTACAATCCTTCAGTCGTACCAGGAGCGGAGAGACTGTCAAGAAGGCTCTGTTTCCAACTCCCCGCCAGATCATGATCGCCGAGGACTCGGGTAAGATGTCCGAGATGGTTCAACAATCCATCTACCAAGCTTTCATTGATCAATCCCCGATGATTTCTAATACGGTATATAATGCCGTCATCAGTTCCTTGGCCAACGGCATGTCCCAAGGATACCAGGGGCCGGCATACGCCCCACCTATCACGGCCCCGGCCAGGAGTTATCCAAGTATACCCTACTCGGCTCCTCAGTCGATCCAGGCTCAGACTGGAGGTTCCAGCACCCCTTCATCATCAATGCATCTGGGGCCTAACGGCACGCCATATCTCCAGCCGCAATCCATTCAGTTATCCTCCATGCAGTTGTCTCCTTTGAATTCAGTGCCTTGGGGGGCACCATCGGCAACGGCCATCCAGGATCAATTGGCTAGCCATGGAAGCTCTCCGATCGAGGCACCTTTCCAATCGGCCACGCGGCCGATGATGCCACAGTATCAGCCAGTCGCGCCAGAGATGGGCAGGGGGGCAGAAGCAACGGAAGCACTTCGGGGCGCTGCGCCGATCGTGCTATATGACGAAACGGCCGGTTCACTAAGACAACCGATGCCAACTACACAGCCGGCCTCGTCGCATCAAGCGCCGCACGCTTTTGTCCAACACCCGGTCATCCCGCCACCGATCTACCAACACGTGCCGGTTCCCCAGCCGATAGTTCATCAACAACAACCAGACTGGACGGCACGCATAGCGGAGGTGATTCAAGAGCAATTCAGTTTAAAACCGAAGGTGCAAACCTACACATATAGAACGCCATACCCGCCTACTTATGACTTACTGTCGTTTCCCCACCGATACAAAGTTCCCGATTTCACCAAGTTTTCTGGGCTTGATGATACCTCAATTGTGGAACACGTGAACAGATTCATCATCCAATGTGGGGAGGCAGCCGCACAAGATGCTCTACGGGTACGCCTCTTCTCGTCATCCCTATCCGGGTCGGCCTTCCAGTGGTTTACTACACTACCACCCAACTCCATAATTACATGGGCCGACTTGGAGAAACAGTTCCACAAATACTTCTACACGGGGGTACACGAGATGAAGCTTTCAGACTTAACCAGCCTCAGACAGAGAAGTGATGAGCCGGTATCCATGTACGTGCAAAGGTTCAGGGAGATCAGGAACAAATGCTACACCCTAATCCTAACCAACGCACAATTGGCCAACATAGCCTTCCAGGGTCTCCTGCCTCATATCAAAGAGAAATATGCTTCACAAGAGTTCGAGAGCCTGAGCCAAATCGTGCATCGTTTGTCTGGTCAGGAAGTACGTCCCTTTGACCCACGGAGGAATTTCCAGAAGAAGGTGGCGTACTTGGAAGGGGCTGAGTCCGAAGAAGAAGCAGAAATCAGCCTGGCGGAGTGGGTTAAAGGAAAAAAGCCGATATCATGTCCGTTCAGGAAAAAGGAGCCGGAAGCATTCGGTTTTGACACATCGAAAGCTGATAAAATCTTCGATCTTCTCCTTCAGGAAGGACAAATCAAGCTCTCACCATACCATATGATCCTATCGGCCGAGCAGCTAAAGAAGATGAAATATTGCAAGTGGCATAATGCCACCTCCCACGATACAAACGAGTGCAAAATCTTCTGACAGCAAATTCAATCGGCCATCGAGCAGGGCAGGCTCAAATTCGAAGTCCCGACAAAGCCAGCAAAGCCGATGAAGATTGATCAGCATCCCTTCCCCACCAACATGGTTGACACAGGAAGGAACTCACTCCAGACTAAGGTGCTAACATCTGAATCGGCTAAGAAGAGCGGCGCCGTAGACCCCAGAAATCAAGCGGCACCCGAAGACATCAAGGGGAAACGGTGGTTGGAAGATGGAGGCCAAGGATCAGGAGAACCACGCAGGCCCATCACCTCCCAATTTCTGCTTAGCAAGTATCAACGGCAACAGGAAAGTTCAAGATTCCAGGAGGAGATGATGCGACGACATGAAGATCACTGGCGATGCCCGTTCTTCATCCACTGCTGGGAAAGTAACCTTAGGTTGCCGTCGGCCGATAATTGCCCTAAATGCAATGGCATGTATCGTAACAATCGGCCATTCAGGAGGTCTCGCTCCAGAGAGGGGAGGCCAGAGCTGATCAACAGGAACTGGCGCGAGCAAGAGGACTGGCACCCTTCAGTGCGTGATCGGCTGGGGGGCAGAAGTGACCGATATGACCGGTTGGAAGACAGGCGTGAGCGAAACGATAGGCCGGGGGGCAGATTCAATCGGCGTGACCAACCAGAAGGCAGGACCAATCAGTACAACCAACCAGAAGACAGAGTCAGCGCTCATGATCGGTTGGAAGAGATGGCCGATGCTCGGGTATCAGATGAAAACCCTTTGGGACGCGAACCAGAATAGGAACACCAGGTGGTGCCCTGACAGATTGACTAAATCTCAAAAATGAAAAATCCAACGTCTCCGCCAATGGGAACAACAGGAAGAAGAGCAACAACAGATGATGGACAAGAAAAATGACAGGCCTCGGATTTGGCGCCCAAAAAGAAACGACAGGGAAAACGACGACAACCAGGAATCGGCAACCGATGTCAGCATGGTTTTCATTCTTCCGATGGAATTCATGACTCCTACCGACCGATGTAACATGTCGGCAATAGAAGAACAGATGGCGCAATTGGCTTTGGAGCCAATGACAGCCACATTCGAGAAACCCGAGGACGACAAACGGCAACACCTCAAGGCATTATTCCTCAAGGGACATGTCAACGGTCGACCCATCACCAGATTACTAGTAGACGGAGGAGCTGCTGTCAACATCATGCCGTATGCCATGTTTCGGAAGCTAGGAAAAAGTGATGACGATCTGACCAAGACGGACATGATGCTCAAAGACTTCGAAGGCAACGTGTCTCCCACCCACGGCGCGCTCTGCGTCGACCTCACCATCGGTAGGACGGAGGAGACAAAGACCCTGATGGGAGAAATCCACAAAGGGGTGTGTGGAGCCTACCAATCGGCGCATAAGATGAAGTGGATGATTAGGAATAATGGATATTACTAGCCGACAATCCTTGAGGACTGTTTCAAGTATTATAAAGGATGCCAAGATTGTCAGAAATATGGGAATGTGCAACGCGCGCCCGCATCAGCTATGAACCCAATTATCAAGCCGTGGCCGTTCAGAGGTTGGGGAATAGACCTCATCGGACAAATTTATCCTCCGTCAAGTAAAGGACATAAATTCATTCTGGTAGCCACAGATTATTTCACCAAATGGGTGGAGGTGATTCCATTAAAGGCCGTAACATCGGCCGCTATGGTCGATTTCATAAGGGACCATATTGTCTATCATTTCGGCATCCCTTAGACTATCACAACTGATCAAGGAACGATGTTCACGTCGGGAGAGTTCGAGGAGTTCACGGCCGATATGGGGATCAAGCTGCTAAATTCCTCCCCGTACTATGCTCAGGCTAATGGTCAGGCCGAATCTTCCAATAAAGGGATAATTAAGTTGATCAAGAGGAAGATTGAGGAACAACCCAAAAAATGGCATTTATGTCTAACCGAAGCTCTATGGGCATATAGGATGGCCTGCCACGGGGCTACCAAGGTGTCTCCTTATCAATTGGTGTACGGTCATGAGGCGGTATTGCCATGGGAGTTGAGAATAGGATCGAGACGCACGTCGCTCCAAGATCAGCTGATGGCCGATGATTACTCCTCGCTCATGAAAAGGGAACTCGATGACTTGGCAGGTCAACGATTGAGAGCTTTGACCAGTATCAAAGAAAACAAACAGAAAGTGGCCAGATGGTATGACAAGAAGGTCAAAGTTAAGCAGTTCTCCCAAGGGGATATTGTGTGGAAGTTAGTACTGTCGATTGGGTCAAAGGATCCTAAATTTGGTAAATGGTCTCCCACTTGGGAAGGGCCGTATAGAATCGGCCGTTGTGCCCCGGGAATCGCTTACATTCTGGAAACGATCAAAGGAGAGGAGTTTACTAGGGCCTTGAACGGGAGGTACTTGAAAAGGTATTACCCCAGTATATGGGTCGGAGCATAAGAATCAATCGCAGAGTATGACAAGACAAAGGGACCGCTCCCTGAACAAACACACAGCTAGTACGGAAGAAAATCGCCTAAAGGAGAAAAATAATTGTTCAAATTGGCCGATTTGTCATTCGGTACGGATGATGAATTACACGGTCGACGCAGTACAAGTCGCCTTAGAACAAAAAATACTCAACTACGCTTCTTATTGAGTTCTCTCTCAATCCGGCCTAATTCTATCAGAAGGCGGATGCTTCGTTCTTCCACATCTTTCATCGCGGCCTCCACCTCAACTTGGGGAGGAAGAGGATGGCTCCGATCCATCACCGGGCGCAATGTCCCCGCCGTGGCGTCTTCAAGGGCAACCGGACAAGGAAGTGGGTGGCTCCTGTCAACTTGAGGTCGCCCGTAGTCATTGCCGTCGATGAAGTCCCAGATCCATTGGATGTCGGCAGGAACGTGATCTCTAAGTTCTTCACACTGTGCCTTGATTAGGTCCTTGTCCTCTTGTGATAACGGCTCGTCAGAGTACACGAGTTCGATTGCTCGTTCGAGCTCGGGGCTAAGGCGCCTTGGCTGAAAAGTCAACATATAACCGCCTAAAAGCTGGGGTGATTTAAAGGAATCAAACTGAAAAAAGGTGGAGACGGATCTCATACCTGATTGACAGAGGGAGAGGAGAAAGAAGAAGACAAAGAAGACATAACTACGAACGCTCCGATGGAAATGAAATCAGGGAAAAGGAGTCAAGTGGAGCGGGTATTCTCAAGAGCGAAACCAGGGCTGGTATTTATAAGCAGAGAAAGCGCGGATGTTTGGTAAGACGCGTCCCGTCAGAGTAAAAAGGGTAATAAATAAGAGGGCGCTGCGAAGGACGGTCAAAAGGCATTAATGTTCTTACAAAACGGCCAGTACTTTTACAGATCACCCAGAAGGGCGTTAATGGCCAAAATCGCTCGACGCCTAATCTGATCGGCCAAGTCCAGGACCCGTTGGTCATCCTCTGCTGACCCTGGAACTTCTGACATATGGCGATAAAGTCTAAGGGCTTCGTGGGCCAGATGCTGCCTCTCTTGCTTCAAATCGGCGATAACGGAGGGGAGTTCTTGAAGCTTCTTCTCTTCGATAGCTATTTCTTTGGTTACCTGCTCCATCTCCTTGGCAAGTTCCACTCTTCTGCGCTTGAGGCGATCTATCGTGCCGACGAGTCCGGGTCGGGAATTCTCGAGGAAATGAATCCGATGATGTACCTCCTGGGCTCGATGCTTGTACAAGTCCTCTTCCTCACGAGTCTTGGCCAGCTTGGCGCGATCGGCCATGTGACGCAGAGCCCTGAAGACCGGGATTCGCATTGACTCAATATAAGTGGCCGGCGCCAAGGCTTCTTCTGCTTCCTCTGGGACCCGCCCGCTGACATCACCAAAGAGCTGCCGAATCGGCGAGGCGTCCTCCACCAATCGGCCGATGTCCTCTTGAAGAAGGGACTGTATGCTTTCGAGCTTAGCACGGACATCATTAGGGACGGAGCTCAAAGTAATTTGACGGGAAGCAACTTCCTCGTCATCAGAGAGCGCGACCGCAAATGAGAAGAGGCTATTATTGGGAGTATCCTGTTCCTGCAAAATGTTAAATGAAAAGCAAATCGGCCAATAAAGGATTGGGAGATTTCTTACTTCTTTAAAGCAGATTTCTTCCATCTGCATTTGCGGGACCGCCACTCTCGACTTGGGGACTGGCGCCATTGGCTCATTAGAAGAAGAGGACTCAACAACAATCAGTGTTCTGCTCGGGCCGGCTTCTTGAGGGGTGTCTTGGATGGGTGGCTGGTAGTATAGCGTAGTTAACGTGCCGGTGACCTACATCAAAGTTGGTGAGATCATGATTCAAATGTTAAGGAAATGAGTGGGGAGATCATGTACCTCGACGGGAGGGGGCACTAGCATTTCAACATCTAATTGGGGCGCCACTGATTGCTGAGGATTTACTGGGGTAGTCTGTGCGGCCTAATATAGGAAAGGTCAGTATTGAAATGACGATCAAGAGAATCGGATGGTGAGTTTACTTGTATAGCTTCCACCAATAATGACGCGGCGGCTGCTCCAGCCTCTGTAGCGGCTTGAAGGTCGAATTCTTCAGCAACCGGGAGGGTCGACGTAGCCGAGATTTCCACCGATGCAACCGTGGGTGGATCGGCCGATTCTGTGCGGGCACGCACTCGGCGACTTGTCTTCTTGATGACCTTCTTCTGTGCCTGTTTCGCTCGGCCGGCTATGTCATCGGTAGAGGGGGTGTGATAGCCGATGAGGGGGAATGCTGTGTATGGGTAACGGTCCTCTATCGGCCGACCACTCCGACTGTGTTTTGGGGGAGAGCGGCTCTCAGACTGAAATAATAATAAGAGTCAGCATATATAAAAAAAAAGAAAGGAGTTGAAAATTGGCCAGAAAGAGAGCGATACCTCAGCATTCGGATTGATGTTGTCGGGATCCAGGAGATTGCAGTATATCGCCACAGAGGCACAGAATAAATGCTGTTTCCATTCTGCCGACCATAGCTTGAACTGCTGAACGGCGAAAGGGGCCACTATCCAATCGGTCAAGTCCATGGTGCTGGATTCTGGGATCCGGTCATATAGTCAGCTGTAGTCAAGACCCTTGGTGAGCTCGTCTCTGAATTTTGCTCGGCCGGCGAAGTATGCATAAATCGGCAGTTGACCTAAGCCGAATTGTCGTGCTGCAATAGAGGGGTTGTAGAACTCATAAGTGGGGGCATCCTTCCCCGAGAAGAAATTTGCCGGCAGGATTCCCGGCTTGATCAAATCATCTGTAAGGTCTTCATCAAATCTGTTGGTGGCCGAATCAAAGCAAGAGGGGAGTTCGAAGAGTGGTTCCTCCCATTGATAAGGGAACCAGCTGGTTGCGTCTTCACTGAAGCCATTATAAAAACATCTGAAATACTCGGCTACTTTGGTGACAGAATATGGGCAACCAGAGAAGGCCGACGCTGCTTCACCGAAGGAAGTGCACCGGCGCCGTACGGTGGGGTTCTCTGCCGATTCGATATTGGGGAATGCCATGTACTCCACATGTTGCTGGGTGATCTTATTCATATACAGATTAAGCCACAAGTTGATGAACCACCAGGGTCCACTTGGGTTTCCAATAGGCTCTCCTTTGGATAGCTTGACGCCAACCTGGTGCAGCATGTGGTAAACCGATCCCAATAGATGCTTTCCAAGGGGAACAAAAGCTCCTATCGATAGCGCCTCGGCCAAAGCCTGCGTGTTAGTGGACGAACCAGCTGCCCTCCCGCAAAAGAGGTGCTTCTCCAGCCACATCATCAGGAAGGCCGCGTGCTTACTATCTGCGACTGTCCCGGTTCTCTTGTTACTCTTGATGAATCCTTTCCATCCGTCGATTCCCTTTGTCTCCAGCCGATGGGACGTTTTGGCCAGATAACGAAAAGGGGGTGTCGGGAGAAGAGATGTCGAGGCCGGTCAACATGACTACATCGGCCAGGGTGGGGGTCATAGGCCCATGTCCGAAGAGGAATGCGTTGAGGGCATAAGACCAAAAGTAGGAGGCTGCCATTACTAAAGGTTCATTCCTTTCCATTTGGGACAACGATAAGTCGATGCACTGGCCGATTTTGTGCTCATCCCATTGAACTCTCTTTGAGGCGGCTATTCGTTGGTACCATTCCCTCCAGCCGAGGGTTTCATTCGGCCATGATCTGAAAGTACCTGACCAGTGATTTAGGTCCATGGTTGATTGCTTGAATGGGATCCTATGGGTTTCCAAATTGATTAGGTCGGTCGGATCCGGGTTTCCCATAGGACCAAGACAAATAAGGCTGGGAGTTTCAATGAGGCGAATGGTAATCTGATGCCTAACCGCCTAAAAAAGGAAAAAGGGGGCGGAAGTAAGAACGGATCTAAGGTAAATGCATTGATATTAAAGAAAGAGAAGATTCGATAACAACCTCCGGGATGAAGCTCATCGTGGTCGGCGGGATCGCCGGTGGAGCTACGGGTGCCGAAGCCACTGATGGGACCTCAGTCGAAGCTCCAACTCCCGCCGATGGAGCTCCCGCTCCCGCCGATGGAGCCACTACTGGTGGAGCCATCTCTGGGGCTTCGGGTGTTGGTGAGGTGCCTGAGGGTGTCGCCATTGGAAAAGTGGGGTGGAATGTAGATGGAAGGAGATGCCGGAGAGAAAGATTGGAGGCTAAGGAAGACGCCAGAGGAAGAAGAAGATCAGTGCGCTAAAGAAGGAAGACATGAGCTCGTGAAGAGGAGTACGGGATGTGCTGATATTTAAAGGTGGTATGAGAAGGGGTAAAAGCGGAATTTTTACCGCGCCGGCATTTCGATTTTTTCGGGAGGAGTGGTTGTCGTGGGCGCCCGTTTCGAAAACATTGCAATCATCAGGCTGAAGACCGCGAAACGGAAGGATATTTTCAATGCGTTTGTTTCGGAAGGAAAATTGAAAGGAATTTCGAAGTAAAGATTATGTTTTACTCCAAAACTGGGGGCATGTGTTGACACCAGATTTCGACACATATGAAATCGGCGTCAAGAAGGGAAGGAATCAGGTGATGCGGCGAAGTGCGGAGGTCACGATTGGGAATCGGCTGATTGGTGCTACAGTTGAGGATCGGCTGATTGGTGCTGCAGTATTTCGGCGGATGCAGTTGGTGGAAATCGGCCGATTGGGAGGCTGGAGCAATTGGGCCAATATGGGCCTAAAATAAAATATGAAGATAAAGAGGAGATCGGCCCATCGAAGCGCGATGATCAACTCCGATACGAATCATACTTGTAAATATTTGTTTTCATTTAAAATTAGAGATAGAGTCCTAGTCGGTTAAGAGATTGGTTGTAACAGGCTATAAATAGCCACCTTCATGGATCTGTAATCATCATCAAATCAATACAACAACCTACTATTTCCTCGAACTTTACTTTCGAGCAAGCGGCTTCACCAATACTTTTCTTCTTTTCACGAGTTCGTACGGGTTGGCGGGGCTGCATCAACTTGATCTCCGGCCGATTCTGTAAGTTCCGCTTATCGAGTAATATCTAAGCTTTAACTTTGGGCGTATCACTATCGTTTCATTTAGATTTATTCACTAGTTATCGATATTCACTAGAATTCTAGGTTTTGCCTATTGTTCTAGTTTTATCACCAGTTATCCAGCTTGGAATTAGAACTTTCGGCTTTCTTCTATTTTGTTATTTAATTTACCGCTTTCCACATAGCCGATTCAAATCTATTCCTAGTGTTGCTACTGTAGCGTTGTTTAGATTACTCTAGCAGTTTTCTTTATCAACGTTGCCTGGTAATCGGCTATATTATAGCCGATTTCTTTATTACAGCAAATCGGTCGATTCGCTGATAAGCTTTCTCGAGATCGGAACCTTAGCCGATCGCAGCCTCTGGGATCTGACACGTTTCTTTCCTTGCCAATCAACAGGTCAGATTGGCTGGTACGCCGCACGAACCGCACCAGGGCGATCACCCAAACAGGAGTTAAGCAGATACTCCCGGGTCGTGTGTCTGACGTTAGAGGCTCAATCGGCTGATTTCTAGAGCCAACAGGATAAAACATCGGCGGCAACGTTGTTGTCGCGGACGATGTGATGAAACTCCAAGCCTGAGAAGTTGTTTTCCAGTTTACGGACTTCTTTGCAATAAGCGTCCATGTTATCCTTGTTCCGGTCCCACTCGTCATTGACCTGGTTTATAATGACTAGAGAGTCGTCGTACACCAGTAGTCGTTTGATGCCGAGGGAGATTGCGAGGCGAAGGTCGTGTAGCAGTGCTTCGTACTCGACTTCGTTATTAGATGCTTCCCAGAATATCTGCAGCACGTACTTGAGTTGGTCTCCCTTGGGGGAGATGAGTAAGATGCCTGCGCCAGTTCCTTCAAGTTTGAGGGATCCGTCGAAGTACAATACCCAATGTTCTAGTCGTTCAACTGGTGTTGGAACTTGATTTTTAGTCCACTCAGCTATGAAGTCGACCAAAGCCTGAGACTTGATGGCTGTCCTTGGCTTGATGTTCAAAGTGAGAGCTCCAAGTTCAACTGCCCATTTGGAGATTCTACCCGTGGCATCTCTGTTGTGGAGAATTTTGCCGAGCGGGAAATCGGAGATGACTATAATGTTGTGCTCTTGGAAGTAATGGCGTAGCTTCTGGGAGGTGAGCAAAATAGCGTATAAGAGCTTTTTGTATCGGTGAATACCGAGTTTTGCAGTCCGAGAGTACTTCGCTGACGAAGTAGACAGGTCGTTGGACCTTGTAAGCATGGCCCGGTTCAGTACGTTCGACTACTATTGCCGTGCTGACGACATGAGTAGTAGCGGAGATGTATAGGAGCAAGTCTTTGTTTGGAGAGGGAGCGGTGAGTACAGGAGGCTTTGACAAAAATTATTTGAGTTGTGTTAGTACCTCATCTGCCTCTTCCATCAATTTGAACTTGTCCTGGTGTTTGAGAAGCTTGAATAAGGGTAGTCCTCGTTCTCCAAGTCTCGAGATGAACCGGTTGAGAGCGGCCATGCAGCCTGTGAGTTTCTGCACATCCTTAATGCTGGCTGGTGCCTGCGTATTTGTGATGGCAGATATTTTCTCCAGGTTGGCCTCAATGCCGCAATCGCTAATGATGAACCCGAGTAGTTTACCGGAAGGTACTCCAAATACGCACTTAGTAGGATTGAGTTTCCATCGGAAAGCGCGGAGACTAGAGAAAGTTTCCTCCAAGTCAGCAATGAGTTCCTCCTAGTTTCTTATTTTGACGACGACGTCGTCGACATAAGCTTCGATATTGCGGTGAAGTTGCCTTTCAAAGCACATATGTATGGTCCTTGATAAGTTGCTCCTGCGTTTTTTAGTCCGAAGGACATTGTCTTGTAGCAGAAAGCTTCGAAGGGCATGATGAATGCTGTTTTGGCTTGATCTTCTTCTTTGAGGCTTATCTGGTGATAGCCGGAGTAGCAGTCGAGAAAGCATAGCAAAGCGCACCCAGCGGTGGAGTCAACCACTTGATCGATCCTGGGTAGCCCGAAAGGGTCTTCCGGGCAGTGTTTGTTGAGGTCGGTGTAATCAACACACATTCTCCATTCATTGTTTTTCTTACGAACAAGCACAGGATTGGCGAGCCAGTCAGGATGAAAGACTTCTTTGATGAACCCTGCCGCGAGTAGCTTGGCTAACTCCTTTTTGATTGCTTCTCGTCTGTCCTGAGCGAACCGGCGTAGTCGTTGCCGTTTTGGAGTAGCTTTGGGATCAACGTTGAGAGAATGCTCGATCAGTTCCTTGGGCACACCTGACATGTTAGCCGGTTTCCAAGCGAAGATATCATGGTTAGCCCGAAGAAAACTGACGAGCGCGAATTCCTATTTAGGATCTAACCCTGTTCCGATCAGGGCTGTCTTGGAAGGATCGCCTGTCTGGAGGTCAACTAATTTGAAGTCTTGCTCACTAGCGGGTTTTACTTTTGTGGATCCCGACTTGTTTTCCGGGATCTCTAGTTCAGTTGGATGGAGCTTCTTTGAAGCTGTGAAGACTTGCTGCATGGGACTAGGAGATTGAGAAGTCGCAGCGAGTTCCACGGCTTCGGTGTCGCATTCGTAGGATCGCCGTAAATCTCCTCATAGCGTGAGCTCCCCCTTGGGGCCTGGCATTTTGAGTACCAGGTAGACATAATGTGGTATGGCCATGAATTTGGCAAGTGCTGGCCATCCGAGTATAGCATGGTAAGACGTCTCGAAGTCAGCGACTTCGAATCTGATGTACTCGATACGGTAATGTTCTTTGGTGCCGAAGGTGACTGGAAGGACAACTTATCCTAGTGGTATAGCCGTGTTTCCGGGCATGATGCCGTAGAATGGTGAATCCGTTGGGGTAAGCATTTCAGTAACATCGAGGCACATCTTCCTTAATGTCCTGGCGAAGATAACGTTGAAGCCGCTTCCGCCGTCGATGAGTACTTTGGTTAACTTTGATTCTGCCACAACTGGATCCAGGACTAGTGGGAAGCGGCCTGGTTCTAAAAATTTTGTCCATTGATCTTTTCTGCTGAAAGAAATTGGAACTTCTGACCATTTTAACGGTGTAGGGTCTATTGGTTCGATGGCCATGATCTCCCTGATTACGAGTTTGTTGGCTCGCTTGGATGCAGTGCCTGGGATACCGCCAAAAATGACGTTAACGGTTTTTGAAGCTGTCTGGAAGTCGCCTTCCTCATCTTCGTCATTGCGGGCTTTATTCTTACCCTTATATCTGTTCTTGGTGTACTCTTCAGGGGGTGGTGGTGCGGGTAAGTCTTGCATGACCCAGCGCATGCTGTAGCAGTCTATCGCCGAGTGCTTGCTAGTCGGATGCCATGGGCAGTGCTTTTTGAGTAGCTCAGTAAAGGTTGCCCTTCATCGTTTCTACAGTGACCCTTTTTTCCGGAGTTGGTCATGGTGGAAACGGTGTTGTCGGGCTTCCTTTTGCGATTGTGGTCACTCGAATAGGTGTTCCGAGCATCGTTATGCCGAGCTCTATCTGGGTCATTGTTGTGGTTGTTATCGCGTCCGCGGTTACAGTGAGAGCCGAACCGTTCTCGCTCTTTGTCTTCTTCATCAGCCCACTGTTGCACCATGATTTTGAGTTCTTTGACATCAGCTGGTCGTCAGCGACTGAAGTCTTGGTATGTTCGTCGATCATAGAGTCCATTTTGGAAGCACTCAATGACGTCTGTTTCAGAGATGTCAACTATGGTAGCCTTCTTTTCGAAGAACCATCGCAGATAGTCACGTAAGGTCTCGCCTTCTTTTTGCTTAATTTGTCTTAAGTCGATCTTGTTGCCTGGTCTAGCCATGGAGCCGGCGAAGTTGTTGGTGAAAGCCTTTGTCAAGTCTACCCAAGAGTCAATGGACTTGGGTTTGAGTGACTCGAGCCAGGTCAGTGGTGCGGGTTCCATGCATATGGGGAAATGGATAACTTTGGTGTCATTATTACCCCCGGCTGCTTGGACGGCTAGCGAGTAACATCGTAGCCATTGAATTGGGTCTTGCTTGCCGTCGTACTTGGTGATTCTGGTTGGCTTGAACTTATCGGGTAATTTTTTTTCATTACCCGGTTTGTGAAAGCAGGAAAATGGTTGTAGCTGTCGACTTCCCGTTCGCGCCGACTGTTGAGAATTTCTCGCAAATCACTGAAGTTGGACATTTCGTGGATCTTCCGAGTAGGGCGGATGCTTTTAACCGAGTTGGTGCAGCTGACCTCACCAACATCCTTGTGTCGAGCAGGAGCTTTATGCTTGCTTGGACCTTAGCTGTGCTGCCGAGGTTGGTTGACTGCATCATCGTTTCGTGGGGCGGCATTTTGGTCTGCAGCTCCCCTGCCACCTTCTTGATGAAATGTGATACGAGGAACAGACGGGATTGGTGATTCCTTGTCGAGTAGCTTGTAAGCTTGCTCCGCGAGTTGTGTGATTAGTCCGTTGCCGCGCTGCACGAGTTGAGCTGTGGCTGCGTTATCCTTATCCTGAGGCATCAATGTTGTTAAAAGGTTGATTGAAGCGATAGCCGCGAGTGGAGTATTGTGCTCTTGAGCCTGGACTGCGTTGAAAGCCCTTTCAAGATTTGTGATAGGAATATTTGTAGCCATCAACTGTCGTCACTCGGCTCGAGTAGCATTGCGCGCCCTTCTTTGGTTGCGCTGCTCGGAGGTTTCACCGTGAGGGGCGTCAGCTGTAGACTCATCTTCGGAGATGTTGTCGATTTGTGCTAATCGCCTGGGGGTTCTGTTCTGGCTAGTACCCGGGTTGTTGTTCTGAGTAATAACAAGTATCTCCCTGTCCGGGTAGTAGCTTCCGGAGCTTGATGTTGCAATTTCTGTGTAACTTTCATCATGGCTGGAAGTGAGTGGAACGCCTTCTTGATATGGTAGGTTGTCTATATGGGCGACGAGGTGCGAGTCGTAGTCATGGTCGAGAAGAGGTGGTCACAGTCCCGGCCAGTGGACGAATCTGCCTTGTGATGTTGAAGTTATTACCAACCCTTGGGCTGGACCAGATAATGGTATCTCTAGTGAGTAGGACGAGTCGGAGTCGATGTCTTCGCCATGCCCGAGTTCAGATCGGGTTCGAGCAAGAAAACCTTGGTAGACTTTGGTTGCGTTGCGGAGTCCGTGCGGGAACCGTTTTGAAGTCGAGACCGACTTGGATACCGGTTGAGATTGATGAACCCGAGGCGAGTCTGACCCTGAGTCCTGGGGTCGGCTGAGCCCGACCCTTTGTGCGTGAAACTCCGCCTCGCCTGACCCTAAGTCCCAGGGTCGGATGCGCCCAACCCCTTGAGGGTGAAACTCCGCCTCGCCCGACCCTGAGTCGTGGGGTCGGGTGCGCCCGACCCCTGAGCGGAGGATTGGAGTAGTCCGAGGTGAAGTCGAATCCGACGCGTAGTCGAACTCAAACTCATTGACTTTGAAATCTTGGTTTTTTGTGATCAGATTTTCTAGTCTCTTCTCCTGAACGTCGACGATCTGGTGCCGGAACGATCCCGAGCCTTCGGCGACGCAAAGCCAGGATCCGAAAATGAAGGTGGCGCCGGCTTCGATAAAGAAGACGGGCCTGATGATGACCTTTGCCATTGAGTTCGCGCTGAGAAACTCGACAAGCCCCCTTACCTGGCGCGCCAGCTATCGGTGTTTTAGACCGGCAACCCACCTAGGGTACCCCCTAGGTGGTCTTTTGTGCGGTAAGGGTCGTCGAGAATCAAGGAATCAATGGTGACACAAGGAACACGATTTAGACAGGTTCGGGCCGCTAGATCGCGTAATACCCTACATCCTGTGTGTTGGTTTGTATGGAAGTATGTTTGAGATGTGTATGTATGTGTCTTTGAGGGGGGTCCCTGCCCGCCCTTATATACACGGGAGGGTAGGATTACAAGTCTGAGTCCTAGTCGGGTACTATTACAAAGTTCTACTCGGTAATGGCCCGAGTAGTTTTCCGTAAACATACTTGACAAGTCCGAGTAGGATACGCCCATCCTTGTCCTGATCTTGTCCAAGTACGTCCCTTGGTGGGCCGTCCAAGGCCTACTCGTGGACCTGGGGTGTATGCCCGACACATACCACAACGCACTCAACGGATAATAAATAGTGTTTAAGCTTAGTGCAGGAGAAATATAGGCACAGACACAACCTCTCAACTGGGGAATACTTGGTCTCTGCATCCAAGAGTCTTCTGCTCACATAATAAATTACTCGTTCCTTCCCTTCAAATTCTTAGACAAGAGCCGACCCGATAGCACACTCATCGACTAAGAGGTACAACCTGAATGGCTTGTTAGCTTGTGGAGGAACCAATATAGGAGGTGACACTAGGTATTGTTTGATATCATCCAACACCTTTTGCTGCTCTACCCCCCAAACAAACTCTTGATCAACTTTAAGTTTAAGCAACAGGCTGAAAGATTGAATCCTTCCAAACAGGTTTGATATGAATCTTCGGATGAAATTGATCGTACCGATTAACGACTGCAACTCAATCTTATTTTGCAGAGCCACGACTTGTTAATAGCACCAGTGATCTTCTGATTAATTTCGATGCCTCACTCTTGAACCATGAACCCCAAGAACTGTCCAGCCGACACGCCAAAAGCACATTTATTCGGGTTCATTTTGAACCCATGTTTCCTTGTGCATTCCAGGACTTCACGCAAATCGGCTAAGTGCTCTCTGTACCCTTTCGATTTGACTATGACATCATCGATATAAATTTCCACTAGGATGCCGATAAGTTTATGGAAGATGTAGTTCATGGCTCGCTGATATGTAGCCCCAGCGTTTTTTAATTCGAAGGTCATGACCACCCATTTGAATAAACCGATGTGTCCAGGACACCTGAAGGCCATCTTGGAAATATCTTCTTCGACCATCAATACTTGGTTATATCCAGCGTTGCCATCCATGAAACTAATGACTTTGTATCTTGAAGTAGCATCTATCAACACATCAGCTGTCGGCATCGGATAACCATCCATTGGTGTGGCTTGATTGAGGTTCCTGAAATTAATACAAACACGCAGTTTTCCATTCTTCTTGTACATGGAAACCACATTAGAAATCCACTCAACATACCAACATTGCCGAATAAACCCCGCTTCAATTAATCTTGTAATCTCGGCCTTAATATCAGGTAAAATCTTCGGATTACAACATCATGCAGGTTGCTGATACGACCGATATCCTATATTTATTGGCAACCGATGTTCAACAATAGATCGATCTAAACCAGGCATTTCATGATACTCCCAAGCAAAACAATCTTTGAATTCTTTTAACAACTTAATTAGTTCACGCTTAAACTCATGCTCCAGCTTCCCATCTTTTTGGGTGAACTCATCCATCAGGACAATTCTTCAGAGCCGACTGCTTGGATCGGCTGTAGCCTAAAATCGGACATCTTCAGGAAGTCTGTGTCCCAGACACTACCAGATATGCAGCTGACTTGTTCGTAATTCCAATGTTGTGCATCGATTGCAGCAACACTGAAAGAAGAATCGGCGGTGACCAATTTAACTAAGTCGTCGATCCATTGGATGAGACATTGATGCATTGTAGACGGGATGCAGCAGTTGGCGTGAATCCAATCTCGACCCAGAAGCATGTTGTGGGACCCTTTACCATTAATGACAAATAAAGTAGTAGGTAGGGTCTTACTGCCGATGGTGAGGTCGACGCAGAGTGCCCCCCAGGCCGGAGAGACATTTCCTTCGAAGTCCTTCAGCACCATGTCTATTTTGATCAAGTCTTCTTCGCCCTTGCCGAGCTTGCGAAACATGGCATACGGCATGATGTTCACGGATGCGCCACCGTCCACCAGAAGCTTGGTAATCGGCATCCCGTCGACTTACCCCTTGAGGAAGAGTGCTTTCAAATGCCGATGTTTTTCATCTTCTGGTTTTTCAAAGTTGGCTGACATCGGCTCCAAGGTTAACTGTGACATCCCCTGTTCTGCTTCTGTTGCCTCGTGATCAGATGGAGCAATGAATTCTATTGGCAAGACGAAAACCATGTTGACATCGGCAGCTGATCCGGGATTGTTATCTTCATCATCGGCTTTGTCTTTGATGCGCCACGCCTGGAATTTAACCCCTTTCCTTTTCGAAGCACGCCTTTGTTCCTCTTCCTGTTGCTCCCATTGTCGCAGGTGTTGAACCCTTCTGTTCTGGGACTTAGTTAAACCCGCTGGGCACCATCTAGGGTGTTCTATAGCTTTGTCTAGTGATGCATGCCACCGCTCGAGTTCACGACACAAAGGCTCTTCATCGAGGACCCTTGCATTGGCTCTTTCCTCTAGTCTATTGGGTACATTTAGCCTGCCCCCCAGCCGATCGTGTATACTGATCTTGCCCCCCAGTCAATCATGCATTGGGATGCGCCTATCATCATGGTAAGGTCTATCCCTGCTGATCAACTTTTGATTCCTATCATCAAAGCGCGGTCTTTTGGATGATCGGCTACCTTGGTATGATCCATTGCATTTGGGGCAGTTGTTAATCGATGGTAGCTTGATTCCCTCCTCCCAGCAGTATATGAAGAACGGGCATCTCCAGTGGTCTTCATGGCGATGTGTCATCTCTTCCCGGTGCCTTGCCTGGTCTTGCTATCTCTGGAACTTGTTGAGCAACTCTTGGGAGGTGATCGGCAGTCGAGTCCTTGCTGAGCTTTCCCCTTCTTGCAACTAACTCTTTCCCTTGATGTTGTTGGCCGACACCTGTACTCTAGGGTCCACAACTCCACTCCTCCTAGCCAATTATGATGTCAGCACCTTTGTGGGAGGCGCGCTTTTGCCCCCAACTTCTACCATATTGGTTGAGAACGGATGTTGGTCGATCTTCATCGGCTTTGCCGGTTTCGAAGGAGCTTCGAACTTGAGCCTCCCTTGCTCAATAGCCGATTGGATCTGCTGGCGGAAGACTTTGCACTCGTTGGTGTCGTGAGATGTGGCATTGTGCCCCTTGCAGTACTTGATCTTCTTAAATTCTTTGGCCGACGGGATCGTGTGGCACGGTGAGTGCTTGATTTGCCCTTATTGCAGCAACAAGTCGAAGATCTTATCGGCCTTGGAGATATCGAACCCGAATTTTTTAGGCTCCTTGCCATAGGGCATGAGATCGGCTTTTTTGTCTTAACCCACTCTGCCAAGCCGACCTTTGCTTCTCCTTCTGAGTCCGAACACTCTACGTATGCCACCTTCTTCTGGAAATTCTTTCTCTCATCAAATGGGCGCACATCTTGGTTCGACATCCGGTGTACAATCTGGCTCAAACTCTCGAACTCCTATGAAACATATTTTTTTTGATGTGCAGTAGGAGCCCCTGAAAAGCCGCGTCGGCTAGTTGGTTGTTGCTCAAGACCAAATTGTAGCACTTGTTCTTGACTTCTCTAAACCGTTGGATGAAGCTAGCCACCGATTCATCACTCCTCTGCCTGAGACTAGTTAGATCTGTCAGCTTTATCTTGTGAACCCTAGCAAAGAAGTATTTATGGAACTATTTCTCCAGATCAGCCCAGGTGATAATGGAGTTAGGTGGAAGCGTCGTGAACCACTGGAAAGCTGACCCGGACAGGGATGATGAGAATAGCCAAACCCTCAGAGCATCTTGCGCAGCTGCCTCTCCACACTGAATGATGAACCCATTGACGTGCTCCACCGTAGATGTGTCGTCTTGTCCCGAGAACCTGGTGAAATCGGGCACCTTGTATCAGCGAGGAAATGGCAACATTTTGTAAGCCGGTGGGTACGACATTCTGTATGTGTAGGTCTGCACTTTAGGTTTTAGCCCAAACTAATCTTGCATCACCTTGGCTATCTTTGCGGCCCAATTAACCTATTGCAGCTGCTGTTGGACCATAGGTTGGAGCATTGGCTGGACCGCCAGCACCTGCTGCTGAATTTGTAGCACCACAATTGGCTGTTGGATAGCCGATGTATGTTGCAGGTGCTGCGGCTAGGTCAACTGGTGGGAAGAATCAACATGCTGCAACATGCCAGTTGGCTCGTCGTACACCACTATTGGTGAGCCATCCTTGTGAGGATCCAGAACACCATCCTCCCTGCTGACTTCTGGTGGATTCTATTGATAACGCTGGACCACTGGCTACGGAGATGATGGTGATGGAGGTTGTACTGGAGATCTTGTGGTCGGAACAAATGACCCTAGGGGCATCCCATATCCAGTGGCCGGATTCCAGACAGGTCCGAATGGCATCCCTATTGCCCTCCATGGTGCCGATGCTGGGAACAGCGATGGCACGATTTACGCTGGAGTAGGCTGGTTTGCCATCTAATTGAGTAAGAGTGCTGCAGTGTTGGTGTTCTTGAGTAGCGCAGCACCACAACCCCCACTTGATATTTGGATTGGCTGAGAAGCTGACTGTCCTGCCATGGATGGATCTGTCCCGCTTCTGACCGGAACACTCCTGGGTGGCCCGTACGCTGGACCGTGAAACCCCTGAGAGCTTCCACCATAGAGAGTGCTGAGGATGGCGTTGTGCATGGTATTGGTCATTACTGCCGCTTGGTTGATCAGCGCGTGATTGAGAGCTTGGTCGATCATCTCTTGCATCTTTCCTGTGCCTTCAACAATGGTGATTTGACAAGGAGTTGGAAGGGCGTGCTTCTTGATAGGTTCCCCTTTCCTAGTGCGGCTGAAGGATTTCAAGCATAGCAATCTGAACTCTTCTAAAGCCCTTGCCACCTTGCTCCTCTGATCTTCTTGGAGCTCACTCTCTGCGATCTCGATGACGTTGTCATCCGAAACTTCGGCAGTCTTCGGCGCAGACATGTTGAGGCTTTGTATTGTCCCACCAGGTGTGCCAAAAGTGTGTTGACACAAAAATCAGGTGGTGACCTTCACTTACTAACACATGAAAGGCCTGGGAGATTTGCTTCACTCCGGTGCAGGTCCTATAGATCGGCGCGCGTAGTATACGCGGGCGTGCCAGTCAGTTTGACCATTCAACTAACAAGGTGAAGATAATTCACTTGAAGTTCAATTCCAACAGTGATAATGGTGTAGCAAAATGAATCATGATAAATAAAATATCAGCCATGAGACCGATTCCAACATCTTAATGAATGCAAGTGGCTCATCGGCTATTCAAGCCCATTCAACACAATTGGCAATAATCATCGGCTAGAGAGCTGATAGGAGACAGAGCGCCATTGAGTTCTTGTTCCACCGTAGCTAGAGCCACAAGCCGAGGAGATTCAACTAATGTTACTGCCAGCATTTCTAGGTGAAACTACAGCGATGCGCCCGGTAGTTGCACCCTAACACTCAGCAGGATGCTAATCTAAGCCTTGCCAGCCGATGAATCTAATCACAATAGAACTCAATTCCAACAACACTCGAGGGGTAACCAAGATTATGATGCAACAAGCTATTAAATAATCTATCGTCTACGATGATACCATCTAGAGCTAATTAAAGCAAACTAGATGGCAAGACAATAGAATAGATAAGTATCAGCTGATGCAAACTTAATCAAGGTAGGATAACCAGTGAATACCGTAGATCAAGATAGAAGCGATGCGCTGTAAGTCAAAGATCCAAGATACTCGATAATTGGTAGATGAAACTAGACGAAACCACAGCGATGTGCCCGGTAGTTAAAGTCTAGAACACCTGGTGACGGAACTTGCCGCTTGCCAGAGATCAAAGTTGATGCAGCCCAGCTTGCTAGAAGGAACTCATCAAGAAGCTACATTACTCCTACTCCTAATGCGATGGCATCAAGCTGAAAAGGTAAATGTGTTGTATTGATCATGTGATTATTTACAATGGCCACGACGCTTTATATTTATAGGGTGGATGGCCTTTGACGTTACATAGCAAGACTCTAATCACGTACAAGGCAAGTCACATACACAATCTTTTCTAATCAAAACTCCATCTCTAACTAATCCAACTCTATCTCTCATCAAGCTTATCCCTAACCAACTATATCTCGAGAATATTTTATTCAATAAGATAACCTCCCATATGTGCGCTTCCCTTAGATGCCAAACAAATTGGAACTCTTGCCGTGTACATGTGTGCGTTGATTTCCTTCTTTTAATATTCTAGCTTCCTTGCTTTCTCTTTCTTCATGCACACGTTCCTAATTTCTGCGGCCAGCTACCAAATAGCCTTATTTAGGAGATTTCGTTATTTTTCGCATCATCGGCTGATTCCTTCCTTTCAGAGCATATATATTTCCAAATTTTGGTGTTAACACAATGTGTTGACAACAAAAGCTTGCTAGTTACTGTACCAAGTTTTGGTGTCCACAGCTTCCTACCATACAATTGATTGATTGATTAGGAAACTAATCAATGAATTGGTGATTTATTTTCAATCAATGAAGTAATATGCCGAATATTAGTTTGCATACAACATATAATTGGGGTTTACTTTCACTTACCTTGTTTATTACTTAACTAACACAAACTTGTGTGAATAAAATTACATGATCTCTGAGCGTAAAGTTTCTTTTAAGTAGTACTTAAAATTGTATGCAGTGAGATAAGAAGTATAGATTGATTGCGACCACGATTATTGATTAACTACATGCAATCCTGCTTAATTAGCGAAGTTTCCTAGCATGCAGGATCAGGTGATGGTGGATAAGTACTTGAACTTGTGAGCAGCGAGATATGAGATATAGACTGATTGCTGCCATGACTATTGATCAGTTACATGAATCTTGTTTATAATTAAAAAAGTTTCATTGCTTGCAATATCAGGGAGGCATTATGCATGTGTCAGAGTTACACATGCGATACCATGTCCAGTTATTCCTAGATGGATCAACAATTATTCAAATATATTTCGTCAATGAGGCAGTACAAAAGCTTAATTCATGGTGAGAAAACTTATTGTATTATTGATAGAAAGATGGATCAACAAATAGCCAAGTTCATCGACTGATATTCATCTAGGAGTAATTGGCCATGCTGGGAAAATAAACAGTTACAGTTGTGCATGGCTACCCTTCCCGACAGTAGAAACAAATAATATTACATCTATATGAATTTCTCGACATCTTTGGTCCTTATGGAGCAAGTAGTGACTCTTACATATTCTAGTATGTTATTTGCGCTCTCAGTAAAGTTGCATTTCAAGACTTCAATAAGAAGCCACTTCCTGAGGAGTCTTGAATCCTTTCAATGAGGAAAAAAATGAAATTAGCTATCAACACTCAGTAAATTAAGTAGAGATGGAGATTGATGGATAAGGAAATGTCAACACTAACTAGATGTTCATGAGCTCAATTACTAAAAACCCAGTCAAGCACCTTGGCAAGTTAAGAGAAATATTTAAATTTAAACTTCTCTAAAAAATGGTTTATTCATATTATGAGGTAAAGTTGTATTGTTACCTATCAAATGTCTTGGGAACAAGGCTCGGATATATATAGTTCCAATCGTAAATGTCATCATTCCAAGAGGGATCTATTTCATTCATGGCACGATCATACGTTCTAGCAATCTTCTGTATTCTAGGAAGATAGTAGTAGGATGGATGATTATACGTAGGATTGTGATGAACTGGAGAAGAGACAATTATAGCTATCATTCTAGCATGTTTGTCGAATGTAAACATGCCGAAACTTCCGCATGCATAGTAAGGCACCACAACCAATATTGGTAGATGTTAACATAAAATGTGTTCCATTCAACGTTAGCTGATACAGAGGTTGAGTTCAACATACCAGCCGACATTCAGAAAACGAAACTCCATTGCAAGGCCAATCATCAAAGAACTTTGCAAGCAACTTAGGATCATGCTTGACACGATTATGAAGATGGCATCTGTAACCACAAATGTATTGTAGAGAGGCAGAATTATAAAACAAAACAATATCAAATAAATAATATGAGCATGCAAATCAATATTATTATTAGAAGATAACTTACAGAAAACATTAGGTCCATAAAGTGACTCTTTGGTTCCCTCGGCACTGTAGCCATATCACATGCAAGCATGCGCACTGCTAAGTTGAACACATCAAAGTCCATAGATCTATTGACATCAAGTATGTCTTGGAGGTTTTTCAAACTTAAGCTTATAGGATAAGGATCTGAACTCCGAACCATTTTTTTCCCATTTTTTCCTATTAAAAGACAATGTTTGCACAACATTAGGTACTAATAATATATATATATATATATATATATATATATATATATATATATACCAGGAGTATGAAAGACATAGATCTATTATGGATATAGATATTGTAGATATAGATATAATTAATTGACACTCGTACAAATTAGTGATGAAGTCATTTATATACGTGTGACTTACACTAAAGCATCTGCATCTTTAATTGACAGGACATAGTTGCAAACTGTTGCAGCTGTATCTTTGTACCTAATGCACATCAGCTGGGATAGCTGTGTTTGATTTTCAATGACAAATTTAGTGGTGTCAAATGTATAGTCATCTGTGATGTAGTCATCCGGTAATTCCTTACAGTGGTAAGTGTTGAATCATAGAGAATGGCAGCGAGCTTCAATCTGAAGTATGTCATGTTGCTTTGCACAGTAGTATATATCTTATAATTTACTTTTACTGTAGTATAAATTATAGCTAGTATATATAAAGCAAAATTTTCATAATATTTACCTGTGTAAAATCAGCCTCATGTTTCCTTTTTTTTCAAGGTGTGTACACACATTTATTTGAGTACTTGTTAGCGCTATTGCTTGTGTATTGTCCTAGTTCTCCTAGCCCAAAGAAACCAACACAAAAGCTTCTTCACCATCTCTGCCTTGGCAGCACCTTCGAGAACTCTATCATGCCATCCTCCATTGTGGTTGCAATGCCAACTATCGAATGGTGCGAGCTGCCTACTGAGATATGGGGTAAGATCATCAGCCACATTGACATGTTGGACGTCATGAGCTTCTCTTCGACCTGCAACTCACTGGAGTCAGTTTGTAAGACCCTCGGAGCTACCATTTTGAAGTTAGGGAGTGCAATACTGGTCACATCTCAACCAGATCAAGATAGCTGGGGGGTTGAGGATGACCTAAAACCAGGCAAGTTTGGTTTACATGATATCTCCAGTGCATTGTCCTTTTGCTGTGTGAATGAGGGGTTGCAACGTAGGATCTGGTTAGGTGACAAGGGTGATTGGCTATTTACTACAAATCCAAGCCTCGACGTGGAGCTCCTAAACCCAATAACCAGAACTAAGGTTCCACTACCATCCTTTGGTAATAATCTGTGTGGTATAGAACTGCGATCATACAGGGAACTTAGTGTAATATTTCCTCCATTTGCATGTGATGTTCGGCTCGTTGTCCTTTCCCAGACACCATCCCACGCGGATAGCTATGAGGCCATCACACTTTTCTTTGATGGATTATTGACATACACAACACAAGGTGAAAATGTTTGGAGGGTGTTGAAGAATCCAACTGACCATGATGACAACGCCTACACTTACTATGCAGAGGTTTTCTTGGATGTCATAGTTTACCATGGAGGGTGATTGCTGTTGATGAGGACGGTGACATATTTGCATGGGCATGAGTGGTCGGGACTTGACACCAGTGCAGGTGCCAACACCGAAATGTACTCCAAGTGAGGAGCAAGTTGAACGAGTGTTCTACCTTGCCATCTCCCCTTCTGATAAGCTAATCCTGGCATGCATGTATGGTCATGGTTTTGGACACAATAGCAACACGAGCATAATGGTGTGGAATGAACATGACAGGTTTGAGCAACTGGATAGCATTTCCATGTTTGAATTTGACAATACAAATTTGACATGGAGAAGGATTTCATCCATTGGAAAGGACCAGTCATTATTCCTTGGGCTAAACTACCCCTTTTTTGTCACTTCAACTGACTTGAAGGGTTTTAGCGTCTATGTGGCCGATGTGGGAACTATGATGCTGGCATATGCAGCTTGGGTAAAGAAGGGCAGTCTCCATTACTAATCAAGATTTTCCAGTTGATGAGAAGGCACATTTGCTCAAAGGATGTACCATTCGCACCCCAATGTGGTTTCATCCTACTGCTCATGCGAAAGGAAACAATTAGTTTATATTTATAGTATATATTTTCTTGTTACTTTGCTCGTTCTTCACTCCATTGTAATGCTTCATGATTGATTTAAAAGATAATTTAAGTTCACAAGTGATTTTGAATGGTTGATTCATCGCTATATATATAGTACTGGTCTACACGTTAATTTAAAACACAATTTACATCCATAATCAATTAGATCTTAATAAATATAATAAATAAAACTGCCACTGCAATGCTGGCTGCGTGATCTTATCTAGACAATCAATCAACCTTCTACCCTCCCTACTATATTTATTGTATGTTTCCAAATGCATCTCCATGAATTAGGCTAGTTATCCGTGTGATTGAGGTCTTCGGTTGTAAATATGAAACTAAGGATAGTATAAAAGGAAAAAGAAAGGTGTGAACACAATCAGCGGTGGCGCCATACAAGAAGATGAATCGATGTCAATTCATTTCACCATGCTCCGCGATCCATTCCATGTATATAATAACTACCTTACAATAAACCCTATAGTCTCCACAACAACTGCCACATTATTCACCAGAGTCCACAGAATCGACACACGACACCACATCCACCATGCCGAACAACTTCCACTGGCCATCGGAACCATCTTCCGAGGAGGAAGAACATTTGCTTCCTGGTGAATAGGTCAGCACCGATGAGAACCCAAGCGACTCTATTCCACCATCATCACTTCTATGGATGGACGATGAATGGGAGGAGAAGCCCCCATTGGAGACCGATAGTGACATCCACGCGGCTCATGCCGTGATGGAGATGGACCCCTCCATCACACCAGATGAAGAAGGGTAGACGAATACAGATGAAGGGGAAGATGAGGGATATGAAGCTGACATCGAGGACTACGAGCACCGACCGCGCAAAAGAATCAAGACTTGCTCGAGTCCATCTACTTGGGACACCGCTAGCCCATCAACCAAACATGATAGCATCCCGAAAACTCCTCCTGGCTTCTCCAGATGCGATTGTGTGTTTGGTGCAAGAGAGGAACCGCGCAACAAGTTTGGAGACACCGCTGAGTCTCCAATCAACCTTGACGAATCTGATGATGGAAAATAAGACACATAGTGTGCATATCATGTCTTTTTCAATTCCTTACATGCAATGTTATCAAATACTATATCCATATTTTCCTTGGCGTATGTAAATTATCATATCATGCAATTAATATATTATAGAATTGATGAACTCACCATATGTAAATTATCTTGGTGTGCTTCTACAATAATTAATGTGGGGATATAAATCGTTAAAAAAGTATGCAATGAAGCCCTCAAAAAATTTAAAAAATTAACTTATGATTTTCATACTCGTCAACTTAACACTATGGACCTAATCAAGGTCTACTCCACAACTACAGACATTTTCATACTCGTCAATGACATGTTCCATACGATTGCCATTTATCATGTACTCATACACATTAGCTATGGAACGTGGAACACACTCTCCCTAAGCCTACATCTAGTGCCTTG
Organism: Setaria italica; assembly: GCF_000263155.2. NCBI lineage: Eukaryota > Viridiplantae > Streptophyta > Magnoliopsida > Poales > Poaceae > Setaria > Setaria italica. Next base: position 26,376,276 of record NC_028452.1, read on the forward strand.
ATCTTGACGGCGTGTATGGCAACAGCAATTTTGATGCCATCGTGAGCCATGATGTCCGTACACAGTCCAACTCTAACATCTGTACAAGAAGTTGCAAGATTAGCAAACCTACGATGCCCAAAAATATATATATCTATACTATAAAGAAATAACAATTATGCAGAACCTTCGAGGTTGGGAATGTATGGGTATGCACCATTATCAATCAGGGTAATTGATGTGTCCTGGCACTCTACGAAGCAAGCTGCAAAATCTCAGATTTGAAAATGGATCACAGATCTACATGTGAGCTCCTAAAATTTACACGAACTCTTTCGGAGTTCATGTATTTGCATACGCACCTCTATCTCGGTTTACACAGACTCTTGTTGCAACCATAAAATCATTGCTTAGTTCGGCACCAATGAGTTTTCTACAGGCCATCTAATCGTAGTCAGATATGATGCATAGAAATCCAATGCGACTACAATACCCACAAGGGTTTGAAAGGACATAGAACTGCATAATTTAACTATTAATTAAATTCAATGGAATAAACAAACCTCGTATCTTTCAAGCAGATCTCCATTGTGTAGTATGGTTCAAAGGAGCAACTTGGTGTCATTGGGCCAACAGAAGCAACTACCACGAACAAACTTACCTTGAATCCATGCTCCCTTGCAAGGGCTTCCTGCATAGTCAAGAAACTGGCACATGAAACCATCGAGTTCTTCACAAAATTTGTCTCCATCTCAACTATTAGCGTGTACTCCTACGCGTGGAGATGGAGACAAATTCGATGTCACGCGTCATGCAGTAGCAATTCGGTGTATATATATACTTGACGCTGCTTACCTCCAAGTACCTCATATTGAAAGGTGATTGGCTAGCCAATTTGTTTCCAAAAGTCAATGGATCCAATATTAGGGGATTAATATTGAATTAGGAAAGCCAGAATCAGAGGGTCTGACAAGGAATACTGAATTACCGGGTGTAGAATACCTTTCATAAATAATCAATAATCAATATATCGATTTCCAATTACATACTATAATCATACCTAAATAGTTAGTACACTCACATGGAAAGGACAATGTTGGGCACAAAAAATCTTGTGCAACCAGTACAGCCAATAGATGCCAACACCGTGATTGGTGAGCTCACATCGCACGGAATGACAAGTCCTAGGCCAGCATTTTTTTTTGATAAACCATGGGCCAACGTTTAACCGACGGACTTAGACACATAAAGGACAGCCCATTATAACCATTACAAACTCGAAAGGTAAAATATTATTATGGCCCATGTTGATCGCCTGGCCCGTTATATATCCTAGATTGTTCAACAATCTTCTACCCTAGTATAGAAGGGGATGACCGTTCACCTCCTAGAAGCCGTCATCGATTCCCCTTTCCACATTATAGCATTCTTGCGGATCTACCGAGGATACGCACAAGCAGCGCTATCTGGCAAGGACGCCTTCGATCGAGGTAACTCAACAACTTCACAATGCACTTCATCCCTTTCTACACTCTCTATTAGCTAAGATCCGAATCTTTCAACCTTTGTTTGTTGTTGATTCTTCTGTGGTCCTAGGATGGGGAGGTTGCCACGACGTCGGGCTTCAGATTGAGGGTCATGGCACTCGCGTGAGGTGGCGCGCGCCAAGCTTCGTCGTCGTCGGGCGTCCGCAAGAGGGGTGGACCAGCCATCGTGGCACACACTCGCGATGGCTTGTGGCACGACTGATGCCAATCTTTCCTCCTGGCATTATCGCAGGATGGCTCGTGGATCATCATCGAGGCACCATGGTACTGGATATAATGCCATTTTCCAATTGCGTTATGCAGATCATTGAATGGAAATAATTGATCCAATCCATATCTTTTTTACAGTCTTATATTAGATTCATGGCTTTTTGGATTCGTAAGTAGAACTGGTAATGGGTTCAATTAGTATATACTGCTATTTTGACGTGGTGTTGTAGTTGTATCTACTCACTTAAATTCATTATCTAGGTAGCAAAAATTAGTGTTACACCATATATTCTGGGTATATAACTTGCGTATTTCCTCATTCCATAATAAGCAAATGAATCACTGGCATGTAGGAAACCATTGAGAATTGAATAAGTATCATAAGATTCGTGGCTTTTTGGATTCGTAAGTAAAACTGGTAACGGGTTCTATTTGTATATACTATTATTTTGATGTGGTGTTGTAGTTGTATCTACTCACTTAAATAAATTCATTATCTAGATATCATAAATTAGTGTTACACCATATATTATGGGTATATAACTTGCATATTTCCTCATTCCATAATAAGCAAGTGAATCAGTGGCATGTAGGAAACCACTGAGAATTGAATAAGTCTCCATGGGCTGCAGGTTACATCCGATCGTGGCATGCACTCGCTATGGCTTTTGGCACGGCTGATGCCAATTGGTCATCCTGGCATCATCGCAGGATTTATCATGCATCTCTTGTAGATGGTGGTTCATCACCCCATGCTCATCAGGAGATGGTCCACTCTAAAGGAGGTAATACCCTTTGCAGCTTGTATTGTGCAGTTCATTGAATGGCAATTCGTGATATCATCCATTATCTTTGACAATGTTTTATTGTCAAGAAATATGAGTAATGTTGGATGTAATAATGTAACAGGAAGGTGGGACAATGAGGAGCATTTTGATCCCTATGAGGCAGCAGCACTCGAGGCATCTAAGGTACGAGTAGGTGCGGCTCACATGGACGATGGACTGATTGAAGAAAAAAAGGAGAAGGAACTGATGAAGCTGCTGAACGAAATGCCTTGACCTCCGACCTGAAACACTTGGCATGCCCTTATTGCCCAGCACGTAAGGCTAATGCGTGGACTATCATGACTCTCCTTGGGCACGCACAAGCTTTTGGCATTCCAAGAAGCCATTGTTATAAAGTCTGTGGCAAGCATCAGGCGCTCGAGTAGTACATCCTTACAGATGAGCGTTTTGAAGCTGATATTGCTCCATAGGCTTCTTAAGCCTATAATCTACTCGTACTGCTCATGGGAGTGCATCCTGCTGGTCTATTTTGGTTGTACTGAACCCGTGTTTAGAAACTAAAGTTATGTAATATGATGCAGTTTGTCCATGTCTGCATAGTGTAGTTGAATCTGGGAATGTTTGTATGTGTGACAAGTTACGTGATTGGCAGTTCTTATTATGTCATTGAGAAAATTGACTTTGCTAGTTAACTAAATATTTCACAATGATTCCAAACAACTGAATCGATATAAGCGTGAACAAAAATTCTTATATACACAGCTGGTACCCTAAAAGAAAAAATAATCAATCACATATGAGGCAAAGCTTAACATATCACAAAGACACACAAGGTAGTCATTTCCTGCATTGACAGAGACACTGCCTGTACCATAATAAGCTGATCATCATGTAGACAGAAGCATGCAAACCTGCATGAAAAATACCTACAGTTACAACAATGCACATTGGAATTGAACATAAATAATTTTTAATTTTTAAAAGTAACACACCTTAAGTCTCCAAGACATCTCTATAGACAATGTTCTTTGTGCCTTTTCTAGTGGGGTCCATATCCTTGTTCTTTCTAACAAGAACTCACGTCATCTCACGAGAAACACCTCTAGACGGTGCAACGTATAGCTGTCCATGTGTAAAGATAGGCTAGGGGAGGTAGATACCAACATTGGGTATTGTCTGGCCCTGCGCTTTGTTAATGGTCATGGCGATGCTCAAGCGGATGGGAAGCTGCTTGCGCTTGAACTTGAAGGGAAGAGATAGATCACCTAAAGGTGACATTGGTATCCTTGTTATGAATACCCTCTTTCCTGCATGCTGTCCATTGACAATCTCAGCATCAATAGAATTTTCCTAGAATCCTCTAACAATCAGTCGGGTACCATTACAGAGGCCATTATGAGGATCTAGATTACGTAGTAGGATAACAGGATAATTCTTCTTTATCGTCAGCTCATGTGGAGGCAACCTGCTTGGTGTTATTGAATTTAGAAAATCAAGGGGATAATTATTTCGCGTGTCATCCTCTACCGAATCAAAGCTATAATATACATGATTAGTACCTGGAAACCTATCAATCATCAATGCATTGATTGCATCAACATGCTCGTTCCTAGTTGAAAGTATATCATGCTCGCGCTGGAGGATGCTGATATACAATTATCGTGCATGTCCGGGAATACACGGTCAATGAGCATATCTATACAAATATCTTCTGAAGCTATCAATAAAAATGTCATCAGGCAACAACACATACTCATCGCCAAATGTTTCCTTAGTGCCATTACCCATCCGCAACAGATAATCTGCAAACCACATGTCAGACTGTGCTCTCATGTTTTGGGTCAGCCGGATACGCCGAACACTTTCCCATATGTATGACTTGAGCAAAGTAGCATCAGTTATCTGTGCTCTTGTACCACGGGCCACAGCAGGGAAGAACATGTCTAAAATCACCTCCAAACAACATGACCTTATCGCCAAATGGTTGTGTGCAGTCCATTATATCTTGCAATGACCTATCTAGTGCCTCAACGCACTGTCTCTTGGTCATCACAACCTAATCCCAAATAATGAGAGATGCTCTCCTAAGCAAATCGGCTGTACCACTCTGCTTTATAAAACTACACATAGTGCTATCGTCCAACTTGACTGGAATCTTGAACCTAGAGTAGGCAGCACCAGGCATGATGGATGCTGCTATACCAGAGGTTGCCGTAGCAACAGTGATAAGATGCATAGAGTGGACCTTTGCAAGTAATGCTTTGTATAGATATGTCTTACTGGTGCCGCTAGGACCATCCACAAAAAAACCTAACCCTTTCCCTTCATAACATGGTCAAATATCTCCTCGAAAACAACCCTCTGCTCTGCATTTAGTGTATCTATGATTGCCAGGTATTCCTCTTCATAACCGAGATTATACTCCTCAGTGAGTTCTCTGTAGTGGTCCCTAGTACGTAGGTCATCTGCACACAAGGAAAGTATGGAATGTTATAGGAAAAATTTAACCAATAGCCAATCATAACCATATTTAGATAAATGACTTGCGTGAAATTATAACAATCTAACTTGACTCATGCAGCTCTCGAAGACCATAGTGTCTGATATCTTTTCCCATGGATTTTAGATGAAATGATATATCACGTAGTACTAACTGCCCTACGATAGTGTTGTTGTCATTAGTACGATGGAAATCCTCAGCCAATGATTCATAATGCTTGTCCCAAAGATGGCGTATGTTTGCGCACTCGCAGAAAACCATAATAGTGGCAAAAAGCCTGTGGAGAGAAGAAGGAAACCTGACCATGGCACATTTAGTCACACAGTCATCTAATGACTTATTAGTGTCTACAAACCCCATTGCTTCTGCGGCTGCCCTAAAAGTGTCATATGTAATACCACACCATGTTTTCAAGCTATCATATGACGTTGCACCCCTAACATGGGTCAGCAGAACCCGAAGGTAGTATCTATCACCTTCATTGGGATTTATGTACACCAATCTACCAATCTATAGCCTTTTTTTTGCAACTCTAGGTTTCCAGTATTTCCCAGACTTGTTCCATGTGAAGAACTCTGGAAACTCTTTGTACAGGTATTTGTGGGCCTTAGCATTTCATTCGTTCATCTTGAAGTACTCAGTTAGCATTGACCATTGGGACCTAGCATGGTCCACAACATCTTGAAGATTATCTGTTGCCCTATAGGCAACCATGTGCAAACCGGGAAGGTGTACCTGCATCTGCAGGACAGGCGGCCTTGAATACAACTTAAAACCAAACAACTTGCAAACCTCTTCTATAGCTATAATCATTCTTACATCACGGTACTGCATGATCTCATTTACTACCCTATACTCATTTCCTTTTGCATCAGCAAAGAATGAAGTTCGATCATGGCCTTTATATATGTATTTGTAAAGATATTTAACTGACTTGATGCTACTACAAATCTCAACATTGATATGGCAGTTATACCACATAAGAAGCACTGGATTATAAGGTACCACCCACCTGTTATCCAATTCCTCTCCTCTAACCTTAACTTTCTGCCCATCTTCCCTTCTTCTATATATTGGGTACATGTCCTTGCCTTGTTGGGTCATTTCACT
>NC_028452.1:26382509-26449515 GCF_000263155.2 Setaria italica
ATAGACTCCATAACCAAAAGAAAGTGCTCATGTGGAAGACCCCTCTTCTAGAACTCTATCATGTGTGCCCATGCAGCAACAGTACCAAGATGACCCTTTTTGTATCAAGAAATCATGGAGATCCAAGAGCTTAGCATGATAACCTGCACAACATCAGGACAGTCCTGTGGCGTCTGTCCAGGCAACAACTCTGCCATAATTTCATCCCAATATGGATTGCATGTCATAGTCACAAAATAATCAGGCTTGCCATAGCATGTTACCAAAGTCATAGCATCCATGAACTGGGACAAAACATCATGATCACTCCCCGAAAATTGTTTACTGAGGACAATCCTAAGCCCTGCCTTGGAAGCATCAGCCTCCCTAGTGGCGAGTGTCAAGAAGTCCCTGTTCAAAATGTATTATCCAACAGTTTTTAAGATATTCGAATAGCAGCACAAATGAAGGCAAGTAATTAATAGACAAGGCGCGCTGCGGAAGAGCTTGATTGCTAACTAATTGCTTGCTTTTAACCAGTGACTGACTTACACGGCTACTACTTTCCTGAGTACCGCTTTAGAATCGTTCCTACTTTCCTTTTTAAAGGTCTTCCTCTCTCTATTAGGATTTACTCACTTAGAAGTCAAGGGGGTCCCATTTCCATTCCTTTGCCAAAGACCCTAACGACAGCTTGAACTACCTCTTTGTCTCATTGATCCGAAAAGAAATTTAGACCTGGTAGAGATCTACACAAATCAGGGCCTGGTGTGTCGGCTTTGAGTACCAGTCTAAGCGCATTGACTCGACTTTAATATACCAATCAACCAATAATTGTTGGAACAGACGACCAGCATGAAAGAACACATTGAACTGGCCTTCCCGTATCCGAAGCTTGTAACACTTGTATTCTCTCGCGCTGACCCATCGGAGTGAACCTCCAATTTCTAAGATGAATATAATAGAACACCACGATATATAAACAGATATTTCATGGTTCCAAGAAACATATCTAATCTAAAATGTAAAAATGTTACCTAGCCCTTCCACATCGCCATACATATTTTCATCTACATCACTTTCATGATCAGAACCTACAAAATCTTGTACACTCATTTAATAAATATTAAAATAGCGAGCAACATGAGGGTCTACAAAGTGGAATCTAAATGTTAAAAGATTAAAATGAGGTTAGCAGAAGAGTAGCATTAATTTATTGTACCTTCATTTGTTCTAAAATTCCATACGCATCATCTTCTTCTTCGGCAACATGAGGGTCTACAAAGTTGGAATTTATAATATTATAATTTATAAATTTATAAATAAAACGAAGGCAGTGATAAATTGTCATATGAAAGGAATGGAATCACAATTACCTGGTCCATTGCAGGTGCATTGTACCGCCTCTGATCAACACCAATGCTGGTTTTCAGTTCAATAGTGTAGTCCTGAACATTTTTAACAGTACCTAGACTTGTGAACAAGTGCACGTACAGATTAAGCCGAAGAAGAACTCCTCTTACCAAGCGAATCAAATTCTCATCAAGATTAGGTGACCTCTTTACACGGTGAGCAATACTATCATCCGTGTCGTAAAAGTAGAGCTACATATGTTGTGGCCCTTTACCACTCGGCGTGAGTGGATCAAGTTTATGGTAAAGCTGCCCATGTGCCTTAAAACAATACACACTAGAACCCTTTGCATTTGCTAAACGCTGATCACTGGAAACCCCAAAGCTAGTGAAAGAGAAATGTGAGTTGAAGTATTGTATGTGTTTCCTGAAATATTTTGCATGCCTGTCGATTTGACTGGCAAGCAACCAGCGCAGCTCGTGCGGCACTTCAGGGATATATATGTGGACCTTCCTGTTCCTGCAACAGAAAGCCGGACCTTCACTAGGGAAATGTTTTACATTGCAAAACTCACAATTTTTTACCTTCCTCAAAGCGTGATGCTTTTTAGGAAGCTCCTTCTACACTCCATCAAATGGGTCAGTGAGGTTGGAAGCCATTTCTGGATCTTTATAATACTCATAATGGATATCTAAAAAGGATGATAAATAACGTAAATTAAATTTCTTATGGTCGGGTAACAGAAACATTTAGAAAAATATATCAATACTTATATAACACATACCTCGCTGGTAAAATACTCTAGCTTCATCATCTTCTAACATCTCATCACCTAGTCCTGGATCCATCTGATCTAAATCATTTTCTAGGACAATGGAGAAGAAATTACAGTGAATCAATTCCGGCCAGGCAATAATTATATAGATGTAGAGAACTGATGTCGCATAGAGGTTTAAAATGTACCTTCTACACCATGCAAGGGATCACTTGGTTCCCATATCCCAGATGGATCTGGCTCATGACCTTGTGTATGCATATTATCAGGATCATTGAAAACAGGGTGCACAATCACTGCAGCCGTTGATTGGATGTTATCACCTGCAATTAAAACACGACAATATAAACGATGCAATGTCTAGAGATAACGTGAGGAGAGCACAACAGACATGCATTAGGACCCTACCTCTCATGAAAGCGACATACCAGTCAAAGAATCAAGACATGAGCTGGGGATCAAGGTCGATGCTTTGCATCCTATTTGTTTCATGCATGCAACTGTATGAGGCCCAAAGGATAAGGAACATGCGACACAACAACAACTTGACCACAATATTTGCACACAGACGTACCAGGAGTATGAAAGACAATGTTGGCACGCCGATCGATCTTAAGGCAATGGTTTTCCCTCTGATTTGCCCATTTTAAATTTCTTTCTTCAGGTGATAATCGTCCATATTTCCTCTTATTTTTTTGCCTGTCCTTCTCCTTCTGACGATCCTCACGCGACATTACACCTGAAGTGCCTAATAATAAATATGAAATATTTTATAAAATACACTATAATCCACTACAAACCAAGGCACCGATAATGACTGTTGTGTTTACCTGTTCCTGACAATAGTATTTCCAAAAAAAGTTGATTCATCACACCCACGATCTACGGCTGCATTTCTCTTGTATGCATATGTATCATTCCAATGGAGCCACTCATTTTGATCATCCTCATTAGCATCGTTACCTTCAACCAAAATACCTGACATAAAATAAAACAAAGTGTAAGATATGATGAACAAACAATTAAAATACTCAGTGAAACAAATCTAACTAACCGGAATTCAGTGCGGTTGTAACCACTTGTTCACCACTACCCGAGCCAAACTCCCACGACAGCCCTGGAGATATGATGAACAAACATTGATGTCAGGGTAAGTGCACGCAAAATCACATCCGAGGTTCAAGTGCGTGAACCAAGTCGGATCCAAAGTGAGATCCAAGGAGGATACAACATTCTATTTGCTCTATGCACATAGGTGTTTGCACAAAAAAAAAGACATCGAAAAAAAACTGAGAATGGTGTTCCAGTAGACATTTCAACTACAGATAGACAACCTAATTACAAAGAAGATTGGAATTAATACAAAAAAACAATATATCACATCCATAAAAAGTCTTGAAAATACACAACCTGGATCAGGAGTTGGGTTTGCCAATCTGGAAACAGCAGGACAACTTGCAGTTATGAAATGTATATAAGAAATGTATATGAGAACAAAACTGAATTCTGTGTTTGTTTTGTCAAACCGACTTCTAGTGTAATCACTGCAGATTGTTGCAAACTGCCCTGATGAGAACCCTGATGTGGAAGATCTCCATGAGCATTTACCGTTGCTGCCAGTTTCTCAGCCTTTTTATGTGCATAATCTTGCCTCCGCTTTGCATTCATCTGACCTCTCACCTCAGCTGGTAAGTTTGCATAGCTCTCCCATCATTTTTGTTGTTTAAGTTCTGAATTAGATATAGCATCACTGTGTAACGCCCGAAAAAATCTACCAAATTAAATCACTCGCTAAAAATGCACTCCAAAATTTTCCGACCGCTGAGCCCCGTCAAATCTCTTCCTTCCCGTCGGATTCGTCGTCCCGGCCCCGACGTCGTCGACCCTCCTTATCCATTCCCCGTATTTTTTGCCGCATGCCCGTCAAGTCCATCACGCGTGCCACCAAATCCCGCGACTTTCGCCAAGCCGCCCTCCCCCTTCTTCCTCCTCTTTTTCCTTCTTCTTTTTCCCCTCTCTTTCCTCTCTTTCTCTTCTTTCTCCTTCCTCTTTTCTCTCTCTCTTTCTCCTTCCTGCTACCACCCCTTTTCCTCTAGCGCTTGGCTCCTGGCCACTTGCTGCTAGGACGCCGCGCACGCGCGCCGGGCCGCGCGCCTGACCACGCCCGCCCGCACGCCTGGTCGTGCCGCACCGCGCTGTGCCGCCCGCACCGCTCGCCCACCTGCGCGCCGCGCCCGCGCCGCACCGCGCTGCTCCGCACCACCTCCAGCCGCACCGGCCCCACGCCACGGACGCCTGCTCGCCCACGCGCACGACCGAGCGGGGTCAACCGTGCCGCGCCACCCGCTTCGCGCCAAGCCACCAACCCGTCGCCGCTCCTGTGGTCGGCCCGCCTGCCGGTCACCGCACGCCGCCCACTCCCAGCGCGCCTCCCCATGCCGGTCGCCGCCCCTGTACCCTTGTCGACCGATCCACGCCCCCCACCACGCCATCCACGAGCTCCACTACTCCGGCATGCCACCGGCCGGAGGACCAGTTGCCATCATTGCCCGGCCGCACACCGTCCCTCCCATTGCCTATAAAAGAGGGCCAAGGCCGGCCATCCTCATCACCACCTCGCCGTGCCCCAGCTCACCGCCCCTACACCACCCGCCGCCGCCACCTCCCAGCCGCCGCCGATCCCCTCCCCCTCACTCCGGCCACCAATCGCCCGAGGTGACTCCTCAAATGGGTTCCTCATACTCTCCTCCCCCTTCCCCACCACTCGGTCTCGCCGCCGGCAGGCCAAGCTGGCCAGTCCACCACCAGGCGTGCGCCCCCCCCTTCCTCTGTTCTGAAGCAAAGGAAAGAAGAAGGAAGAAGGGGCTCGATTTTCGATCTGCCCCTCGGTTTCCTTTTAATTACAATCCAACCCCTCCACCTCTCTCTGGGATTCTCACAACTAAGCCCTTCCACTTTTTAGAATAATTACAAATAGGTCCTCGGTTTTCACAATTCAGTCCTAAACCCTATTTTAAAGCCCCTAATACCCCTTTAACCTGTCATTTCATGCGCCAAACTTTCTCCGATCGATCCCAAATTCGACCACGGCCTCCTCTCATATATTTTCGCCAAGGCATATCCAAGTTTCATGAAAATACCCTTCCTACATATTTTCCGTTCACATTTCCTGTTCGGAGCTCAACGGGTAAAATCTTTTTCCTTTTTATTTATTGTATGCTCGTTTGTGTGTGCTGTAGATCGCGGAGTACCCGAGGAGGAGTGTGAGGAGGAGTTCGACCATGAGCCCGAGCCCGAGCCCGAGGAGGAGTTCGACCATGAGCCCGAGCTCGAGGACCAGTACTGCGAGCAGGAGCTCCCGGAAGGCTTTGAGAAAGGCAAGTCCAACCTGATCCTTTGATGCATATTTAATACCCAGTTTTTCAAACACAACCTATTGGCTTGTTTTATAAAATGCATATTGTTTTATTGCAAGACATGGTTGGATAGCCACCCCTTAGTTGTTATGATTATTCCTTGTTGTCCTATATTTATCTCTAAATATGAGTTGCTCTGTTTAGATGATAGATACTGCTAGAATGATTAGGAACTCGTTACTCAAATTCAATCATGACTACATCTGTTTATTCGGAAAATGAAAGTGTGAGTGTGTTCAACTGAGGAGTTGGGTTTTTGGGTGTAAAGAGAGGTGGTGCGTGGATGAGATGGATGGGCGTTTCTTGTGTGGAATGCCGGATTGTTGGGCTCGTACCTTAGTGGTTGAGCAGAGTTGGGAGATATCCATCTTGTCGTAGCTAAGGACCGAGTTGATGTGTCGTCTTGCCTAATTCCACCATTGTGCAACCACTCGACCGTTGTATGGGCAACGGCTTAGCATAAACCCCACTAGCTAAACTGCTAGGCTTCAGGTGTGCTGGTGAGCGACGGGAGCCCATGGAAAAGGACTAAGCTCTTGGTGAATTAGGTCCTGGTTTCGGCCTCATGGATGGGTTGCTAACCCCTTGGGTGCTTCCGTGTTGACTAGTCATTGTTGGCTAAGGTGGGTAATGGCTTTGTTAGGATCTGCACCGTCACTAAGGTGATCGTGATGCGGTACCCTACTTGTGGGAAAAGTGTACAACCTCTGCAGAGTTAAAACCTGTCCGGGTAGCCGTGTCCATGGCATTGGACGAGTTACAGCTTGGTCACATAACTAGCTTTTGGAGATGGTTGGTTTTTATGGTGTGTGTTTGATTTTGGAAGTGTCTGGCAGTTGTGCCGTGCGCTACGGCGGATGGGGAGTCCGGTAGTGATAAAACTTGGATCCTTTGTGTAGGATCAACCCCACTTAATGTTTCGGTTACTAAAGAAAATGCATTGTGAAAATTCTTTGAAATAAAACCCTGCATGTGTCAAAAATCTAGCTTCATTCCAAATAAACCTTAACCATGTCCTTGTTGAATCCCATGCATATTCTTGTTGTATCCCCCTCCGTGGATGGGGTTGGACTTGTTGAGTACTTTTGTACTCACCCCTGTTTTGTTGCTTCAGAGGAGGATCCGGACTTCGTCGTCGAGGACTTCGAGTAGGAGGTTGCGTCTGCACCCAACGCTGCGTGCGGTGTTGGCCCTTTGCAGAATGCTTCCGCTGACGCATAGTTCCGATTGCAGCCCGGAGTCCGACTGGACTGCAACTTGGATTTGTATTGTTATCACTTTAGTTTTACTTTGGGTGTGGCTTGCCCGCCCGCTCCTTCGGGAGTTGTACGGTTTCTGAACTATCTGTTGAATAAATGTGTTATCAGCCTCCTAGGACTGATAATTGGATCACATTTAGTCCCTACTTATGTGGGGACGCTTCAGGTGGTATCAGAGCCGTCGTTGGCCGTAGGACGTAACCATTAGGACCGGAAAAGCCTTTTTGACCAAATTAAATGATTTACAAAATTTCTTCCTTCCTCTACTCAATTGCAAAACTGATTTACACCCCGATTCTTTCCAGATGACCGAAGAAGGTTGGATCAACAACCATTGCTTGGAGGAGCCCGGTTTTCCCAGGTTGTTGTTCACCTGCATGGACCGCCTCGGGATTTATGAGCGTCCGGAGTACTCTAGCCGGGAGTATGAAGACCGTGGGACTCTCTGGTGTGAGATGACCATCTACGTGGGCAGGAGCAGCCACTTCCCCGACGTTCAGCCTTGGAATGTGTCTGCCACTGGTTTCCGACGGAAAGACACTTACCAGGCGGCAGCTCGGAAAGCCCTGCGCTACCGGTGCCAAATTTATAAGAGGCACATCGGTTGCACACCGATGAGGCTTTACCCGCATGTCAAGAAGAACCGCCCGGTTTGGCTGGCCCGGGTGAGGACTTTGGAAGGACGTGGACAGCGTGAGGATGACCCCACCATTAGTCTTATAAAAATAATTGACACATTGGCATATCTCGCTTATCATTATTTGTATTATATTCATTGGTGTGTGTTGGAGGTATGCCCTAGAGGCAATCATAGAGATGATGATATTCCATTTGTATCCATGATTTGTATATTGTGTTCATTGAATATCCATTAAAGGCTACTTGAATTGATTTGCAATTATGTGAATTGTATGTGAAACTCTTTACTTGTATGGTTATTCTAAAGTTGTCCCTAGTCGGAGTTCATGTGAGGACACACATGAATATTAGACTAGCACATGTATTAGTTGATGACTATGTTTCACAAGTCATGGACATGGAGATGTTGAACTAATAATGTGGACACATGTGGAGACATGTGTTAGGACTGACCCAACACGAGAAGTAGTTCTCTCTTTAAACAACATATACGCTTTGTCCTTAGACCTGAGATTGTCGCATGTATTCTAGATGTGGATCGACCTACTTAGGGGCTATCAAACGCTACACCGTAACAGGGTAGTTATAAAGGTAGCTTTCGGGTTTGTCAAGAAGCATGCTATGAGACATGGTCAATCAAGATGGGATTTGCCCCTCTCTGATTGAGAGTGATATCTCTGGGCCCCTCGAGTGATCGGATCCGAAAATGCATGGCCATGCTACGTACGGTTAAGAGTTAACCTACAAAGGGATTCCGAATCACAGGATCGAGAAAGAGCGGTCGGCTTGAAGCTAGACCAAATATCGTGAGGCAAAGGGAATAGCATGTATATTATGTTGTGATGGTTCGTCTGATATGATCTTCGTATGCGTATAGGAGTTGGCACGTCTTGCTAGAGGCCGCTACCGACTATTGGGCCGAGTAGGAGTACTCGGGCCATGTCTATACATATCCGAACCCATAGGGTCGCACACTTAAGGGGCTGGAAGCCCAATTCGGATCTGATCCGAGTTGGATTAGGTTTAGGAGTACTAATGGGCCTCGGATCCAGAGGCCCATCAGGAACCCCTATAAATAGAGGGGTGGGGGCGCCCTAGGGTTTTACACCTTTTGGCTGAACACTCTTGCCGCCCCTCCCACGCCCTCGCCTGTTGCAACTCGCGGATCTAGCAATCCGGCTTGTGACGCTTCCTCCCTGCACGTGTGGATACCTTGGAGGTGTTGCGCCTGCAGCACTTGGACGAGCCATCGACGAGCCGCCGACGAGCCACGACGAGCCGACGACGAGCCGCGGCACCGGAGGCGATCTTGCTGTGCACGTGGACGAGCTGCTGAGGAGCTGTTGGACGTGATCGACTACGTACGACTACGTGATCGTCTTCACTGCACCGACGCATATCTACATCTTCCGCACCAGTAGTGCGTCGAGTGGTAATCCCGTGATCCTTATACGGCAGTTCTTCCTGGTTGTACGCGGTAGAAAATTTTGATTTGCGCTAGCGTAGCCTACCTCGTATCCCAACAGTGGTATCAGAGCCTTAGCTGCTTAGTTTTGGATTCGGGATGTGTGCATATGGAGATATGCGAGTTCTCTGTTTGATCTATGTCCTGATTTCGTGCCCTTGCTGCAATGGTAGTGTAACGACATACTCCTACCGGTCGGTTTCCGCCATCGGAGTTAAGTGATACACGTAAATCCAGTTGCAGTGAGGGAAGATCAATATGATTGGTCAAATCGAGATCCAGGGTCATACGCCAGGCGCATTAGATGTGCAATAGTAGATGTGATCTACTGCCGGGGTCGGGATTTTGCCGTATGCGCATGCTTCGGTAAAACAGCCGTAACTTTTCGGTACGATCTCGGATCGGGGCGATTTCTATACGAAAATTGATCTACAGAAAAAGTTACACGTGAATTTCAACCGCTTTGCCGTTTTCGGCGAAATTAGATTTGCCAAATTCGGCTTGGAAGATGGAGTTTCGGGCCTCCCAAGTTTGGAACGTTAGGACGCCTAACTCTCTTTTGCAGGATGTATGTATATATCTTGTGATCAGTATGGCCCCCTTGTATATGTGATGCATGTGTGTAACTAATTCGTGACCTGCGTGTCGCGCGTACGGCAATACGGCAGGAGCCATATGTGTTGTCACTTTATTGTAATTAATGGTCTGCGTACCAATCTGTGATGATCCAAGCAACTATGTAATCTTCATTACTAGATTCTTTACTAGCTATTAGGCGTAATAGCATGTTCTAGTTCTTGGAGGACTCATCACCAGGAGGATGGCGCACATGGAACATGGAGATGGAGATCACCATGGTGAACAGGTTCTATGGAGATGGAGATCACCATAAGAAAAACGGGCCATACTGTGTCACAACTGTGTGAATGCTATTCTGTTTTTATGTTTTACTTTCTGCATGCTGTGATGTTAGAAGTAGAACGATCCCTCACAAAGTTTAAGTTAGTATGCCCTCCCAACTAAAACTTGCACCGTCCCATGTCTTGTACAGTTAGTGGTGGGTCTATGAAATTAGGGTGCCACTAGTTTTCCTTGACTAGACGGGTTTGTGTCGGACACTTACACGCATAAGGGTTGGTTTGCTTAACGAGGTTATCTTAACGGTTAAGGACCTTGGGGCATAAAGGTTGGGCGCCGAGACATAGAGATGTCACCCAACAACAGGAGTCATATGTGATATGATTAGCAAAAGTTGCTTACCGACCTACCTCGTTTGCTAGCGGTGATGCTAAAGCTCACTAGTAGACTTGTTAGTTGTGGATCCTGAATCACTAAGTTTCAATAGAGGGATATTGATTTTAGTGGGTGTAGATTCTGTTAAAATAGTTTAATGTAATTTGCTCTATCATGGATACGTTTGTCTTAGTGTATTTTGCATTACTTTTGTTGTAGATTAAATGGCACCTAGCAACACCACCACATCTTTTGCTTTGCGTTCGGTCCTTGAGAAGGACAAGTTGAATGGAACAAACTACTCGGATTGGATCCGCAACCTGAGAATTGTTCTCAGGGCTGAGAAAAAGGAAGATGTTCTAGACAACCCACTACCAGAAGAACCTGCTGAGGATGCACCCGCCGCTGCTAAGAATGCTTACAAGAAAGCATGTGATGCTAACCTCGAAGTAAGCTGCCTTATGCTTGCTTGCATGGAACCCGAGCTGCAGATGCAGTTCGAAACAAACCATGAGGCGCACGATATGATCGTGGCGCTTAGAGACATGTTCCAAACACAGGCCAGGACTGAAAGGTTCAATGTGTCTAAGGCCTTTGTTGAGAGCAAGCTAGCAGAAGGCGCAGCAGTAGGACCACACGTGATCAAGATGGTTGGTTACACCCAACGGTTGGAGAAGCTAGGCTTCCCACTGGGCCAAGAGTTGGCCACTGATTTCATTCTTTCATCTCTTCCGGCTAGCTATGGGAACTTCATCTCGAACTACCATATGCATGGGACGGAGAAGGGTCTGAATGAGCTGTGTGGTATGCTCAAGACAGCAGAGGCTGACATAAAGAAAAGCGCTAGTACCAGCCATGTGATGGCGATACAGAACAAGCCCAGCTTTAAGAAGAAGGGCAATTCTTGGAAGAAGAAGGGCAAGGCTGGAACGTCCAAGCCAAACCCACCGCCCAAGGTTAAAGCTGGACCTGGACCTGCTCCAGATAAAGAGTGCTTTTACTGTCATGAACTTGGTCACTGGAAGAGAAACTGCAAGCAGTACCTAGCTTCCTTGAAGAACGGCGGAAGTAAGAGTACTTCTACCTCAGGTACGCTTGTTGTTAATGTTATAGACAACATATTTCTCGCTGATACAGTTATTAATTCTTGGGTATTTGATACCGGATCGGTTGCTCATATTTGCAATTCGATGCAGGGAATGATAAGAAGTAGAAGCGTGGAAAGAGGAGAAGTTGATTTCCGCGTGGGCAATAATGCAAGAGTTGCTGCTTTGACCGTCGGGACGATGCAACTCCACCTCCCGTCAGGATTTATTATGGAGTTGAATAATTGTTATTTTGTTCCTAGTTTAAGTCGAAACATTTTATCTCCTTCATGTTTGATGAAGGATGGTTATTCATTTGCGAGTGAAAACAATGGTTGTGTGATCTCTAAGAATAATATGTTTATGGCTTTTGCACCCATTGGGAATGGATTGTTTGTTTTAAATCTTGATGGTTCACCTGTCTGTAATGTAAGTGCTAAAAGGCCTCGGCCTAATGATTTGAGTCCTACCTACTTGTGGCATTGTCGTTTGGGTCATATAAGTGATAAGCGCATGAAGAAGCTCCATTCTGATGGACTTCTAACTTCGTTTGATTTTGAATCATACGAGACATGTGAGGCTTGCTTGCTAGGCAAGATGACCAAGACGCCTTTCACAGGATTTCCTGAGAGAGCAGTAGACTTGTTGGAACTCGTACATAGTGATGTATGCGGACCAATGAGCACGACGGCTAGAGGAGGATTCCAATACTTCATAACTTTCACTGATGATTTTAGTAGATATGGCTATGTCTACTTGATGAGGCACAAGTCTGAGACCTTTGAAAAGTTCAAGGAATTTCAGAATGAAGTTGAAAATCAGCGTGGCAAGAAAATTAAGGCCTTACGATCTGATCGTGGAGGCGAGTATTTGAGCCACGAGTTTAGCAATCATCTAAAGAGTTGCGGAATTGTTCCACAACTTACGCCGCCTGGAACACCTCAGAGAAACGGTGTGTCCGAGCGACGTAATCGAACTTTGTTAGACATGGTTCGATCAATGATGAGCCAGTCGGACCTACCGTTGTCATTTTGGGGATACGCTCTAGAAACAGCAGCTTTCACACTTAATAGGGTACCATCTAAATCCGTAGTTAAGACACCATATGAGATGTGGACTGGAAAGGTTCCTAGTTTGTCTTTTCTAAAGATTTGGGGATGTGAAGTGTTTGTCAAACGACTTCAGTCGGACAAGATCACACCCAAGTCGGATAAGTGCATTTTCGTGGGATATCCAAAGGAAACTTTGGGATATTATTTCTACAACCGATCAGAAGGCAAAGTGTTTGTCGCTCGGAACGGGGTTTTCCTAGAGAAAGAGTTTCTCAAAGGAGAAAAGAGTGGAAAGACAGTGCATCTTGAAGAAGTTCAAGATGAACCAATCGGGCAAGAATCAATGAGTGATGCTAACGTAGCAGAACAAATTGAGATACCCATGGCAAGAGAAGCACCGCCACAACCACGAAGGTCGGCAAGGCTCCGCGAAATGCGGGAAATATTATTGTTGGACAATGATGAGCCTGCGACATATGCAGAAGCAATGATGGACCCAGACTCCGAAAAATGGCAGAGTGCCATGCAATCCGAAATAGAGTCCATGGGAGACAATCAAGTTTGGAACTTGGTTGACCCGCCTGATGGTGTTAAAGCCATAGAGTGCAAGTGGATCTATAAGAAGAAAAAGGACATGGATGGAAATGTTCACATCTATAAAGCACGACTTGTCGCGAAAGGTTTTCGACAAGTTCAAGGAGTTGACTACGACGAGACCTTCTCGCCCGTAGTGATGCTTAAGTCCATTCGGATTATTCTAGCTATAGCTGCATATTTCGATTATGAGATATGGCAGATGGATGTCA
This sequence comes from Setaria italica, assembly GCF_000263155.2. Lineage (NCBI taxonomy): Eukaryota > Viridiplantae > Streptophyta > Magnoliopsida > Poales > Poaceae > Setaria > Setaria italica. The sequence continues at coordinate 26,395,572 of NC_028452.1, forward strand.
AGACAGCTTTCCTGAATGGAAACCTAGCTGAGGACGTGTATATGATACAGCCCGAGGGTTTTGTCGATCCGAAAAATGCTGGAAAGGTATGCAAGCTTCAGAGATCCATTTATGGATTGAAGCAAGCATCTAGGAGTTGGAACATTCGTTTTGATGAAGTGGTCAAAGGGTTTGACTTCACCAAGAACGAAGAAGAGTCTTGTGTTTACAAGAAGGTTAGTGGGAGCTCTGTAGTATTTCTAATCTTATATGTGGATGACATATTACTGATTGGAAATAACATTCCTATGCTTGAGTCCGTAAAGACTTCACTGAAAAATAGTTTTTCGATGAAGGACTTAGGGGAAGCGGCATATATTCTGGGTATTAAGATCTATAGAGATAGATCGAGAAGGCTTATAGGTCTAAGCCAAGATACTTACATTGACAAAGTGTTGAAGCGGTTCAGCATGAAAGAGGCAAAGAAAGGGTTCTTGCCTATGTCACATGGCATACATCTCAGCAAGACTCAGTGTCCTTCGACTGCTGATGAGCGGGATCGCATGAGTAGAGTGCCATATGCCTCGGCTATTGGATCTATCATGTATGCAATGATAAGTACTCGCCCAGATGTTTCATATGCGCTAAGTATGACAAGTAGACACCAATCTGATCTAGGTGAGAGTCACTGGACAGCGGTGAAAAACATTCTTAAGTACTTGAGAAGGACTAAAGATATGTTCCTCGTCTATGGAGGTCAGGAGGAGCTCGTTGTAACAGGTTACACCGATGCTAGTTTCCAAACCGACAGAGACGATTCAAAGTCACAATCAGGATTTGTGTTCACGCTAAATGGTGGTGCTGTTAGTTGGAAGAGTTCCAAGCAGGAGACGGTGGCCGATTCTACGACAGAAGCCGAGTACATCGCGGCTTCGGAAGCCGCGAAGGAAGGTGTTTGGATAAGGAATTTCCTCATTGAGCTTGGTGTGTTCCCGAATGCGTCCAGCCCATTGAATCTCTACTGTGATAACAATGGGGCAATTGCGCAAGCAAAGGAGCCAAGGAACCACCAGAAGAACAAACACGTAATGCGGCGATTTCATCTCATTCGAGACTTCGTTAACCGGGGTGAGATCAAGATATGCAAAATACACACGGATCTGAACATTTCTGATCCGTTGACAAAACCACTCCCGCAGGCTAAGCATGATGCACATGTAAGAGCTATGGGTATTAGGTACCTTCTAGATTGACTCTAGTGCAAGTGGGAGACTGTTGGAGGTATGCCCTAGAGGCAATCATAGAGATGATGATATTCCATTTGTATCCATGATTTGTATATTGTGTTCATTGAATATCCATTAAAGGCTACTTGAATTGATTTGCAATTATGTGAATTGTATGTGAAACTCTTTACTTGTATGGTTATTCTAAAGTTGTCCCTAGTCGGAGTTCATGTGAGGACACACATGAATATTAGACTAGCACATGTATTAGTTGATGACTATGTTTCACAAGTCATGGACATGGAGATGTTGAACTAATAATGTGGACACATGTGGAGACATGTGTTAGGACTGACCCAACACGAGAAGTAGTTCTCTCTTTAAACAACATATACGCTTTGTCCTTAGACCTGAGATTGTCGCATGTTTTCTAGATGTGGATTGACCTACTTAGGGGCTATCAAACGCTACACCGTAACAGGGTAGTTATAAAGGTAGCTTTCGGGTTTGTCAAGAAGCATGCTATGAGACATGGTCAATCAAGATGGGATTTGCCCCTCTCTGATTGAGAGTGATATCTCTGGGCCCCTCGAGTGATCGGATCCGAAAATGCATGGCCATGCTACGTACGGTTAAGAGTTAACCTACAAAGGGATTCCGAATCACAGGATCGAGAAAGAGCGGTCGGCTTGAAGCTAGACCAAATATCGTGAGGCAAAGGGAATAGCATGTATATTATGTTGTGATGGTTCGTCTGATATGATCTTCGTATGCGTATAGGAGTTGGCACGTCTTGCTAGAGGCCGCTACCGACTATTGGGCCGAGTAGGAGTACTCGGGCCATGTCTATACATATCCGAACCCATAGGGTCGCACACTTAAGGGGCTGGAAGCCCAATTCGGATCTGATCCGAGTTGGATTAGGTTTAGGAGTACTAATGGGCCTCGGATCCAGAGGCCCATCAGGAACCCCTATAAATAGAGGGGTGGGGGCGCCCTAGGGTTTTACACCTTTTGGCTGAACACTCTTGCCGCCCCTCCCACGCCCTCGCCTGTTGCAACTCGCGGATCTAGCAATCCGGCTTGCGACGCTTCCTCCCTGCACGTGTGGATACCTTGGAGGTGTTGCGCCTGCAGCACTTGGACGAGCCATCGACGAGCCGCCGACGAGCCACGACGAGCCGACGACGAGCCGCGGCACCGGAGGCGATCTTGCTGTGCACGTGGACGAGCTGCTGAGGAGCTGTTGGACGTGATCGACTACGTACGACTACGTGATCGTCTTCACTGCACCGACGCATATCTACATCTTCCGCACCAGTAGTGCGTCGAGTGGTAATCCCGTGATCCTTATACGGCAGTTCTTCCTGGTTGTACGCGGTAGAAAATTTTGATTTGCGCTAGCGTAGCCTACCTCGTATCCCAACAAGCAGATCCGCAGAGCCGAGGACGCCGAGGTTATGGTGAGGAGACTCCAGGTGAGATTGGCAACAGCTGAGGCACGAGCCGCGGCCGCCCAAAGTAATGAGGCCCTCACCATCGAGGCCCTCAAAGAGGCCGAGGACTGGCACGCGCGGGCATTGAAGGAAGTCCATCACTCGAACCGCATGAGAAGGAAAATGCGGGTCGTGGAGGACGATGAGGCCCCAGTATTGGATGGAGTCCTTGTTGCCCAGGGGTCCGGGAAGCGGAAGAGCCCCGATGCCCCACCAGCACCACCGCCTTTGGAAAGGGACTCTGAGGTGGCCAATGGAGAAGCCTCGGAACCCCCTCCCGTAGGTGGGACCCTAAGGGACGAGGTGCTAGCCCTTCTTATTCCGCCAAAAGACCATTCCGCGCAGTGTGCAGATTCGTCCCGCGAGTAGGGTGCCCCACCTAGAGTTGTACTCCAGAAGCTGTCCTGAGTCTAGACCTGTACCCCCAGTTGTGTTGTTGTACCGGTTGTGTAGTGCATGTTTTGGCCCTATCCCAAGTGTTATAACTGCCCCGGCAAAATAATAAAATCATTTGTGCTTGTTGTTTGTTAGTCTGTGTGCTTGTCGACAGGAGGTGGATTCTGTCTCTTTGAAAATCTGAACTAATTAACTAAACATCACGTTAATATCCAAATCCAAGTCTCATGAAAGTTCACTCAATCTGCAGATGCCTCCCAAGCGTGCCACCAGAACCTCCCCGAGTCAAGCACGTGCCACTCCTAGTGCAGAAAGACAGCTAGAAAGGCAGCAACCCCCACCAGCGGTGCACTATGAGGAGCAAGAGGTGAATTAGCCCGAGGGCAGGGGGAAAGTCAAGTGGGAGCATAGCAGCCACCGCCCCCACCGGTCATTGATTTGGTACAAGTCATGAACAACCAGACCCTTTTGCTGGAAGCTTTGGCCAATGCCATCACTCGCCAAAGGCCCCGCGGACAGGGCATGAATGAGAAACTGACAGACTTCCTCTGGACCAAGCCACCCACTTTTGGCGGGTCCATCAACCCTCTGGACGCAGATGACTGGCTGCGGGTCATCCAGAGGAAGCTAGAGCCATTCGGTTGTGAGAGCAGGGACAAGGTTCTCCTGGCTGCTCATCAACTCACTGGGACTGCTTTAGCTTGGTGGGAGAACTACTGCACTGCCGCTCAGGACGCCTCCACTATCACCTGGGATGAGTTCGTGACAGAGTTCCATCGCTATCACATTCCTGCGGCTACCATGAAGCACAAGGCGGATGAGTTCTATGAACTGCGCCAAGGCAACAAGTCCGTGGAAGAGTACACCTATCAGTTCATGGAGTTGGCCCGTTATGCTCCAGAAGAAGTAGACAAGGATGAGAAGAAGCAAGACATGTTCAAGAAGGGTTTGAGCGCAGAACTGAGGACCCTGCTTACTCCTCAGATCTACCCTAACTTCAACACTCTGATGAACATGGCCATCCTAACTGAGAGAGCCAAGGCAGATGAAAGGAGGGACAACAAGCGCCGGTTCCTGGACAGCAAGGCCCACCAGCAGGACAGGTTCCAAAAACCAAGGAGCCTTGGTCACCCCATGCCCAGGTCCCAAGCTCCCATGCAGTACCGGACCCAGTCTCAAGCCTCCGGTTCCCATCAAACCAATGCCCCATTCAGAAGCCAGAACCCTGTCAAAGCTCCACAGAATAGCGCCAGTCAAGTCACCAACAACGGCAGGGCATGCTTCAACTGCCGTGAGCCAGGGCATTTCATTGCCAACTGCCCCTACGCCAACAAGCCAGCTGCATCGGCCTTCTCCAACGCAGTGACTGGGCCAAGGGCAGTAGTGTCGGGAGCTAACCGTGTTCCCGTCCGCAGCAACAACAACCCCGACAACAACAACAACAGCCAGCAGATGAGGCAGCCCCAGCAGTCGTTTCGACGAGCCCGTGTCAACCACATCAGCGCGCAAGAGGCTCAGGAAGCTCAAGGCGTGGTATGTTGGAGGTATGCCCTAGAGGCAATCATAGAGATGATGATATTCCATTTGTATCCATGATTTGTATATTGTGTTCATTGAATATCCATTAAAGGCTACTTGAATTGATTTGCAATTATGTGAATTGTATGTGAAACTCTTTACTTGTATGGTTATTCTAAAGTTGTCCCTAGTCGGAGTTCATGTGAGGACACACATCAATATTAGACTAGCACATGTATTAGTTGATGACTATGTTTCACAAGTCATGGACATGGAGATGTTGAACTAATAATGTGGACACATGTGGAGACATGTGTTAGGACTGACCCAACATGAGAAGTAGTTCTCTCTTTAAACAACATATACGCTTTGTCCTTAGACCTGAGATTGTCGCATGTATTCTAGATGTGGATCGACCTACTTAGGGGCTATCAAACGCTACGCCGTAACAGGGTAGTTATAAAGGTAGCTTTCGGGTTTGTCAAGAAGCATGCTATGAGGCATGGTCAATCAAGATGGGATTTGCCCCTCTCTGATTGAGAGTGATATCTCTGGGCCCCTCGAGTGATCAGATCAGAAAATGCATGAACATGCTACGTACGGTTAAGAGTTAACCTACAAAGGGATTCCGAATCACAGGATCGAGAAAGAGCGGTCGGCTTGAAGCTAGACCAAATATCGTGAGGCAAAGGGAATAGCATGTATATTATGTTGTGATGGTTCGTCTGATATGATCTTCGTGTGCGTATAGGAGTTGGCACGTCTTGCTAGAGGCCGCTACCGACTATTGGGCCGAGTAGGAGTACTCGGGCCATGTCTATACGTATCCGAACCCATAGGGTCACACACTTAAGGGGCTGGAAGCCCAATTCGGATCTGATCCGAGTTGGATTAGGTTTGGGAGTACTAATGGGCCTCGGATCCAGAGGCCCATCAGGAACCTCTATAAATAGAGGGGTGGGGGCGCCCTAGGGTTTACACCTTTTTGGCGAAACACACTGGCCGCGCCTCCCACGCCCTCGCCTGTTGCAACTCGCGGATCTAGCAATCCGGCTTGCGACACTTCCTCCCTACACGTGTGGATACCTTGGAGGTGTTGCGCCTGCAGCACTTGGACGAGCCATCGACGAGCCGCCGACGAGCCACGACGAGTCGACGACGAGCCGCGGCACCGGAGGCGATCTTGCTGCACGTGGACGAGCTGCTGAGGAGCTGCTGGACGTGATCGACTACGTACGACTATGTGATCGTCTTCACTGCACCGACGCATATCTACATCTTCCGCACCAGTAGTGCGTCGAGTGGTAATCCCGTGATCCTTACACGGCAGTTCTTCCTGGTTATACGCGGTAGAAATTTTGATTTGCGCTAGTGTAGCCTACCTCGTATCCCTACAGTGGTATCAAGAGCCGTAGCTGCTTAGTTTTGGATTCGGGATGTGTGCATATGGAGATATGCGAGTTCTCTGTTTGATCTATGTCCTGATTTCGTGCCCTTGCTGCAATGGTAGTGTAACGACATAATCCTACCGGTCGGTTTCCGCCATCGGAGTTAAGTGATACACGTAAATCCAGTTGCAGTGAGGGAAGATCAATATGATTGGTCAAATCGAAATCCAGGGTCATACGCCAGGCGCATTAGATGTGCAATAGTAGATGGGATCTACTGCCGGGGTCGGGATTTTTGCCGTATGCGTATGCTTCGGTAAATCAGCCGTAACTTTTCGGTACGATCTCGGATCGGGGCGATTTTTATACGAAAATTGATCTACAGAAAAAGTTACACATGAATTTCAACTGCTTCGCTGTTTTCGGCGAGATTAGATTTCCCAAATTCGGCTTGGAAGATGGAGTTTCGGGCCTCCGAAGTTTGGAACGTTAGGACGCCTAACTCTGTTTTGCAGGATGTATGTATGTATCTTGTGATCAGTATGGCCCCCTTGTGTATGTGATGCATGTGTGTAACTCATTCCTGACCTGCGTGTCACGCGTACGGCAACACGGCAAGAGCCATATGTGTTGTCACTTTATTGTATTTAATGGTCTGCGTACCAATCTGTGATGATCCAAGCAACTATGTAATCTTCATTACTAGATTCTTTACTAGCTATTAGGCGTAATAGCATGCTCTAGTTCTTGGAGGACTCATCACCAGGAGGATGGCGCACATGGAACATGGAGATGGAGATCACCATGGTGAACAGGTTCTATGGAGATGGAGATCACCATATGAAAACGGGCCATACTGTGTCACAACTGTGTGAATGCTATTCTGTTTATGTTTTACTTTCTGCATGTTGTGATGTTAGAAGTAGAACGATCCCTCACAAAGTTTAAGTTACTATGCCCTCCCAACTAAAACTTGCACCGTCCCATGTCTTGTACAATTAGTGGTGGGTCTATGAAATTAGAGTGCCACTAGTTTTCCTTGACTAGACGGGTTTGTGTCGGACACTTACACGCATAAGGGTTGGTTTGCTTAACAAGGTTATCTTAACGGTTAAGGACCTTGGGGCATAAAGGTTGGGCGCCGAGACATAGAGATGTCACCCAACAACAGGAGTCATATGTTGATATGATTAGCAAAAGTTGCTTACCGATCTACCTCGTTTGCTAGCGGTGATGCTAAAGCTCACTAGTAGACTTGTTAGTTGTGGATCCTGAATCACTAAGTTTCAATAGAGGGATATTGATTTTAGTGGGAGTAGATTCTGTTAAAATAGTTTAATATGATTTGCTCTATCATGGATACGTTTGTCTTAGTGTATTTTGCATTACTTTTGTTGTAGATTAAATGGCACCTAGCAACACCACCACATCGTTTGCTTTGCGTTCGGTCCTTGAGAAGGACAAGTTGAATGGAACAAACTACTCGGATTGGATTCGTAACCTGAGAATTGTTCTCAGGGCTGAGAAAAAGGAAGATGTTCTAGACAACCCACTACCAGAAGAACCTGCTGATGATGCACCCGCTGCTGCTAAGAATGCTTACAAGAAGGCATGTGATGCTAACCTCGAAGTAAGCTGCCTTATGCTTGCTTGCATGGAACCCGAGCTGCAGATGCAGTTCGAAACAAACCATGAGGCGCACGATATGATCGTGGCGCTTAGAGACATGTTCCAAACACAGGCCAGGACTGAAAGGTTCAATGTGTCTAAGGCCTTTGTTGAGAGCAAGCTAGCAGAAGGCGCAGCAGTAGGACCACACGTAATCAAGATGGTTGGTTACACTCAACGGTTGGAGAAGCTAGGCTTCCCACTGGGCTAAGAGTTGGCCACTGATTTCATTCTTTCATCTCTTCCACCTAGCTATGGGAACTTCATCTCGAACTACCATATGCATGGAACGGAGAAGGGTTTGAATGAACTGTGTGGTATGCTCAAGACAGCAGAGGCTGACATCAAGAAAAGCGCTAGTACCAGCCATGTGATGGCGATACAGAACAAGCCCAGCTTTAAGAAGAAGGGCAATTCTTGGAAGAAGAAGGGCAAGGCTGGAACGTCCAAGCCAAACCCACCGCCCAAGGTTAAAGCTGGACCTGGACCTGCTCCAGACAAAGAGTGCTTTTACTGTCATGAACTTGGTCACTGGAAGAGAAACTGCAAGCAGTACCTAGCTTCGTTGAAGAACGGCGGAAGTAAGAGTACTTCTACCTCAGGTACGCTTGTTGTTAATGTTATAGACAACATATTTCTCGCTGATACAATTATTAATTCTTGGGTATTTGATACCGGATCGGTTGCTCAGATTTGCAATTCGATGCAGGGAATGATAAGAAGTAGAAGCGTGGAAAGAGGAGAAGTTGATTTCCGCGTGGGCAATAATGCAAGAGTTGCTGCTTTGACCGTCGGGACGATGCAACTCCACCTCCCGTCAGGATTTATTATGGAGTTGAATAATTGTTATTTTGTTCCTAGTTTAAGTCGAAACATTTTATCTCCTTCATGCTTGATGGAGGATGGTTATTCATTTGCGAGTGAAAACAATGGTTGTGTGATCTCTAAGGATAATATGTTTATGGCTTTTGCACCCATTGTGAATGGATTATTTGTTTTAAATCTTGATGGTTCACCTGTCTGTAATGTAAGTGCTAAAAGGCCTCGGCCTAATGATTTGAGTCCTACCTACTTGTGGCATTGTCGTTTGGGTCATATAAGTGAAAAGCGCATGAAGAAGCTCCATTCTGATGGACTTCTAACTTCGTTTGATTTTGAATCATACGAGACATGTGAGGCTTGCTTGCTAGGCAAGATGACCAAGACGCCTTTCACAGGATTTCCTGAGAGAGCAGTAGACTCGTTGGAACTCGTACATAGTGATGTATGCGGACCAATGAGCACGACGGCTAGAGGAGGATTCCAATACTTCATAACTTTCACTGATGATTTTAGTAGATATGGCTATGTCTACTTGATGAGGCACAAGTCTGAAACCTTTGAAAAGTTCAAGGAATTTCAGAATGAAGTTGAAAATCAGCGTGGCAAGAAAATTAAGGCCTTACGATCTGATCGTGGAGGCGAGGATTTGAGCCACGAGTTTAGCAATCATCTAAAGAGTTGCGGAATTGTTCCACAACTTACGCCGCCTGGAACACCTCAGAGAAACGGTGTGTCCGAGCGACGTAATCGAACTTTGTTAGACATGGTTCGATCAATGATGAGCCAGTCGGACCTACCGTTGTCATTTTGGCGATACGCTCTAGAAACAGCAGCTTTCACACTTAATAGGGTACCATCTAAATCCGTAGTTAAGACACCATATGAGATATGGACTGGAAAGGTTCCTAGTTTGTCTTTTCTAAAGATTTGGGGATGTGAAGTGTTTGTCAAGCGACTTCAGTCGCACAAGATCACACCCAAGTCGGATAAGTGCATTTTCGTGGGATATCCAAAGGAAACTTTGGGATATTATTTCTACAACCAATCAGAAGGCAAAGTGTTTGTCGCTCGGAACGGGGTTTTCCTAGAGAAAGAGTTTCTCAAAGGAGAAAAGAGTGGAAAGACAGTGCATCTTGAAGAAGTTCAAGATGAGCCAATCGGGCAAGAATCAATGAGTGATGCTAATGTAGCAGAACAAGTTGAGATACCCATGGCAAGAGAAGCACCGCCACAACCACGAAGGTCGGCAAGGCTCCGCGAAATGCGGGAAATATTATTGTTGGACAATGATGAGCCTGCGACATATGCAGAAGCAATGATGGACCCAGACTCCGAAAAATGGCAGAGTGCCATGCAATCCGAAATAGAGTCCATGGGAGACAATCAAGTTTGGAACTTGGTTGACCCGCCTGATGGTGTTAAAGCCATAGAGTGCAAGTGGATCTATAAGAAGAAAAAGGACATGGATGGAAATGTTCACATCTATAAAGCACGACATGTCGCAAAAGGTTTTTCGACAAGTTCAAGGAGTTGACTACGACGAGACCTTCTCGCCCGTAGTGATGCTTAAGTCCATTCGGATTATTCTAGCTATAGCTGCATATTTCGATTATGAGATATGGCAGATGGATGTCAAGACAGCTTTCCTGAATGGAAACCTAGCTGAGGACGTGTATATGATACAGCCCGAGGGTTTTGTCAGTCCGAAAAATGCTGGAAAGGTATGCAAGCTTCAGAGATCCATTTATGGATTGAAGCAAGCATCTAGGAGTTGGAACATTCGTTTTGATGAAGTGGTCAAAGGGTTTGACTTCACCAAGAACGAAGAAGAGTCTTGTGCTTACAACTGTTGCTGTTGGGATACGAGGTAGGCTACGCTAGCGCAAATCAAAATTTCTACCGCGTATAACCAGGAAGAACTGCCGTATAAGGATCACGGGATTACCACTCGACGCACTACTGGTGCGGAAGATGTAGATATGCGTCGGTGCAGTGAAGACGATCACGTAGTCGTACGTAGTCGATCAACGTAGTTGTACGTAGTCGATCACGTCCAGCAGCTCCTCAGCAGCTCGTCCACGTGCACAGCAAGATCGCCTCCGGTGCCGCGGCTCGTCGTCGGCTCGTCGTGGCTCGTCGGCGGCTCGTCGATGGCTCGTCCAAGTGCTGCAGGCGCAACACCTCCAAGGTGTCCACACGTGCAGTAGATCCGCGAGTTGCAACAGGCGAGGGCGTGGGAGGCGCGGCAAGTGTATTCAGCCAAAAGGTGTAAACCCTAGGGCGCCCCCACCCCTCTATTTATAGGGGTTCCTGACGGGCCTCTGGGTCCGAGGCCCATTAGAACTCCTAAACCTAATCCAACTCGGATCAGATCCGAATTGGGCTTCCAGCCCCTTAAGTGTGTGACCCTATGGGTTCGGATACGTATAGACATGGCCCGAGTACTCCTACTCGGCCCAATAGTCGGTAGCGGCCTCTAGCAAGACGTGCCAACTCCTATACGCATACGAAGATCATATCAGACGAACCATCACAACATAATATACATGCTATTCCCTTTGCCTCACGATATTTGGTCTAGCTTCAAGCCGACCGCTCTTTCTCGATCCTGTGATTTGGAATCCCTTTGTAGGTTAACTCTTAACCGTACGTAGCATGGCCATGCATTTTCGGATCCGATCACTCGAGGGGCCCAGAGATATCACTCTCAATCAGAGAGGGGCAAATCCCATCTTGATTGACCATGTCTCATAGCATGCTTCTTGACAAACCCGAAAGCTACCTTTATAACTACCCTGTTACGGTGTAGCGTTTGATAGCCCCTAAGTAGGTCGATCCACATCTAGAATACATGCGACAATCTCAGGTCTAAGGACAAAGCGTATATGTTGTTTAAAGAGAGAACTACTTCTCGTGTTGGGTCAGTCCTAACACATGTCTCCACATGTGTCCACATTATTAGTTCAACATCTCCATGTCCATGACTTGTGAAACATAGTCATCAACTAATACATGTGCTAGTCTAATATTCATGTGTGTCCTCACATGAACTCCGACTAGGGACAACTTTAGAATAACCATACAAGTAAAGAGTTTCACATACAATTCACATAATTGCAAATCAATTCAAGTAGCCTTTAATGGATATTCAATGAACACAATATACAAATCATGGATACAAATGGAATATCATCATCTCTATGATTGCCTGTAGGGCATACCTCCAACAGTTGCAACTCGCGGATCTAGCAATCCGGCTTGCGACACTTCCTCCCTGCACGTGTGGATACCTTGGAGGTGTTGCGCCTGCAGCACTTGGACGAGCCATCGACGAGCCGCCGACGAGCCACGACGAGTCAACGACGAGCCGCGGCACCGGAGGCGATCTTGCTGCACGTGGACGAGCTGCTGAGGAGCTGCTGGACGTGATCGACTACGTACGACTACATGATCGTCACTACACCGACGTATATCTACATCTTCCGCACCAGTAGTGCGTCGAGTGGTAATCCCGTGATCCTTACTCGGCAGTTCTTCCTGGTTATACGCGGTAGAATTTTTGATTTGCGCTAGTGTAGCCTACCTCGTATCCCTACATGGTACTCGGTGAGTTTCTAGTCAGCTCAGCCTTGGCAACAATACTCTTCGATTCTAGAGCATCACATTCATTTATATCATCATGCTTTGTGGATAATCACCACATACCTATAGTACTACTAAAGGTACCCCTAATAACCCGGACGCCTGGAGCCAACATCCAGTGTCGACTAGGTTGTTCCCGGGTGAGGATCAATTTAAGTGGGGTAGAATTTCTAGCAGACTTAGTAGTACTTGAGTCTAAGGGGATAGATGTGATCCTTGGAATGGATTGGTTAAGCCTACATGATGGACACATAGGATGTGCTGATAAGGTAGTACGCCTGGTTAATCAGAACGGTGCACAAGTGACCTGTCACACTCGGGGAAGTGGGCCCGACCCAATGGTTTTTAGCATGGAAGCCAGGGCCATAGAAGGAGTCCCAGTAGTGAGTGAATACCCGGATGTCTTTCCCGAAAAACTACCTGGAATGCCCCCAGACAGGGATATAGAGTTTGTGATCGACCTTATCCCTGGAACCTCCCCTATAGCCAAGAGGCCCTATAGAATGGCAGCATCTGAGTTAGAAAAGTTGAAGAAACAGTTAGGCGAGCTGCAACAGAGTGGCTTTATCAGACCTAGCTCATCCCCGTGGGGAGCCCCAGTGCTCTTTGTCAAGAAGAAAGACGGAAGCATGAGGATGTGCGTGGATTATCGCGCACTGAATGAGGTCACCATCAAGAATAAATACCCCCTTCCCAGAATAGATGACCTATTTGACTAGTTGAAAGGAGCCAAATATTTCTCAAAAAGAGATTTGAGATCAGGGTACCATCAGCTCAAGATCAAGGAAAGTGATATCCTGAAGATAGCTTTTGTCACCCGCTATGGCCAGTTTGAATTTACAGTGATGTCCTTTGGACTGACCAATGCCCCTGCTTATTTCATTAACCTCATGAACAAAGTGTTTTCTTGGTTTAGCTGGGTATTATCGGAGGTTTATTGAAGGATTCGCTAAGATAGCCCGACCCATGACAGAGCTACTTAGGAAGGATAAGAAATTTAATTGGACAGAGTCATGTGAGAGGAGTTTTCAAGAACTGAAGAGAAGATTTATGACCGCCCCAGTATTAACCCTACCGGATATCCAGCGGGACTTCGTCATTTATTGTGATGCTTCCCAACAAGGGTTAGGGTGTGTCCTGATGCAGGATGGGAAGGTAGTGGCATATGCTTCCTGCCAACTTAAGCCCCATGAACAAAATTACCCCACCCATGATTTGGAATTTGCAGTCGTAGTGCATGCTCTCAAGATCTGGAGGCACTACCTGATCGGGAACAAGTGTGAGATCTACACAGATCACAAGAGCCTAAAATATATCTTCACCCAATCAGATCTGAATTTAAGGCAAAGAAGATGGTTAGAGTTGGTCAAGGATTATAATCTGGAAATTCACTACCACCCCGGTAAGGCTAATGTGGTAGCGGATGCCTTAAGCAGAAAATCCTATGGGCAGATCGGACCTAAGGACCCTCACTTGCAAGAGGAAATGGCCCGATTAAATGTACACATTATCCCTCAGAATACCAGCCGCAAGCTAAGTGTTCAGCCCACATTGGAGGAAAGAATCCGGGAGGCCCAAAGTTCGGATCAGGACTTGGTGAGGATTCGCAAACAAGCCGGAGAGAATAAAGCCGCAAACTTCAGAGTGGATGTAAAAGGGACCTTGTGGTACAAGGGTAGGATTTGTGTGCCCAAGGAAGGTGAATTCCGGCAAACCATCATGGATGAGGCCCATAACTCAGCATATTCCATCCACCCAGGATCCACCAAGATGTATAAGGATCTAAGGCAGAAATACTGGTGGAATGGGATGAAGGCGGACATAGCCCAGTTTGTCGCTCATTGCGATATTTGCCAACGGGTTAAGGCCGAACATCAGAAGCCAGCCGGTTTACTGCAACCACTACCCATTCCAGTTTGGAAATGGGACGAGATTGGCATGGATTTTGTAGTAGGTTTGCTCAAGACTCAAAAAGGGAATGACTCCATATGGGTAATAGTGGACCGACTCACTAAAGTTGCCCACTACTTACCCGTACGGACCACCTATGGTGGAGAAAAGCTAGCTCGACTCTATGTAGACAACATAGTGAAGCTGCATGGTGTGCCTAGCAGAATTGTTTCAGACAGAGGGACCCAATTTACCTCAAGATTCTGGAAAAGTCTGCATACAGCTATGGGCACCAAACTGGATTTTAGTTCGGACTATCACCCCCAGACCGATGGCCAAACAGAAAGAGTGAATCAGATTATGGAAGACATCTTAAGGGCATGTGTCCTTACTTATGGCAAGGACTGGGAACAGAGTCTACCATATGCAGAATTCTCATATAACAACAGTTACCAAGCCAGCTTAGGCATGTCACCGTTTGAGGCTCTCTATGGGAGAAAGTGCAGGACCCCGTTGATGTGGTCGGAAGTAGGAGAGCGCACCATAGTGGGACCTGCCTTTATCAAAGAAGCAGAAGAACAAGTGGCTGAGGTACGAGAGAAGTTGAAAGCAGCACAGTCTAGGCAGAAAAGCTACTCAGATAAAAGAAGACGAGAGTTGATTTTCTATGAAGGGGACTTCGTGTACCTTAAGGTCTCTCCGATTCGAGGTACCCGAAGGTTCCAAGTTCAAGGAAAATTAGCCCCTCGGTATATTGGACCATACCAGGTGTTAAAAAGAGTTGGAGATGTAGCATACCGCATTCAGCTGCCCGAAGAAATGTCGGATATCCACCCGGTATTTCATGTGTCCCAGCTAAGAAGATGCCTGAGAGTACCAGAAGAGCAAGTACCGGTGGAAACCATAGATTTGCAGAAAGATCTGCGATATCAGGAGGTACCCGTCAAGATTCTGGACACCGTCACCAAAAGGACAAGGAATTCAGTGGTGCGGATTTGCAGAGTCCAATGGAGTAGACATGGTGAAGAAAAAGCTACTTGGGAACGCGAGGATGCGTTAAAGAAGGAGTTTCCCCATCTTTTCAGGATTCAGCCGAATCTCGAGGACGAGATTTAATTTAAGTGGGGTAGGTTTGTAACGCCCGTAAAAATCTACCAAATTAAATCACCCGTTAAAATGCATTCCAAAATTTTCCAACTGCTGAGCCCCGGCAAATCCTTTCCCTTCCGTCGGACTCGTCGTCCCGGCCCCGACTCGTCAACCCACTTTTTCCGCTCCCCGTAATTTTTGCCGCATGCCCGTCTAATTGGCTCCTGGTCGCATGCCGCCAGGACGCCGCGCACGCACGCCGGGCCCACGCACGCCAGGCCGCGTGCCCGCGCGCCTAGCCGCGCCCGCCCGCACGCCTGGCCGTGCCGCGCCGCGCTGTGCCGCCCGCGCCCGCGCCGCTCGCCCACCTGCGCACCGCACTGCCCCGCGCCGCCTCCTGCCGCACCAGCCCCACGCCACGGACGCCTGCTCGCCCACGCGCACGCCCGAGCGGGGTCAACCGCGTCGCGCCACCCGCTCCGCGCCAAGCCACCATCCCGTCGCCGCTCCTGTGGCCGGCCCGCCCACCGGTCACCGCACGCCGCCCCCTCCCAGCGCGCCTCCCCACGCTGGTCGCCGCCCCTGTACCCTCGTCGACCGAGCCGCACCCCCCCACCACACCATCCACGAGCTCCACTACTCCGGCACGCCACCGGTCGGAGGACCGGCTGCCATCATTGCCCGGCCGCACACCGCCCCTCCCGTCACCTATAAAAGAGGGCCAAGGCCGGCCATCCTCATCACCACCTTGCCGTGCCCCAGCTCACCGCCCCTCTCACCTCCCCTGCGCCACCCGCCGCCACCGCCAGGAGCTCCGCCGCCTCCTTGCCGCCGCCGGTCCCCTCCCCCTCGCTCCAGCCACCAATCGCCCGAGGTGACTCCTCAAATGGGTTCCTCATCCTCTCCTCCCCCTTCCCCACCACTCGGTCTCGCCGCCAGCAGGCCAAGCCAGCCGGTCCACCGCCGGCCGTGTGCCCTCCCCTTCCTCTGTTCTGAAGCAAAGGAAAGAAGAAGGAAGAAGGGGCTCGATTTTCGATCTGCCCCTCGGTTTCCTTTTAATTACAATCCGACCCCTCCACCTCTCTCCGGGGATTCTCACAACTAAGCCCTTCCACTTTTTAGAATAATTACAAATAGGTCCTCAGTTTTCACAATTCAGTCCTAAACCCTATTTTAAAGCCCCTAATACCCCTTTAACCCGTCATTTCATGCGCCAAACTTTCTCCAATCGATCCCAAATTCGACCACGGCCTCCTCTCATATATTTCTGTTGAGGCATATCCAAGTTTCATGAAAATACCCTTCCTACATATTTTCCGTTCACATTTCCTGTTTGGAGCTCAACGGGTAAAATCTTTTTCCTTTTTATTTATTGTGTGCTCGTTTGTGTGTGCCGTAGATCGCAGAGTACCCGAGGAGGAGTGCGAGGAGGAGTTCAACCGCGAGCCCGAGCCCGAGGACCAGTACCGTGAGCAGGAGCTCCCGGAAGACTTTGAGAACGGCAAGTCCAACCTGATCCTTTGATGCATATTTAATACTCAGTTTTTCAAACACAACCTATTGGCCTGTTTTATAAAATGCATATTGTTTTATTGCAAGACATGGTTGGATAGCCACCCCTTGGTTGTTATGATTATTCCTTGTTGTCCTATATTTATCTCTAAATATGAGTTGCTCTGTTTAGATGATAGATACTGCTAGAATGCTTAGGAACTCGTTACTCAAATTCAATCATGACTACATCTGTTTATTCGGAAAATGAAAGTGTGAGTGTGTTCAACTGAGGAGTTGGGTTTTCGGGTGTAAAGAGAGGTGGTGCGTGGATGAGATGGATGGGCGTTTCTTGTGTGGAATGCCGGATTGTTGGGCTCGTACCTTAGTGGTTGAGCAGAGTTGGGAGATATCCATCTTGTCGTAGCTAAGGACCGAGTTGATGTGTCATCTTGCTTAATTCCACCATTGTGCAACCACTCGACCGTTGTATGGGCAACGGCTTAGCATAAACCCCACTAGCTAAACTGCTAGGCTTCAGGTGTGCTGGTGAGCAACGGGAGCCCATGGAAAAGGACTAAGCTCTTGGTGACTTAGGTCCCGGTTTCGGCCTCATGGATGGGTTGCTAACCCCTTGGGTGCTTCCGTGTTGACTAGTCAGTGTTGGCTAAGGTGGGTAATGGCTTTGTTAAGATCCGCACCGTCACTAAGGTGATCATGATGTGGTACCCTACTTGTGGGAAAAGTGTACAACCTCTGCAGAGTTAAAACCTATCCGGGTAGCCGTGTCCACGGCATTAGACGAGTTACGGCTTGGTCACATAACTAGCTTTTGGAGATGGTTGGTTTTTATGGTGTGTGTTGGATTTTGGAAGTGTCCGGCAGTTGTGCCGTGCGCTATGGCGGACGGGGAGTCTGGTAGCGATAAAACTTGGATCCTTTGTGTAGGATCAACCCCACTTAATGTTTCGGTTACTAAATAAAATGCATTGTGAAAATTCTTTGAAATAAAACCCTGCATGTGTCAAAAATCTAGCTTCATTGCAAATAAACCTTAACCATGTCCTTGTTGAATCCCATGCATATTCTTGCTGTTTTCCCCTTCGTGGATGGGGTTGGACTTGTTGAGTACTTTTGTACTCACCCCTGTTTTGTTGCTTCAGAGGAGGATCCGGACTTCATCGCCGCGGACTTCAAGTAGGAGGTTGCGTCTGCACCCAACGCTGCGTGCGGTGTTGGCCCTTTGCAGAATGCTTCCGCTGACGCATAGTTCCGATTGCAGCCCGAAGTCCGACTGGACTGCAACTTGGATTTGTATTGTTATCACTTTAGTTTTGCTTTGGGTGTGGCTTGCCCGCCCACTCCTTTGGGAGTTGTACGGTTTCTGAACTATCTTTTGAATAAATGTGTTATCAGCCTCCTGGGACTGATAATTGGATCACATTTAGTCTCTACTTATGTAGGGACGCTTCACACTGCCTCCATCTTAAACGAAACAAACAAACTCAACCACAGAAATATAAAGAGAAACATAAAACAAGCTCCATCTTAATACCATTATTGTTGGAATCATCAAATTGCCTCTTACTACTACGAGGTGCACGATGAGATGTGGTCTTCATAATGTCCTGAAACGGAATTCGTTCACTCATATGCAACAAATATGCGATAAGGACATGGGTTAGACAAACCATGTTTCATATACTCACCTGCGTCTCATCTGATAATGTAGACTTGACGACCTAGTGTGCCGCCAAGAAGCCGTGGCGCCAAAACAATACGTTGGCCATCTCAGTATAGATTCAGTATAGATTTATATAGCTACAATGATGATATAAAAAAGGAAACGTGCGTTGATCATGCCAAATTGGACACGCGGTGTCAAAAAGGAAATGGGAAATTGAAAAGTGCGTGTTTGAGGGGCTCTGGAAGGAAACAATTGATTGATTTATCAATGATACTAATTATTAGTTTCCATACAACACCACCACGCGGTTGGTGGCGGGTAGAAAAACCAAAAAAAAGGGCGCGGGCAGGATTTAGAACGGTGGGATTACGATGAAATGAATCCCCCCGTCGTAATCTTGTGTATGGGAACACCTTAACGGTGGGTCTCCGTGAGGGGTACCTGGGCATAACTCTAGGTGGGAATTGACATCAATTCTCTCGTTCTTTGTAGATATGTCCGTTAAACTTGCTACTGAGTTCCTAATTATTGGTATCGTACATCACTTACTGTTTTCGTTATTGATGGTGCTTCGTGGAGGGCTACATCTGCATGATGTTTACTTTGGCTATCAAAAATATAGTGGGAGGCTTTTTTTTTTCTTAACCGAAAGATGTTGCAGTGAACTATATATTAACCTTCCTAAGTTCACAAATGTTACTTCCTCTAAAATGTCATTCCATGTTTCCATTCACCAGCTCAAAGAAATATGATTGTAACGCAAGCGATTTCAGTTGGATTCTCCTAACAATTAAAAAGGTATATCTAAACAAAATTGATTATTCGTGGGCGAAGTGCAGATGACTGAACAACCTTTATCTGTGGTGCACCACCCATTGCATGATGGAGAAAGCTTCCTTATTTGCCACCGAACTTTTCATGTCCAACTTAACATTGTTGATGGCATAGTGGGAATGCAATTTTGAGTCAATGGCAAATAAAGAAGGTAAACTTTTTCGATGGTAAATTAGGAAGCGACATAAATTCTGGTGGCAAATAAGGAATTTTCTCTACATTCGATGGTTGCAAACCGAAAGCGACTGAAACTTTATGAATAAAAATGTTCATGGATGAGCAATATATGAACCTTTGACTCTTGGTGATTCCATCATGGATTTAAAAACTTAAGAGTTAAATGCATTGTTGGTACGTAAACTTGGCGAGTGGGTACGTTTAGGTACACCATCTCTCAAATTATTCATTTAGGAATAATAACTCGGTAGGTGGGTGCGGATAGGTCACCAGGATGACACATAGGGAAAAAAATGCCGCTGCTTACGTGTTAGTCAATGTTTTTTCTAAGTCCTTGCTAATTCTACCATTTATTTGAGAGTGTGTTCCTTTTTAGATTTTGTTCCTTGATTTCTTTTAGCCTCGAAATGTTGTAAAATCTTTAAAAAAATCTCCCTCCCCGGTCCTCATTTCTTCTTCCTCAGACTGAAACGACCTCTGGCCAAGATTCACGCCGCTTCCCTCAAGCAAAATCAAATCGCCGCTGCACAAACCTTCTCCACCTCCCCCTATAGCCGCGCCGGCCCTCCTTCGCCGCAGCCAAGCTCCCCCGCGACGGGATTTCAGCATCAAAGCTCCAGCTGCACCACCGGCCACCATGACTACCACTACCTCCAGCTATGCGTCAAGCTCGCCGGTCGCCGCAGCACAAGAAGCTCCGACGCGGTAGCACCTTCATGTGCTGGTGCCCCTCTCCAGCACTGCAGCACAGCCACACGCAGCAAGCAGGCCTTTTCGTTCTCTTTTCATCTCTCTCCTCTGTTCCTGTGACAGTAGGTGAAGAAGATAAACCCACTTATAAAAGGAGTGAATAAACAAATGGGCTAATTTGCAATAGTGCTGCCCACATTTTAGTTACACGTAAGCACCAATTGTACGCATAAGCTTCCTACGTGGCATGCTTTTGCCTACGTGTCGCCCCAGTGTCCCATTTGCACCTACCTGTCAAGTTGTCGTTTCCAAATGAACAATTTGAGAAATGATGTATCTAAGCGCACATACTTAATTAACGACGCATTTAACTCAAAACTTAATAAGTTATTGATGAGATTAGATAAAATGTCCATTCTTGCAGAGGAGATTAGATTAATTTCTTAACAATCATGATTAGTGGAGATTAATTGCGTAGCTTTTGTTAATGATGCACATTTGTGGTATCCAGCTCAGGGCACATTTGTAAGTGTGGGGCATAAGCAAGCACATGATTAAACTAGTAATACACGATTTTCTGTACGTGTGTGTGTATTCATGTTATTAACTTATGGCTAAGAAATAATTTGATTGGAAAATTGGGAAAATATAGAAAGTCGTGGGAATACAGAGTCTCCAAAAGGAAGCTAATTGAATAAAATCCTTACCCTAACCAAGAAAAATTTAGGTGCCCCATGAGTTGAACTATCCATACTATCCATATGATTAACTTGCTCATTTTCTGGGAATAATTGATGGTATTGTAGTCAGCTAGTTTCATTCTGTTATATTATTGCAGCTCCACACAAACACAAGGATTCAATGCTAATTTGAGCTGGAGCTACTTCGTCAAAACAAACAGTTTAACTCATGAAAACAAACATTTTAAACTGGTGGTTGAGATTTAATTTAGAGTTATGGATATGCTCCAACATTTCAGACTAATACAGATAAGCAATAGTCCTACATATTAGATACGCTAGAGTGGTAATTGTAAACGCTCTTCAAAACTTCCTAAGAAAACAAAAGGCATAAGAAACATTAGCCTTACTCAGCATTTGATATGTATCCCTAAAGAAGAAATAATATAAAGATTAATATAATAACATATGTATGTTTGATATATATCCTTCCATATAAGAGAACAACCAGTAGAGCAACTTAAGTATAAGTGAAATATTTCCTTTAATAAAGAAACATGTACACAACCCAAATTAATCCAATGTCAAAATGGCATCTGTATGCTCAGAAATTTCATGTTAGAGCTGAAAGTTTTCTTGGTTACGCATATTGTAGGAAATTGTAAGCATATATAAGAAGCTAGCTATGATATGTTAAGTCAGTGTAAAGTAGCTTTTGTGGTTTTTGGTTGCGCATGGTGAAAGCGACACCGTACCATTAATAGGGAAGCCAGGAAACCATTGTCACTATTATAATAGTGCATTTTTACCATCCATCAAGATATAATCCTTACTCTTTTTATATTGTTGTGTCTGACTGTATGCGCAGTGCATGCTATTAGAATTAATCTTGTTATTTAGTGTAAGTATATATGAATGTGAAGTCGCATCACAACGCTTGGTGTAGGTGGGCAAGGAGTTTTTTACACGAGCACATAGGTGGCAGTCTACAATATCGTACACCGGACATGCTAGAGCACCACTTAACTCAACTCAACAACACCGACGGGTTGGATTGGGACATCAACACATATCGTATAATGTATCGCACTACTCAATTCAACTCATCACCGGCCAGTTGGATTGGGACATCGCATATATGTACTGCTCATAAGTTTTAGATTGGCATTAACATATATTTATATGTAATTAAAAGAATTATTTAGATTTAAATATTTGAGATCATCTCATGTGTAAAATTTCATGCAAAATTTTGTGTAGAGGAAGCGCTCATATACAGTTAAGCCTTACATGTAGTTGGCTACACTGATTTATCAACTTGATATTTGCTTGGATATTGTGCATATATATTTTTCATGGTGAATATCGACATATGTACATGTAAATATATTATACAAATCTAACATTTGTTAGGTTGACCTCAAATATTGAAAGGGCTTGTGGTTGTACTGTTTTTTTTAAAAAAAAAGTAGTGCGCATGTATGTCATTGATGTATGCAGCATGCTTGCTGTAAGGCATTCCGTTTCACTGCAGGAGACTTGTTTGTCATATAGGTTATTGTTGATCCATGATTCCAGACTGGAATATGTGTATGTTTGATGCCATATATGATTCTGCGAAGCTCTTTACTAGAATCCCATTACCTATTATTCTCTGCAAGGATTCCCTTATCGAATAAGTATTCAGTACGGGTGTTATGCCATTATTCGATATTCAGAATATAATGATAATGAGGACACAACTGGAATAAGGTTTAAAATTGGATCGCTAGTCAAATTGGTTATGTCAAGTTTCTTCTTGACGGCCTGATGTAACTAATGTTTGTGTAGTCATTGAGCTGAATAATATGCATGCTGCTCATATTTCCTCATTAGATTAAGTCTTTTTAGGTGAATAAAGTGTTTGCTTGTATGAAATATATTAGAGCTGAAACATCGAGAGTCGAGACTCAAATTGTTGGTGTTTAAGAAGCATAAGCAACACACTCATAATTTATCTTTCTAGACTGGAGGCAGCCTAGCACTACTCTCGGTATTAGTATCGGTTCGTAGACTACATATCTCCCGAAAATGCATCCGGGATTAATCCATCGAGATAAAAGGGGGGTCTTCACTAGTAGAGAAGTGACTTTCGATCCACCCCCTTTTATCCCGGTTTAAAAGTGGCCCGGGACAAAAGGGGGTGCGCGGGGGAGCGGGAATTTGGAGGGGAGCATTAGTCCCGGTTGGTAATTGCAACCGGGACTAAAGGCCCCCCTTTAGTCCCGGTTGCAACGGCTAGGGGGGGGCGTCGGTGGCGGGACCCTTTTATCCCGGTTGGAGGATCCAACCGGGACTAACTTCCAACCGGGACAAAAGGTGTTTCCTTTTGTCTCGGTTGGAGTTTTTAACCGGGATAAAAACTCATCCCCCACTATATCCCGAGACAGATACTTTCTTCTTCCTCCAGCCCGAGCAGTCCAGCACATTGATAGAGAGCTGAGCTTCACCTACTCTCCGGTGGTGTCCAAGCAAGGGAGGTGCTGCCCGAAGTTTTTTCCCTCATTTTTGTGGGAATTTGACTCAGCCAACAAGTGCTGCGAAGGTTTGCTACTTCATCCTCGTGTTATGCTTTGATTTATGCTTTGGAGATGGAAAGATTATTTGCTACAATGTGATGATGAAGTAGAAAAATGGAGAGGTATTTTGAGCTAGAATGTGAGGGAGATTGATGTGTCATATATAGTATGCATTATTTCAGTGGTTTAAAAATGATGCTACCTTGTCTAGACGGTTTATCTTATCAAATTTAATATGGTTTTTTAAATCCATATACTTGTTAAACTTGCATACCGTGTTCATTTCGGCGAGAATGTTCTCCGCCGAGTAGCAACGTATGTCAAGAAGGAGGTTCGATTCTACGAGAAAGAGTGGATACGGACATCGTGACCGTGTCCCCTTTTCCGTAGCATCTAACCTCTTTCATGACGAAGTGCGGTGCCGCCCAGTTGAGGACATCCTCGCGAGATGATCACGGTCTTCAAGTTGAACAACTTATGCAGTGTTTGGGACTTTAATTTAAATATGTGTATTTGGATCTTCATGTTGTTGTATTGTACCATGTTGTTTGGATCTTTAATCGATTTTCACGCGTAATCCATTGTCAAGTGTAATCCATTTTCGTGCATAATACGATGCAGATGGACCGGCATTGGATGTATAATGCAGACAGACGGAGCAAGGTGTTTATTGATGGCTTGCATTATTTTCTCGAAGTGGCAAAAGCGAACAAGGCAGAGAATGGGTTCGTATGTTGTCCATGCTTCCAATGCAATAACAGGAAGGAGTATTCAAAGGATTCCTGGGGGACTATTCACAGCCACTTGTTTAAATACGGTTTCATGCCTAACTATTTGGTTTGGACCAAGCACGGTGAACTAGGGGTTGTAATGGAAGATGGCGAGGAGGAGGAGGAAGATGACACCATTCCGGACTGGGTTGCAGGTCAAGCTTTTGCAGGTACTACAATGGGCGAGGCTGATGAAGATGAGTTTGCAGAAAATGACCCTACTGATGACCTTGGTCAGGTGATACGAGATGCATACAGAGATTGCGAAACTGAGAAGGAAGCAGCAAAGTTGCAGCGCATGATAGATGATCACCAAAAATTGTTGTACCCAGGTTGCCAGCAGGGCCATAAAAAACTAGGTACGACACTAGAATTTGTGCAATGGAAGGCAAAAAATGGTGTGTCCGATAAGGCATTTCAGGGGATGTTGAGAATTGTCAAGAAGATTCTCCCCGAGAATAATGAATTACCGTCCACAACATATGAAGCTAAACAGATTATTTGCCCTCTCGGATTGGATGTTCAGAAGATACACGCATGCCCTAATGACTGTATCCTCTATCGTGGTGATGAATACGAGGAATTGGATGCTTGTCCCGTCTGCGAAGCCCTGCGGTATAAGATCAGGCGAGATGATCCTGGTGATGTCGAGGGGCAGTCTCCCAAGAAGAGAGTTCCCGCGAAGGTGATGTGGTATTTCCCTATAATACCACGCTTGAAGCGCTTGTTCAGGAACAAGGCGAATGCTAAGTTGATGCGATGGCACAAAGAAGACCGTAAGGAAGATGAGATGCTGAGACACCCCGCAGATGGGGCACAGTGGAGATCAATTGATAGAACATTCCCAGACTTTGAAAGTGAAGCAAGGAACATAAGGTTTGGTTTAAGCACTGATGGATTCAATCCATTCGGTGAGTTGAGTAGTGGTCATAGTACTTGGCCTGTGACCCTTTGTATGTTCAACCTTCCTCCTTGGCTGTGCATGAAGCGGAAGTTCATTATGATGCCGGCGCTTATCCAAGGCCCAAAACAACCCGGCAACGACATTGACGTGTACCTAAGGCCGTTGGTTGATGACCTTTTACAGCTCTGGAAGGAAGAAGGTGTACGTGTGTGGGATGAGGATAGACAAGAGATCTTTAATCTACGAGCACTGTTGTTCGTAACCATCAACGATTGGCCTGCATTGAGTAACCTTTCAGGACAGACAAATAAGGGATATCGGGCATGCACCCACTGTTTAGATGACACAGATAGCATGTACTTGAAGCACTGTAAGAAGGTCGTCTATATGGGTCATCGTCGATTTCTCCCTGCTCACCACCAGCTGAGAAAGAGCGGGATGCATTTCAAAGGGACGCCAGACCATCGTAAAAAACCTGCACACCGTAATGGAAAGCGTGTGTTCGAGATGATGAAGGATGTACATGTAGTCTTTGGAAAGGGACTTGGTAGCCAACCTGTTCCGAACGATGATAACGGACATGCACCCATGTGGAAGAAAAAGTCAATATTTTGGGAGCTACCTTATTGGGAAATCCTAGAGGTTCGCAACGCAATAGACGTGATGCACCTGACGAAGAATCTTTGCGTGAACGTGCTAGGCTTCATGGGTGTTTATGGAACCTCAAAAGATACATTGGAAGCACGACAGGACCTGAAAGCCATGGGGCAACGAGATGACCTACATCCGGAAAAGAGAGATAATGGACAGCACTACTTACGTCCTGCCAGTTACACTCTCAGCAAGGAGGAGAAGGATAGCATGTTTGAATGCTTGAATAGTATGAAGGTCCCGTCTGGGTACTCCTCGAATATAAAGGGAATAATAAATATGAAACAAAAGAAGTTTACAAATCTCAAGGCTCATGACTGCCACATGTTGATGACCCAGTTGCTTCCAGTTGCACTGAGGGGTGTTCTACCAGAAAATGTCCGGTTGCCGCTCGTAAAGCTATGCGCGTTTCTCAATGCGATTTCGCAGAAGGCAATCGATCCATCCAAGCTATCAAAGCTACAGAACGATGTGGTGCAATGTCTTGTCAGTTTTGAGTTGTTATTTCCACCATCCTTCTTCAATATTATGACGCACTTACTGGTTCACCTAGTAAAAGAGATTGGTATTCTCGGACCTGTATACCTGCACAATATGTGGCCTTTCGAGAGGTTCATGGCAGTCTTAAAAAACTATGTTCGTAATCGTGCTCGTCCAGAAGGAAGCATCGCCAGGGGATATGGAACAGAGGAGGTGATCGAGTTTTGTGTTGATTTTATTGATTCAATCGACTCGATTGGGGTTCCAACTTCACGCCACGAGGGGAGGCTCCGAGGAATGGGCACCCTTGGAAGGAAATCAAGTTTGAGCAATGATACTAATTTGTTCAACAAGGCACACTACACTGTTCTACAACAGTCATCCTTTGTGTCTCCGTATATCGAGCAGCACAGGCAGATGGTAGCTTCGAAAAACCCGACCAAATCCGATGCTTGGCTTACCCGTCATCACATGGAAACTTTTCCCTCCTGGTTGCGCCAACAACTTATGGGTAACTCTGAGATTCACCCACAGCTTGCCTGGTTAGCCAGGGGACCTGCTACCACAATCGTCAAATTCCAAGGCTATGAGATAAATGGTTACACATTTTACACGAGAGCCCAGGACCAGAAAAGCACGAACCAGAATAGTGGTGTCCGCATAGATGCCATGGACAGAAATAATAGCAAGGAGTCGTATTATGGTTTCATACAGGAGATATGGGAACTCGAATACGGACCGCTGTGCATCCCTCTATTTCTTTGCAATTGGGTGAAGCTAACTGCCGTCACCAAAGATCAGTACGGAATGACAATAGTAGATCTGAGCAAGACTGGATACAGTGATGACCCATTCGTACTTGCCAATGATGTGCATCAGGTGTTCTATGTGAAGGACATGTGCAGCAAACCCAAGAGGAATCCAGAAGAGACATGGGAGCCAAAGTGCCACATAGTTCTTCCAGGTAAAAGAAAAATCGTGGGAGTCGAGGATAAAACAGACCAATCAGATGATTATGATCAGTTTGATGGCATGCCTCCATTCGACGTTGAAGTTGATCCAAGCATCCTGCTGTCCAAAGAAGAGGCTCCGTACTTACGCCGCGATCATGATCAAGGAACTTTCGTGAAGAAGAAATTTTACAACGTTGTATTGTAATGCGTTAAATGTGCATGACCTTTGTGTATTAATTGATACAATTTGTAATTTACCCTATGTATGATTTCATGTGTTATTAAATTTGTTAGGTGAAGATTTTTTAGATATACATGAACATTGTTAACCACATACTAACATGGATTTTTCTGCGCATTCAAATAATTTAATTGAATAATTTATTGATCACAGCAATGCAGTAAAATAAATATTTTACAGGCTACATGAGTTGGTATAGAAATAATGATTACTTCATACTTATTGTCAATTTACTCGTTAATTAAATATATTTTTGCATGTACAAAATCTGAGAAGGTTTTGTTTTTCATCCTGGAATGCAGTGAAAAGGTTAAATAAAATCCATTTCCAAAAAACAGGCGGGAGAAGGAAAATAGGAAAAAAGACCTTTTGTCCCGGGTGCTAACAGCAACCGGGACAAAAGGCCCCCCTTTTATCCCGGTTGCAAACGGCAACCGGGATAAAAGGGTACGTTTCGTCTCCCGCCAGGCCCCCCCCTTTTATCCCGGTTGGTAACGGGACCCGGGACAAAAGGCCCTTTTGTCCCGGGTGCCGTTACGAACCGGGATAAAAGGGGGGGGGGTTAAAAGCACTGTACTCCCTTCTACCCCCCGCCAGTTCCACACTTAGCGAAATTTTCGCAAGTCCCGCGCTCTCCGCCCGTCGCCGCCCGTCCGCCTCCCTCGCCGGCCGCCGCCGTCGTCGTCCCACATTGCGCCGTCGTCGTCGCCCGTCCGCCTCCCTCGCCCGTCGCCGCCCGTCCGCCTCCCTCTCCGCCCGTCGCCGCCCGTCCGCCTCCCTCTCCGCCCGTCGCCGCCCGTCCGCCTCCCTCGCCGGCTGCATCGCCCCTCGTCGCCGGCTCCATCCTCGTCGCCGCTCGTCGCCCCTCGCCGGCCGCCGCCGTCGTCGTCGCCTCGGCCGCCGTCGTCCCGCCGTCGTCGTCGATCTTCGCCCTCGTCGCCGCCCCGGCCGCCGCTGTCCGGCCCGCACGCCGCCCGGCCGCCGCCGTCCCGCCGTCACGCCGCCCCGGCCGCCGCCGTCAGGCCGCCCCGGCCGCCGCCGTCCCGCCGCCCCGGCCGCCGCCCCGCGCGCGAGAGGTCTGCCGCGCCGGCCGGTGCGCCGGGAGAGCTGGCGGTTTTCTTTTAATTTTTAATTTTTAATGGAATTGTAATTTTGTTAAGTTAGATTTTTAGATTTCTAGTTAGTTTGTTAAGTTAGATTTTTAGATTTGTTGTTAGGTTGTTAACTACCGTCCCGCCGTCGTGATCGCCGCCGTCCCGCCGAGTAGCTACCCCGCCGTCGTGATCGCCGCCGTCCCGCCGAGTAGCTACCCCGCCGTCGTGATGGCCGCCGTCCCGCCGAGTAGCTACCGTGAGAGTCGCCTTGTAGCCGCCGTCCTGCCGCCCATCACAACGTAGTAGCTTAGGCACCGCCCGTGGTTCCGGTGAACCGCCTCCGCCGTCGTCCCGCCTTCGCCGCCCTTATCGCCGTCGTAGAAATTCGTAGAAATTCGTCAAAATTCGTAGAAATTCGTAGAAATTCGTAGAAATTCATAGAAATTCGTAGAAATTCATAGAAATTTGTATAAATTCATAGAAATTCATAGAAATTCATAGAAATTCATAGAAATTCATAGATATTCCTAGAAATTCGTAGAAATTCGTAGAAATTCCTAGAAATTCGTACTTTGTACGATTCATGTTATTTTATGATTTCTTTATATACATGTATGATTCCGAACTGTGATTATATACAAATTTGTATTAAGATGATTTGTATGACTGTCATGTATGATTCGATGTATGTTTGCAGCAATAGTTGAAATGGCAGACGATGAGACCGCAAGGTATATCATGGAGCAGATAATCGCTGGTGATGGTAGTGGCGACAACGTTCCACTATCATACACGGATGAAGAGGGCACCCAGGCGGACATGTTCCTCAACATGTCTGCCGATGTGAATGAAGAGCAACAGCCGCAGCAACAACTTGCCGTGGCGGAAGGTTCCGGCGAGGTATATACAACCATTCTTGTATTGTTTCACGCCACCGCTACTAGTACGTACTAATTAACGAATCTTAAACTGTTAGCCCTCCGGATCGACACAAGGGCAGAAGACCCGAGGTCGTACAAAGGTGATGGAAGGGAGGCTTGTCATCACCGAAGTTACAGATGAGGGCAGGCCGGTTGCTCCCGAGAAAGTCGCAAAGAAGTATGTTAGTCAAATCAGGGCAATCGTCCGGGACAACGTGCCTATCAGCATCAGAGAATGGAAGGGCAGAAGCGATAATCCGTACGCCCTTCCAGAGACAGAAAAGAATATGCTGTGGGAAGACGTGAAGAGGCATTTCACATTCCCCGAAGATTATAGCGAGAAGGATGTCAAAGCCTGGACACTTAAGAAGATGGCTACTCAATTCCAGACATTCAAGAAGATGCTGGACACCCACTACATCAAGAAGGGCAAAACTCCAGACTTCAATGCGTGGCCCAAGTTGAGGGACCACTGGGATGCATTTGTTGAATACAAGAGGAGTGAAGAAGGTGTGAAAAAGATCACGACCAACGTTGCAAATGCTAGTCAGAAGGGCTACCACCATCATTTGGGGCGAGGTGGGTATGGCTCAGCAATTCCCAAGTGGAGAAAGATGGAACAAGATCTGATCGAACGGGGAATCATACCTGCAACTATTGAATGGCCCGAACGATCAAAGAACTGGTACTACGCTCATGGAGGCTCCCTAAGCCAAGAGGATGGGACGCTGATTTTCAATGACAGAATACGTGAGAAGGCCGAACATCTCATGAAGAACATTGAAGATTCCAAGGCTGGGAGGTTGAGGGTGGACCGAGAAAATGATGAGCTCACATTGGCCCTCGGTAATCCAGAGCACCCAGGACGTTGCCGGGGCTTCGGGGTGGTTCCGTGGAAGTTCGCTTTCCGAGGCGACAGCGCCTCTTACAGAAGCCGGAAGCGAAGAAAGGAACAGATGGAGGAGAGCTGGCGGCAGATGCTAGAACAACGAATGATGGATGAAATCAATCGGCGGGTGGCCGACGCAGTTGCGGAGTTGGCGCAATCTGGAGCATTGCCGAATCCTCACACCGCCAGCCCTTCTCAACGCCTCGGGAGCAGTTGTGCTTCTACAGGGGTCCCCGATGCGCAGACGCCCAGGTTACCCGTGGAGGAGCAACGGTTCCCCGTGGATGCCATCACGCAACGGACCTCATGTGAGCTGCATGCACCGGTCGGCAACCTCACTATTAAGGTATACTTATACATAATATTTATGCAATCTTGTCAATTGATCCAGGCCTCGAGATCGGAGTTCAACTTGTTTACTTCTGCTATATGTACAGGTAGCGTACGGGAGTGCGTTACCAACGCTGGCAGGGCAGAGCAGTCATGGCATGGACATTCCAACAGGCTACGCCAGCGTCTGTGTCGAGCAAATAGTAGATGCCCAGTATGAAGGTCTAGAGCTCGACTTCCCGGGAGGCGACGGGGAAAAGACATTGGCAGATGCGCTTCATGGGATCATTCTATGGAAGAAACGCTACATCATTATTTCCCGCACGGAGCCATCTCCTCAGACCTCAAGACCGCTCCCCGTAGATCCCGAGCAGCGATCTTCTCCTCATACCTCGAGACCGGCATCTCCTGCTCCAGGACCGTCGCTTCCATCTATATCAAGGTCTCCATCTCCACCACATCCTGGTGCTGGGAGCGACGACGACAATAACAACACCCCTCCCCGATCACCGTCGCCGGCACCAAGAGCGGCCCCCTCGAAGGAACCTGCAGCACCACTCAAGAAGTCACGAGCACCGCCTCCCAAGCAAAGACAGGCTCGAAAGAAGAAAACAAAGGTCGACCCTGAAGTGGCTCGCAAGGAACGCTTTGAGGCAATGTCTCATGCGGAACAGTGGGCAGAAATCCAACGAGAGGCCAGTGAGTGGTTTAAGAAACAAGCCGAATTAAAAAAGGCAAGGGAGATGGAGCCACCGCCAGTAAGTCGGCGGGATTTAAACTTCTTTATCAGGATGGAGGAAGGAGCCAAGAAAAGGATACCACTCTTGACAAACTATGAACGGGCTCTAGTAAAGGCTGATGAAAAGGATAAAAGAAAAGGAAAATCATCCTCCAGCAGTTCAGTCCCCGACCTCAGCCATTTGTCAAAGAAAGATGCTCAACGGGTAAAAGCAATGCCCTTGGATCAACAAGCAAATATATTGAAGTTCATGGAAGAAACAGGTCTGGGACTTGATGAATGCATAGGGCAAGTCGAGACGCCAACTGCACCGCCCCCTGAGCCGAGATGGCCTTATCAGCTAGGCAAGCCTCTAGTGAAGCCGGCAATGGTACGGAAGCTGTCAACAAAGATGTACGAATTCCATCAATGGTACATGACGGCATCCGCCAAATCGAGGGAGATGATCGGCATGAAGGTAAAACCGATAGATTTTCACGGTGAAGGGGAGAAAGTGCTGTGGCTAAACTTCGAGGATATATACGAAGTGTACCATCATGATGCCCTGGACGTCTCTCTGATCAGCGCTTGGATTCTGTAAGTGTCCGTTTATTATCTCTACATGTAAATTTTGGCGTGCGTCACCGTACTAACTTCATCTTCCATTTCATGTAGGATGCTAATTCAGACATGCCGCCGAGAGGCGTACCTACATATAGGCTTCATGGATCCATCTGTAGTTAACCAACGACAGATACAATTAGCGCCGGAAAAAACCTTTGCCGAAATATACAATTTCCTACACAAACAAACATTCAAGGATTTCATACTACTTCCATACAACTTCAAGTAAGTGTGTGTATACCGTCTACTTTCGATGTCTTTTTCCTTATCTCTACATGTTAGTTAGCTCTAATATGCATGAACATTTTACGCACGCAGCTTCCACTGGATCCTTATTATAATTGAGCCTGAAAGAAGCCACATCACTGTCTTTGATTCGTTACGGAAAGATCCGGTGGACTACCAAGAATTGCAAGACATGCTGGGCTTGTAATAATTCTGGACCTTTATCTCTATGCAAAAATTTATTTCCTAAATTTTATCCCTGTTACACTATGTCATTCATTATTCTAATCCGCAGCGTATGGAAACAATTCATAAGGACACACAAAGGTCCATTCAAAGAAGATCTTACATGGAACACAGACTTCCCGGTACGTATGAAGTCTGCACATTTATTACATTGTATAACACGAATATTTCATAACTTATTTTTTTTCTGCACTGAAGTGCTTAAGACAGGAACCCGGGAATAACCTATGTGGCTACTACATCTGTGAGCACATGCACAGTTTTTTGGGACCCAAGGGACCGAAGATGACGCCGCACAACTTTAAAGTACGTAAAATAAATATATTACTAGTTAATTATTTTCTAGCTCCTTATATGTATTTGTTCATGTAACATTCACAAATTTCCAAATTATAGATGTTAAATATTCAACAAGGACTCTTGAAGGAAGAAAGAGTAGCGGCAATATGTGAAGGTCTCATTGGATTCATAATGGACGAGGTGGTAAATCCAAGAGGAGAATTTTATTACGATGGACGACAATTAGACACTCCTCTCAGCAACACCACGACGGGAAGATCGTAGGAAGATACTTTGATTTATTTGTATATATGATCGATTTGTACTAATTAAGCTAGTTGAATTGTGTATATGAATTGTGTATAAGGATTGTGTATATATATAGTAGTTGTATAATTACAAATCCCATTCGTTTAAATACTAGTTGATTTAATTCATTCTAAAAAAATGTCAACTACAAGGTTAACAAATTAAAAGGGCCGCGGCACTACTATACGTATACGTGATGCATGCATGAAAAATTCAGGCGTCACCAGTGCCATGCAAGCGCAATTTAGTCCCGGTTGGAATTGAGCCGGGACTAAAGGGGGTCCCTTTAGTCCCGGTTAAAATACCCGGGACTAAAGACCCCCCCTTTTGTCCCGGTTGGTTTATCCCGGATGGATATCCGAGAGATATGACCCTTACCAACCGGGACTAATGCTCAGTTTTCTACCAGTGCTTTTATCACGGGTCCCTCAACCAGGATATAAGACCCTCCTTTAGCCCCGGTTTGTAAAACCAACCGGGACTAACGGGGCTATCACGTTAGGCGGTGGACAGACCCCTTTAGTCCCGGTTGGTGTTACAAACCGGGACTAAAAGTCGCCTCTTTAGTCACGGTTTGTAAAACAAATCAAGACTAAAGTGCGTGCATACAGCACCATGGAGGCGCCTGCATGACGCCTATAATTTCGTGCATATCTCACTACCCCTTTAGTTAACCTTTAGTAGTTGAGAATTTTTTTTATAATGAAATCAATCAAACTAGTATTTAAACGAATCAAACAAGTATTTATACAAATACTATACAATTCTTAGCGTATTATATATAATTAGCGTACGTATTACATATATATACAAACTAAATCAAACTATATATATATATATACACACACACGATGATCTTCCCGTCGAGGTACTTGGAGTGTCTAATTTTTGTCCATCGTAATAAAAGTCTCCTTGTGGATTTAACACCTCATCCACTAGGAATCCAATGAGACATTCACATATTGCCGCTATTCTTTCCTTCTTCAAAAGTCCCAATTGAATATTCCATATTTGTAATTTGGATACATATATGTGAATTTTACATGAACAATTGTAGAAAATAAATAACTATTAATAATTTTATTTTACATACTTTAAATTCGTGCTCCATGGCCTAGATGGTCTGGGTTCCAATAAATTGTGCATGTGCTCACAAACATAGTAGCCACATAGATTATCATTCCCAGGTTCTTGTCTTAAGCATTGTAGTGGGGAAAAACAATTAAGTTATTAAATATTCGCGCTATAGAACGTACAAAATGTGCAGACTTCGTACGTACAGTGACATGACTTCGATCAATGTTAATAATAATGAAGATCCAGTGGGAGCTGCGTACGTAAATATTCATATATATTAGAGGTAACTGATATTAATCAGGTAAGGAAAAAGAAACGAATATAGACGGTTATACATACACTTACTTGAAGTTGCATGGAAGTAGTATGTGATTCTTTAATTTTTATCTGTCTAAGGAATTATATACTGCCAGCAACGTTTTGTCTAGAAAATCTCGTATCTGGGCTTGGTTCACTATGGATGGATCCATGAAGCTAATATGGAGGTACGCTTCATGTCGGCATGTCCGAATTAGCATCCTACATAAAATGGAAGATGAAGTTAATTAGTACGGCGACGCATGCAAAAAAATGATATGAGCCAAAATTTACATGTACATATAAACTGACACTTAAAGAGTCCAGGCGTTCATTAGAGAGACGTCTAGGGCATCATAATGGTACACTTCGTATATATCCTTGAATCGTAGCCACAGGATTGCCTCGCCTTCGCTGTGGAAATCTATCAATTTTATCTTAAGGCCCAACATCTCCCTCTCGTCGGCACACAACTTCATGTTCTATTGATGGAATTCGTACATCTTCGTTGATAGCTTCTTTAGCGAATCAGGGCTAATCATAGGCTTGCTTAGCTCAAAGGTCCATTTCGGTTCACTTGGCGGTGCAGCTGGCAGCTTGACTTTTTTCCTTTTTTTCTTCTCATTAACCTTTACTAATGCTCATTCATAGTTTGATAGTAGTGGTTGACTCTTCTTGGCTTGTTCTTGCATCTTGATGAATTTATATAACTCTCTTCGATCTATTAGCGGTGGCTCCATCTCCCTTACTTTTCTTAATTCCCTTTGTTCCCTCAACCACTCACTAGCTTGCCCTTGGATTTCAGTCCAGCGTTCCTCAGGAGTCACCTCAGGCTCCTTTGTTTTCTTCTTACACTGTCTTGGCTTGGGAGGTGGTAGTCGCGACTTCTTAAATGGTGCTCTTAGTCCCGGCGAAGCTGATCATGGAGGGGTGTTGTTGTCCTCGTCGTCGCTCCAACCATCAGGATGTGGTGGAGATGGAGACCTTGATCGAGGAGCAGGTTGTGGTGGAGATGATGGTCTAGATGTTTGAGGAGATGGTCGCTGCTGTGGATTTGCGGAGAGTGGTCTTAAGCTCTAAGGAGGGGCCTCCATGCCGGGGATGATGATGTAGCGTTTGCGCCATAGAATGATCCCGTGAACCACTTCTCCTAGTGTTGTTGAATAGTCACCTACTAGGAAGTCAAGCTCTAGGCCTTCAAATTGGCTATCAGGGATTCTCTCTACGCCAACACTGGCATAGCCAGGTGGAATCTCCATCCCATTGCATGTATGATTTGGCAGGATTGGCAAGGCACTCCCGTACGCCACCTGGATATATAAAAGAAATGAAGTTCTTAAACTTCAAATTGCCAAAGCACTCCCGAGGTTCAGGTGCATAAATATTATGTATATATACGTACCTCAATGTTGAGGCTGTCGATCGGTGTATGCAGCTCACATGTGGTACGTTAAGTGATGGCATCCACAGGGAATAGTTGCTCTTCCACGGGTAATCCTGGCGTATGTGGCTCAGGGAGCCCTGTGGATGCACAGCTGCTCTCGAGGTGTTGAGAAAGGCTGGCAATTGCGTTGGCCATTCAACTACTGCCTCCCTCTTGCATTCTTACTTCTACATATTGTAGTTTGGATTCTATCGTGCGCCGCCAACTCTCATCCTCTTGCTCCTTTCTTCGGTTCTGGCTTGTGTACATGTCCAAGTTGCCTCGGAATGCAAACTTCCATGGAACAAGCCCAAACCCTCGGGTACGTCCTAGGTGTTCGAGATTCCTGAGGGCCATTGTGAGCTCATCATTCTCTCAGCACATCGTCAATGTCCCATCCTTAACATCTTTAATAATCTTATCAAGCTTTGTGGCCGCTTCACATAACAGGTCATCAAAGACCAGCATCCCATCATCTGGGTTTATCTCACCTCCATAAGCGTAATACCAATTTTTCAATTGTTTGGGCCAATCAATTGTTCCTGGTACGATACCCCGCTCAATCAGGTATTTTCCATCTGATTCCATTTGGGAATTGCTTTGTCGTAACCACCTCGCCCTAGCTTATGATGGTACTCCTTCCCCCCAGCATTTCCTGTGTTTTGGGCGACCTTGTTCTTACTGTCTTCGGTGCTCTTGTATTATACAAATGCCTCCCAGTAGTCCTTACACTATGGATACACAGTAAAATTTGGAGTTCGGCCCTTCTTAATGTAGGTGGTATCCAACATCTTCTTGAATGTTTGGAATTGTGTGGCCATCTTCTTCAGTGTCCACGCTTTCACATCATTTTCAACATATGCGTCGGGAAATGTGAAATGTTTCTTAAATTCTTCAAACAACATATTATTTTCTATATCCTGGAGCACGTATGGATTAGTCGTTTTGCCCTTCCATTCCCTTATGCTGATGGGCACGTTCTCCCTTACGATTGCCCCGATCTGACTCACGTACTGTGTTGCCACTTTTTCGGGAGCAACCGGCCTGCCCTCTTCTGTGACTTCCATGATGATAGCCTTTTATGTTCCAGTCTTCACCTTGGAAGAACCTTGGGGCTTCAGATGACGGTTCGTCGATCCAGAGGGCTAATAGTTCAAGATTCATTAATTAATTAGTACATAGTAATAATGAATAAGATCATATATTATATATAGAGAGGGTTAAAATATGATCTATACCTCGTAGGAACCTTCTACCATGATAACATTTTGCTGGGGCTCGGGCTCTTCATTGCCATCCGCAGACAAATTAAGAAACATGTCTCCCTGGCTACCCTCTTCATCAGTGTACGCTATGGGAGGTTGTAACTACTATCACCAGCAAAAATCCGCTCCATTAGATACCTTCTGGCATCGTCGTCTGCCATCGATCTCAACTACTTTGTACATGAAATTATATATAGAACAACCATGAAAAAAAAATTCATTTCAACAAATTTTTTTTGAAATATACAAAATGTACTAATTTTTTAAATATACAAAATGTAATATACAAAATGTATTATACAAAATGTATTATACAAAATGTATTATACAAAATGTAATATAAAAAATGTACTATGCAAAATGTAATATAAAAAATGTAACATACAAAATGTAATATACAAAATGTAATATACAAAATGTACTAAATTTCAACTAATTTCTAAGCATTTCAACCAAAATTTCTAAACATTTTTACCAAAGTTCAATTAATTTCTAAGCATTAATTAGAAGTATACAACTATATTCCACAAACAATTGCAATGATCCAAACGGGGCCTAAATGTATACAAATTTTTTTTTATGTAATCTACCAAATTTCAAAAATTAATTCGGGAGGACGCGCGGCCAGAGTTGGAGGGGGCGCAACAGCGATGAGGACGCACGGTGATGACGGGGGAGGCGGCCGGCCAGGTGGCAATGGGGATGGTGGTCGTGGCGACGGGGACGGCTACGACGACGAGGAGGAGGTGGCACTGGCGCGCAATCAGGGGCACGTGCGGAGGTCGCGGCGAAGGGGATGGACGCGCCAGCGGCGGCGACGGTGACGGAGAAGGAGGCCGGCGATGATTGCGGGCGAAGATGATGGCGGTGGCGGCGAAAATGGGGAGGTCAGCAAATAGGATGGGCCGGCGGCGGCGATGGGGAACAGTGATGGCGGAGGCCGGCGATGGGCGGGACGAGGACGACGAGTGAAAATTTCGCTAAGTGTTGGGCGCGGGGGGTGTAGAAGACGCTATAACTTTTATACAGGACCCCCCTTTTAATCCCGGTTTATAACTGAAACCGGGATTAAAGGACATTTAACCCCGGTTTCTAATACAAACCGAGATATAAGGGGGGGGCCTTTTATCTCGGTTTATGATCACCCGCGATAAAAGGCCCCCTCTTTTATCTCGGTTTATTATCAACCCGGAGAAATGGGTACTTCGAGGCTGGAATCGAAAAGTCCCCTTTTATACCGGTTCTACTTTATAACCAGGATAAATGGGGGCCTTCTCCTATTTTTCATCTCCCGACTGGTTTTTGGAAATTTATTTGATTTATACTTTCACTGGATTTCAGGAAAAAAAATAAGAAATACACATATTTCAAACAAGCAAAAATATATTAAATTAGCAAGTTTGTTTACAATAAGTTTTAACTAGTCATAAATTGTATACTATTTCTTTTTTTTCTATTTGGAAATTTATTCTATTTATGTCTTCACTGGATTTCAGGAAAATTTACATATTTCAAACAAGCAAAAATATATTAAATTAGCAAGTTTGTTTACAATAAGTTTTAACTAGTCATAAATTGTATACTATTTCTTTTTGCTTCTATTTGGAAATTTACTCTCGCCGGGTGGAACTTGTAGGCATTGGATCTCGCCAGGTTTTGCTGGATTTCATCAAGCAAAAATTAAAACTTTACATATTTCAAATATGAAAAATATATTTAATTAGCGATTATATTTACAGTAAGTTTGAATGACTCATTAATTCTACACTAGTTATATTACCTTCTTAAATAATTATTTTACTGCATCACTATCATCTATCATTAATCCTAGAGGGCAAACAATCATTAATGCCTTATTAGACACACCATTTTTGACCTTCCATTGCATAAATTCTAGTGTGGTACCTAGTTTTTTATGGCCTCCTTGGCAATCTGGGTATAGCAATTTCGTGTGATCCTCTATCATGCGCTGCAATTTTGATGCTTCCTTCTGAGTTTCGGAATCTCTGTGTACATCCCTAAGCACCTGACCGAGGTCATCAATATGGCCATCTTCTGCAAACTCATCTTCATCAACCTCACACATTGTAGTATCTGCAAAAGCTTGGCCTATAGCGTAGTCCGGAATGTTGTCATCATCATCCTCCTCTTCACCGTCTTCCATTACCCCTCTTTTGCCGTGACGGGTCCAAACCAAATAGTTAGGCGTGAAACCGTATTTAAACAAGTGGCTGTGAATGGTCCCCCAGGAAGCCTTTAAATAGCACTTCTGGTTACTGCATTGGGCACATGGATTACAATTAAACTATCCATCACATTGCTAAAATTTTAGATAGAAATACACAAATTAAAATTTTAGAAGCAAACAACTTGATACACTACGACAAACTCAAATATTGCTGAAAGTTTACATAGAAATACACAAATTTAAACTTGAGAGCAACAACAACATGATACACTACGACAAACCATCCACTAAGTACTATCTAGAAGGACTTCAAGCATCCTTGGGAAGCGAAGACAAAAGTTTTGCTGACGCAGCCTCATCATGTGGTTTATTTGTACCTCCTGCAATGGTAGTACTTATAAGTGGACCTAAAACACCCGGGATTGGCGGTGGAGCATAAAGACCACCAAAAAGAGGTTCCTGACCCGCCGCAACAACATCTTCATGACATCTTTGTAAATAACGAATCATTGCTTTCTCTCACGCACTCATTTTCTTCGGCTTATCGTGAGGGCCAACTATGATTTTCCCCTTGCCGTGAGAGGAACGACGATCTCCCCCACCATCGTCACTACATCTAGCATCAGAAGCCATCTCTATGTACCATAAATTATTTAGCTCATATTTAACTTACAAATAACTAAACTATTAAAAAAGTTAATATTTCCCACATAATTTACTTATTGTAAAAATGGCTCATTCCATACCTCTATCTGAAAAGTACTAAAGTATGAAATTACACCTACAATTTATATGGCTAATTTATAAATATTAAAAACACATTTACTCTATCTTTTGTCCCGGTTGTTGGCTCCAACCGGGGGTAAAGGGTGGTGCCGTCGGTGCCCGGAAACTAGCCATTTTAACCGAGACTAAAGGGTTGCCTGTAGTCCCGATTGCAAAAAAGGAACCGAGAGTAAAGGTGCGCCCCATTCTAGCCTACCGTGGCACACCCCCTTTTCTCCCAGGCTGAAATTGAACCGAGACTAAAGGGGGTGGTATCTAAAGTCAAGTCAGTTCTCCAGAAGTGTAGATGTGGCGGGTTTCCTAACCATTTTCTTGTTTATCCTTAACAGTAACTTATGTTTTATCTTTTCGAGAGAACTAG
This sequence comes from Setaria italica, assembly GCF_000263155.2. Lineage (NCBI taxonomy): Eukaryota > Viridiplantae > Streptophyta > Magnoliopsida > Poales > Poaceae > Setaria > Setaria italica. The sequence goes on from NC_028452.1 coordinate 26,435,833, forward strand.
CTTATGAGATTGTCCACCTTTTCTCATCAGTTTACTTGTAAAACTAGACGTTCCACCTCATCGCCACCTCATTCCACGCTTATTTCCACGATTTCCACCTCAAAAGTTTTCAAACAGAGCTTTGGGCAACAAACACTGATGATAACCTTTCGTTACTATATATCCCAAGCAGCTTATAGATAAACCAGACACTAACTGCTCCACTAGTTGCCACAGCCCCTGAAACGCACTGACGCATATAAAGCTTTCTCAGAACCCGACGAGTGATCCACGGATGCAGCCGTGCAGGGAGCAGCAGTGCGCTACAGGCTAACTGACACTACCCATGATATTGGCTTTCCGTGTCGGTCTTCATTTCTTTTTAAACGACGACGTGTTGGTCTTCATCACCAAACAGAGCCTTCACCGATTGATCTTACTCCGGGTGATGCACTCCTTCCTGAACCTTTGCCACCAAAAGCAAGATGGACATTTTTTTTTCTTTTTCTTTGGCAGAGATGGCAATGCAATCACGTACATGCAAACGACAGGACAGCGGTAACGAAAAAAGAACTCACTTGTGAACAAGTTCCTTTCTCCCGGCATCAGATTCCTAGTGGAATCCGGTCAATCTGAAATCTTAGCCAGCGTCCAAATTCGAGGATCCACACTTCGGTAGTGCCGTGAATCAAATGGAAAATACAGGTCGGAATTGACATAAGGTCTTCAGTGGTTGGCATTTTATTAGCATTTGGTTTTAAATTTCTATTCTGAAATTAAACCTGTCGCCGTCTGAAATTAAACATGTCACAATAATAGTCCTTGTTCCAAAACATTTCCTTGTGTACAGGGTGACCGTACACAAGAAAATATTGTGGAACAAGGACGATTTTTAGATCAATTGTTTTATAATGGTTAGAATCTATAGGGTAAATTCTCCCCTCTTTTATCTTCCTCCTTTATAAGTATCCCCTGCTGCTGTCTGTAAATATATTGTAACTTTTGTTTACTTTTGGCAATGAAACGTTGTGGGGAACTCCCGCACAGTTATACAGTAAAAAAATGTTTATTTACATGTGAATTACAATAGCAGTCGTACCAATCTGATTTTTGTTACCTAAGTAGCATAAAAATTGGAGTTTTGTCTCACTATTACTTAAAAAGATCCTCTTTTGGGCCTCCATGCTAATCACCTCAAGACCCACTAGAAAAACAAATAAATTCTAAAAATTCAAATAAAAAAGAGAAACATCTAAATACTTAATAAATTCTAATTATCATCTATTATTAAAATTAATAGTCGTTGTATCTTTTTTTTCCTAAAACATTACCCACCTAAAGTTTGTAGAAATTAACACATGAGTATTTATCTAAATTAACCACCTATGCCTTTACCCAAAAACATCCTAAAGTTTGTAGAAATTAACACATGAGTATTTATCTAAATTAACCACCTATGCCTTTACCCAAAAACATCCACGGGTAGAGAAACGACCTTCCATCAAGCTACAAAAGTCTCGGTCATTTTTGAACTCGGAACTAAAGCTCCTTTAGTCCCAAGACCAAAAACCAGCTCCGATAGGGCTCTTTAGTCCCAGTTAATAATATCAACCGGGACTAAAGAGCCCCCTTTAGTCCCAGTTGTAATGGTTAAAAACAACGAGGAAATCTGGTGGGGCATTTAGTCCCGGTTGGTGGTTCCAACCGGGACTAAATGGCGATCTTTAGTCCCAATTGAAACCAACAACCGGGACTATATGTCTATTTTTTATTCCCCCAATGGACTCTCTCTCCGCACCAGCTTGGCGGCCTTTATCACCCCACCGGCCTCATCTCTCTCCCCACTACCTTATCCTTTCCCCACCACTGGCCTTCCTCTCCCTCCACCGCTTCTCTCCTCTCTCTCCTACTCTCTCCTCCCTCCACTAGCTGTCGTCGGCACGCAGGGCTCCCCAGCCTAGCTACTAGCCCCCGGCGCGCAGGGCTTCCCGACCTGGCTGCCGGCCGCCCGCGCGGGGGCCTCCCTAGCCGGCCACCTGGCTGCCGACCGCCAGCCACGCGGCGCGCGAGCCCTCCCCAGTTGGGCCCCAGGGCGCTGGCTGCCACCAGCACTGGCCCACCAGCAACGCGGGCGCACGAGCCCTCCCCGGCCGGCCCCTGGCCGCCGACCACCGCTGGCGCACGTGCGAGCAAGATGGCGAGTGAGGGAGCTTGTGGATACGATACGAGAAGCCGGTGAATGTTTCCTTTGTGGGTGATAGTGCATGATTTGTTTGTGAATGATTCATTTGTGATTGTGCTGTGTTGTGAATCAAATAGAACTCATGTGTTGTGAATCAGAATCTTGTGTGAATTGATTAGTTGTGTGTTCTCACTTGTGTGATGTTCATGTAAGATGAGCATGTCTCTTGCTTCAATTTGTGAAGTGTTAATTGTTTTGATTGTTTCTGTGGTGGAGTTGCAGCTCGGTGGTACGGTGGTCGAGGCAGAGCTGTAGAGGGGCAACACGCGAGCAGGCAGGATGGTGGTGGCCTGCTTTTTTATTTTTTGAACCTTTTTAGTCCTGGTTGGTTACTACCAACCGGGATTAAAGGAGGTCTTTAGTCCCGGGTGAAACACTCGGGACTAAAGAGGGAGACCTTTAGTCTTGAACGATTAGTCCCGATTGGATTTTTGAGACCTATGCGTCGCTCCAACCGGAATTAATGCTCATTTTTCCACCAATGATCTAACGTAACCCCCCTAAATATTCATATAAATTACTCCCCTAAGAAATTATGAATTGTAAAGTAACCTTCTAAGCTTCATCTAGATTACTAACTTTGCTATCACTTAAAATGCCCTAAGGCAGTCTCTCTCGGTTTTTAGACCCAGCAACCTACCGAGGGGGTGCCCGAGGTAGTGTTTTGGTTAGTGGGGCTCGTCGAGATCAGGAACTCAAAGGTAAACACAGACACACGATTTAGACAGATTCAGGCCGCTAGATTGCGCAATACCCTACATCCTGTGTGTTGGTTGGATTGAATTGCCCTAGAGGGAGTCCCTGCCTCGCTTTATATTGTCCGGGGTAAGGTTACAGGTTGGTTGGTTACAAGAATGCTAGTCGGATACGACTAGAGGAGTTCTACTCTTATTACAACGAGTACTTTCCTAATCCTCGACTAGTTCCTATCTTTCCATGTAGACTATACCGTCCTGCACCATGGTCTCCATGTCAGATGCATCTCGATGTCCAGCCCCATATTTAGGATTGTCCAAACCTTTTGGTGGGCCCATAGATGAATGTATGATAAGCTCCCGAGTACTTTTAGTCAAATGCAGCAGTTCTGAGTACTTTTGCAGACTTCACTGACTAGTTTGGATGCTCTTCGAGTACTTCATCTTGTTCAATCTTCAAAGATACCCAAAAATTATCATGCGATTAGAATGTGCTTAAGCCTCATTTAACTCAGTCTCATATCCTTCAATTTTGAATTTTATATGGAAGTGCAACGAAAGTCACACTCCATTTGGAGTAGCCCTCGAGCCTTAGGTTGAATCGAAGAATCAGGCTGAGGATCAATCTGTAATTTGCATCACTTTCCCCTTAAAACCTATAGAAAAACTTTTTTATCGATAGACACATGGCACACAGCCCCCGAACCTTTAGCCGACTAGTTTGGTGGGTATAAGGGTCAACCTTTGGTCAATGTGACCATCTTTGGAAAGAGATCTTATCTTCTCCCAAAATAAAGAAAACTGCCAACTAGATGTCCTGAATTCTGGGGATCTTCGAATTCCCCTTATTTGCACAGTTTTTACCATATCACTATTATAAATAATGGAGAAAGTTATCCCTTACGTTTTAGCCTTGCCATTTTCCTTTCCAACTTCCACACATTAGCCCTAGTGCCGCCACCATTATTCGATCTTCGAACACTTGCGCTACCATCTCCCAACCAAGCAGCCCCCAAGCGTATGCGATTGAAGATGCTCATGACATCAAAGATGGGAAGGAAAGCTGTTGTGTCCAAAGCGGGTGAGGACGAAAAGTAGAAAAGGTATGACAAGAAGAAGGAGCCGTAGTTGCCGGCACCCAAATATGGAAAAACCAGTCAGACCACACCGCCAAATCCCGTCAATGTCTGGAAGTGGCCAACTCTAAAGAGAAGGAAATCAAAGCACTCGTAGCCGCCAAATTACTCCAAGATCAGAACTTTATCAACTGGAGATTTGCTTATGGCAATGCCTGCCCATTAGAGACCTATCCCAATGAGAAGGTAATATTTGCTCACTTCATTGAGCAGGGTCTCGCATTGCCAACTTCTAATTTCTTCCGAGGCTTGCTGGATTTTTATAAGTTGCAGTTGGTTCATCTGAACCCCAATGGGATCTTCCACATTGCTATTTTCATCCACTTCTGCGAAACCTTCTTGGAGATCAAGCCGCATTTTCAATTATTACGGAAATTTTTCCGTGTGAAGTGATAGAGTCGGAGTGCCCGATCTTTCGGTGAGTGGAGATAAATTCGACTTGGTGGAAGTAGACCCTCACGATCCGACTACGACGAGCGAACCCGAAGCGCCAATGCAATCGCTGAACCAACTCCCAATGGTTACCAACCTCGCCTGTGCGAGATCAGCCTGATCACGAAGATCGATTCCTGTCCGCAATCGAAGAACGAACAAGAAAAAGAGGCGAGCAATCTAAATATCACTCGAAGGTGGAGTTCTGAATCACACAAGGACAGCGCGTATTTGCGCATGTTCAAGAGTAGCTAAAGCTAGATGTAAAACAAAACTCAAGTCGTAAACAAAAAGGACTCGGACTAAATAAAGGGGGCGCAGCCCCTGGAGTCCGAAGGGGTCACGGCGCCCAACCCTAGGCGCCCCACCTGGGCTGCCCTGTTGGGCCATCTTCTTATTCCGATGGGCCTTCGTTCCTTAACAGCATGATGAAGTTTAATTCTCTCGCACGGGCTCGAGTGATTGGCCCAACTGGATGAGCAACTGTAGGCGCCTGAGGTGGAGAAGCAACTGGAGGCGCCTGAGGTGCTGCTGGTGTAGATGTACTCGTGGTGTCCTCATCATCCTCCCCTTCTTGACCTGAAGTCGTCCTCGACGGCAACTCCTCATCTTCGCCCACATACGGTTTCAAATCTGCAACATTAAAACTCGTGGAAACACCAAACTCCGCAGGCAGGTCAAGGATATAAGCATTATCATTAATCTTGGTTAGCACTTTAAAAGGACCAGCAGCACGTGGCATCAATTTAGAACGACGTAAGGTAGGAAAACGATCCTTCCTCAAATGCAACCAAACCAGATCACCCGGTGCAAAAGTAACACGTTTTCTCCCTTTACTACCCGCAACCTGATATTTAGCATTAGCAGCAGCAATGTTTTGTTGAGTTTGCTCATGCAAGCTAATCATTTGATCAACATGTGCAGCGGCATCTATGTGTGGGGTGTCCTCGGCATCAAGTGCAAACAAATCAATAGGCGCCCGAGGAATATAACCATAAACAACTTGAAAAGGACACATCTTTGTAGAAGAATGCGTTGCATGATTATAAGCAAACTCAACATGAGGCAAGCAATCTTCCCAACGTTTCAAGTGTTTATCTAAAACAGCCCTAAGCATAGTGGACAAGGTCCGATTAACCACCTCATTTGTCCATCAGTCTGAGGGTGACAAGTGGTGCTAAACAGCAATTTAGTTCCCATTTTATTCCATAGTGATCTCCAAAAATGACTGAGAAACTTAGCATCACGATCAGAGACTATTGTATTTGGAATACCATGCAAACGAATAATCTCGCGAAAGAACAATTCAGCAACATTGCTAGCATCATCAGTCTTATGACAAGGTATAAAATGAGCCATTTTGGAGAAACGATCAACAACCACAAAAATATTGTCCCTCCCCTTCTTAGTTCTAGGCAATCCCAAAACAAAGTCCATAGAAATATCAAGCCAAGGGGAAGTAGGAACAGGCAAAGGCATGTACAAACCATGGTTGTTTAATCATGACTTAGCTTTCTGGCAAGTAGTGCAGCGGGCAACAAGGCGCTCAACATCAGCGCGCATCCGGGGCCAAAAGAAGTGGGCAGCCAGCACTTCATGCGTCTTGTAGACGCCAAAGTGCCCCATGAGACCGCCTCCATGCGCTTCCTGTAACAACAAACGACGAACCGAGCTAGCTGGAACACACAGCTTGTTAGCGCGAAACAGGAACCCGTCCTGTATGTGAAATTTGCCCCATGGTTTGCCATGAATACAGTGGGCGAAAGCATCTTTAAAATCAGCATCATCCACATATTGATCCTTCATAGTTTGCAAGCCAAAGATTTTAAAATCTAACTGTGACAGCATGGTATAGCGACGAGACAAAGCATCAGCAATGACATTTTCCTTCCCGCTCTTGTGTTTAATAATGTAAGGGAAAGACTCAATGAATTCTACCCATTTAGCATGACGACGGTTCAGGTTTGTTTGGGTACGAATATGTTTTAAAGCCTCATGATCAGAATGAATTATAAACTCGCGATGCCAAAGGTAGTGCTGCCAAGTATGCAAAGTGCGCACTAAAGCATAAAGCTCCTTATCATAAGTAGAATAATTCAAGCTAGCACCACTTAATTTCTCACTAAAGTAAGCAACCGGTTTTCCTTCTTGTAACAAAACAGCACCTAGCCCAATACCGCTAGCATCGCATTCAAGCTCAAACACTTTAGTAAAATCAGGCAACTGCAAGAGAGGAGCATTGGTTAACTTATCTTTCAAGGTGCTGAACGCAACCTCTTGCGAATCACTCCAAGCAAAGGGAACATCCTTCTTTGTAAGCTCATGTAAAGGCGCTGCAATGGAGCTAAAATCACGAACAAACCGGCGGTAGAAACCTGCAAGGCCAAGAAAGCTTCGAATTTGTGTGACCGTTGTCGGTGTAGGCCACTCCCGAATGGCATCAATCTTGCTGCTATCCACCTCAATGCCCTGTGGAGTAACAACATAGCCAAGAAACGAGACACGTTGTGTGCAAAACATGCATTTGTCGAGGTTAGCAAATAAATGGGCCGCACGCAAAGCATCAAAAACAGCACGCAAATGTTCTAAATGCTCTTCCATAGACTTGCTGTAAATGAGGATATCATCAAAATAGACAACTACAAACAATCCTATGAAGGGCCTCAGAACTTCATTCATCAAACGCATAAATGTGCTGGGAGCATTTGTCAAACCAAACAGCATAACCAACCATTCATATAACCCAAATTTCGTTTTAAAAGCCGTTTTCCATTCATCACCTAATTTCATGCGAATCTGATGGTAGCCACTACGCAAATCAATCTTAGTGAAAATAATGGCACCACTAAGCTCATCTAGCATATCATCAAGGCGTGGTATAGGGTATCGGTAGCGAATGGTAATGTTATTAATAGCATGACAGTCTACACACATACGCCATGAGCCATCTTTCTTTGGAACAAGTAACACAGGAACGGAGCAAGGGCTAAGAGACTCACGAATATAACCCTTGTCAAGCAACGCCTGTACCTGGCAGGTTTGGCCGTTCGCTCGCGCGGTGTAGTGGTGGGCGTGGGTGGCGCAGGGAGAGCGGGTGCGGAGTTGGATGTCGAGCTTCTTCCTGCAAAAGAGTTAGAATATGTCTTCGAGCGGCGTCCCTGCACTTCACGTTCAGCTTTGCAAGCATATTCAAATAATGTTGGCATATCTGTGTAGTCCTTATAATCAAGTATATCCTGAATTTCGCGGTTCAAACCACCACGAAAACGTGCCATAGCAGCGTCGTTTTCCTCCAATAACCCACAACGAATCATGCCTATTTGTAATTCCTGGAAATATTCCTCAACAGATTTGGAACCTTGCTGAAAACGTTGCATTTTATTAAGCAAATCGCGAGCATAATAAGAAGGCACAAATCTATGGCGCATAGCAGTTTTTAATTGCTCCCAAGTGGTTGGAATGGTATTGGGATGTTTGTGTTTATATTCACGCCACCAAATTAAAGCAAAATCAGTAAATTCACTAATAGCAGCTTTAACTTGAGAATTAGCAAGAATATCATGGCATGAAAATTTCTGTTCAACTTCTAATTCCCAATCAAGATATGCAGTAGGATCATATTTGCCATTAAAAGGTGGAATTTTAAATTTAATCTTGGAAAAGGAATCATTACCACCGGGACGGCGTGGCACGCGGCGGGCACGGCCTCGGCGGTCGCCATCGTCCTGGTCTGAGTCACCACCATAACCCTGCTGCAACTCTGCGACTGTAGTGTGCAATGCATCGAGTCTTGCCACAACTGAGTCGAGTGTGGCCTTAGCGGCCGTCTGTGCAAGGTCGAGCTGATCACACCGCTCGGTCGTGGAGGAGATCGTCGAGTCCAGCCGTTCATGAATCGTCTGAATGTCGGTGACAAGCCCTTCAACTTGCGCCCGTATGCCCTGCAGCTGGTTAGCCCCCGCGTCGACATCATCTGCCATGGTTAGCGCAAAGACAAGAACACAAGCGATGACAAAATAGGAGTGTAACAGCTCACAAGGCGCTCACACCAATGCTGTTATCAAATTCTTATCCGTTCTTACCACGCACACAGGGGCGAACTGCAACCAACCGGTGGAACTCGCGAAAGATTGGAGGAGCGATTGCCTGGAGAAACAAAATATGCTCGTCGTAGAACTATGTGGAGTTCTGGGAAGGCTGCACTCAAATGAAGGATTAGCACAATCAAACAATAATGCAAAGTTGAAAGATAGTGCCAAACACGTAACAAGAGTTGCTGGTAACAAGGGAAATCGAAAGAACAGAGGCAAAGGTGGAGAGGGCGCACCTCTTTTGTTTTTTTTTTCTATTTTTTTTTCACAGAGGGTTCCCCAAAACTGATAATATGAACACAGAGGATCTCAAACAGCAAATTGTGGCACACACTTTTTCCGAAAGTACAGGGGTATTCCGGTAAAAAAAGATACTCTCTCTCTCTCTCTAGAGTAAGGCGGACCTCAGAATAAAAAAGGACCAAGAAAGAGAGATACGGATATGAAAGGCTGGCACGGAATGCATGGGGGGGGGGGAAATTTGCCCCAGAGAGTCGTGACCCAGGGGGAGTCACGGCGCGCGCAAAGGGAGTTTCCACCGAAACAAATCCGAATCACCTTCCTTCTCCCTGTTGGATTCTTCTTTGTTGTTTTGCTTCTTGCCTTTTTTTTGCACTTTCCTTTTTTTTTGTATTGCTTTCTATCTTTTTTTTTTTGGACAGGGGAGGGGCGATCGGAGTGGTGGGATGGCGCGGCGCGGTTGTCGCGAGTGGGGGGGGGGGTTGCGGTGGGCGCGGTTGGTAGGGTTGGCGAGCAGCGGAACGGCGATGGCGGCGAGAACTAGGGTTAGAGGAAAAGCGAGAAACAAGAGATTAAACACAAGTAACCAGCAACAATTGAACGAGTAGGCACACAAATTCAACAAAGACACTTATTGAAAGAATGTGCGAGGCTAAACGGTTGCTGGGACAAAGGATCTAACCTGAAAAAAATTTGTTTTGGTTTTTGTGGACTGTAGGAAGGGAAAAACACTCGGTAAAACTCACCGATCAATCTGGAAAGCTGATACCACTTGATAGAGTCGGAGTGCCCGATCTTTCGGTGAGTGGAGATAAATTCGACTTGGTGGAAGTAGACCCTCACGATCCGACTACGACGAGCGAACCCGAAGCGCCAATGCAATCGCTGAACCAACTCCCGATGGTTACCAACCTCGCCGGTGCGAGATCAGCCTGATCACGAAGATCGATTCCCGTCCGCAATCGAAGAACGAACAAGAAAAAGAGGCGAGCAATCTAAATATCACTCGAAGGTGGAGTTCTGAATCACACAAGGACAGCGCGTATTTGCGCGTGTTCAAGAGTAGCTAAAGCTAGATGTAAAACAAAACTCAAGTCGTAAACAAAAAGGACTCGGACTAAATAAAGGGGGCGCAGCCCCTGGAGTCCGAAGGGGTCACGGCGCCCAACCCTAGGCGCCCCACCTGGGCTGCCCTGTTGGGCCATCTTCTTATTCCGATGGGCCTTCGTTCCTTAACAGCATGATGAAGTTTAATTCTCTCGCACGGGCTCGAGTGATTGGCCCAACTGGATGAGCAACTGTAGGCGCCTGAGGTGGAGAAGCAACTGGAGGCGCCTGAGGTGCTGCTAGTGTAGATGTACTCGTGGTGTCCTCATCATGAAGCCACAACCCTTGAGGGAACACACGCTTTTGGTTGGGGGCGCTGGAATTTAGATGTGGGAGATAGCCGGCAGCTAGTATTTGGATTACGAGTTGATAGACTCCAATGCCGGGTGGAAAGAAAATGGTGCTACATTAGCAACCATGATCCGAAACTCCCCAAGTTGACAGGACATCATCCCTCTTGGAACAACCGGTGGCTTGATGAGCCAAAGCATGACGATTGCCTGCAAGTACCCAAGCTGGTGAAGTGGATAGCAAATCTGAAGAAACAAGGTCTGACCAGTCTTGGTGTCGCATTCAGCTTTATGAAGCGATAGATTCAGCCGCTGCAGCAACGCTGTCATTTAGGCTACGAGTACACTATCCTTAATGATCCATCCAAATTCTCTCCTGATGAAATCAGCATAGATGAAATCATGGTTAGGCTCAAGTGAATGTTCAAGAACATGGGCGGGATCCCCACTATTGTGCAGGAATTTAGCGCCTCACACCCACTGAAGCCTATAAGTACTCGTGACTCTAGCCCCCAAGTACTTATTTGAAATGAACTTGTCAGCTGACTTGTCTCATTTTGTAGGAAGATGTTGCTTTATACTTCTCTGCTCCTCCTTCTCCTAGATCTAAAGAAGTCTGTGAAGCTGCTCCTCCCTTGAAGTCAAGCTAGGTGATGACAAGGAGGAGGTAGTCAAGTCCTTTAACAGTACTAGTTCTGATGCTGCGGATGAAGTCAAGGCTCAGCTGTCTGCTAAGGCTGGGTCTTCCTCTGTAGCGAAGAAACGCTCTGCAAAAGATGAGCTTGAAGTCACAATCCTTCCACCACCGAAGAAAAAGAGGACCATCATTACAAAACGGGGCATGAAGAAGTTTGTATCAGCAAATGATGTGCCTCCAAGTGTAATTACCAATGAGGAAGGACAAGATCCTAATTATCATGTACTCGCAAAGGATATTTCCAATGTCACCACCGTGTCTACTCAAGATGACACTGGTGGAGTACAGGTACTCGAGCCGGCGACGGATGCTAAAAAGATGGCTACTTTGGCTATACAAGATGAGTCGCCGGTGATTGAAGAAGTGATTGAGATTGACGACAATCCATCACCTTGTGATGCTACTGACGACCATGCATTTGGTCAAATGGTGGACCCTGTCGGCGCAAGAACAACTCAAAGACCGGAGGGAGTACCAGAGGCTGGTCAAGTTCACATTGTGGAGGTGTAGACCATGCCCAAGGTACCCTCCCTGGGCATCAAGCCCTTGCGCTTAATAGGAGAGCCCAAGTTGAAGTTAAAAAGATCATCCAAGTAATCATGATCCTTCTGTGACTACTTATTGTATCGTGTTATCTTTCCTACTCAACTTTGTGAGTTCTTGGTTTTGTAGAAAATCCATGGACATGGAGTTGTCAGGGCTGGGCGAAAAATCGAGTACTGATGGCTTTGGCCTCTCAGCAAAAGATTTTGCCCCGGCACCGCAAACCCCTATGCCTCAAGAACAACCTGAAGAGACAATGACTACACCGAGTGTTGTAGCCAATGTGGCTACATTGATGCACAAGGTAGTCGAGTCAATGACGGGTGTAGAAGTGCCAGCCCCCGAGCCCCCAAGTGCCCAGTGACTACTTCTGGCGTCGTGGCCTCTCCTGTAGCCCCCGAGCCAGTTGTAAGAATTGAAACGTCATCAGCTCTAGAAGCCATAGCAACAGAAGCTGCAGCGACTGGGCCATCAAGTAGTCATGCTTTGGTGCCACAAGGAGAATTCCATACGGAGTCTGGAGCTGATAAGAATATCCATCTGGAGGACATCCGATTGATCGACGACCCATTACTGAACCCTGAAATGGTGTCACTGATGATGGAGTTGCATCGTCACCTAGGCAATTATATGCAGGTATATCTTCTTACCCTTATTTTGTTGGAGATAATCAATGGATTTGTGTTAATGAATTGCCACAAGTACTGATTTTTGTGCTGTAGGACATCATTGAGCACTTTCGCTGCAAGTCACAGATGCTTGAAGGGTATGGAGATATAGTACTTCGCGCGGAGGCGCTAGAGTAGGAGCTTGCCAAAGAAAAATAGTACTCCTCATGGCTGCTTATGAAATTTGATGGGACGGCTGCCGAGTACCGCAATCGTATCCAGGAGATCACTGAACAAAAGGATCACCTTGTTGGGCGAAAGAGATCCTTGAGCTAGAAAGTCAAAGGTAATCCTTTGCTCTTGTAACTTGTGTCTGTTGAATCTGCTCTGTAGTCTTTGACCCTTTTTCGACATCCATGTATAGCTTTGAAAAAGGCCAAGAGGATCTCCAGGTGTAGGTCACGGATTGAAAAAATTCTTATTAGGGAGTATATGTGTATTTTAGGATGTATTTATCCTTTCCTTGTACACTTGATGTATTCCTTATACTCTAAGCCATATTGGTCATATATATAGAGGTCACCCCCGCTCATTAGGGTGTGTGGTGTTTCCCATCTACTTCTCTACATGGTATCACGAGATTAGATCATGGGCCTCTTCTCCTCTCCCTAGCAGACGTAACCCTAAGGTGATGCCCCTCCTGTTGCGCTGCCACCACCCCCTCCGCTGCACCTCCTGTCGCGTGCGCCCCCTCCCTGCTGCACACCATGGCCACCCTCTCCTCCGCCGACTCTTCAATGTCCGGCAATGCCACCGCCCCTGCTGATGGCTCTATGCCATCGTCTGGCGCGCTTGTTGGCACCAGCGGTGGTTTCCTTGTGCCGTCGCCTCCTCCTGGTGCCAGCGGTCGTGCCCTTGTGCCACCCCCTAGCCCTCCTCCTAGCGCCAGCGGTGGCGCTCCCCCTAGTGGCGGTTTGCATCTTATTCATGCTCAACCACCCATCATCCAACCCTACGCCATCGTCTCCGTCAAGTCCCATGTTCCCATGATGTTGACGATGAAGTCCTCTACCTACACCAAGTGGGCGTCTTTCTTCAAGTCCATGTGTGGCAAGTTCAGCCTCAAGTCGCACATTGACAGCACGGTGGCGCCCCGTCCCCAGGACCCCGACTGGGATCAAGCGGATTGCTGCGTCCGCTCCTAGTTTTTCAGCTCTGTCAACAACTCTGTCCTCAACCTCGCCATGATCGACAACAATCAGATCGCCCAGGATCTATGGCTCGCCATCGAGGGCCTCTTCCGTGCCAACAAGCAGTCCTGGGCGATCTTCCTTAGCCACGACTTCCACTCCATGACACAGGGTGACTTCTCCATCGCTGAGTACTACAGCCGCATGAAGATCATCACCGACGCCCTTCACGATGTCGGCCATCCCATTCAGGACTCCCAGCTTGTCTTGAATATCCTTCGCGGCCTCAACCCGCGCTTCTTCAACACCGCCGATGACATCGCCAACTCCACCGTCAGCTTCCCATCCTTTGCCCAGGTGCGGGACATGCTCGCCCTGAACGAACTTCGCCTCACCAACAAGGAGAAGATCTCCAACTCCACCGTCCTCCTCA
>NC_028452.1:26757471-26784803 GCF_000263155.2 Setaria italica
CTGGGAGCGTACCTTTTATCCCGGGTGCCACCACCAACCGGGATAAAAGGCCAGCAGTTGGCAACCGGGATAAAAGGGTATGTTCGGGCGGGAGACGAAAAGTACCCTTTTATCCCGGTTGCCGTTTGCAACCGGGATAAAAGGGGGGCCTTTTGTCCCGGTTGCTGTTAGCACCCGAGACAAAAGGTCTTTTTTCCTAGTTTTCTTCTCCCGCCTATTTTTTGGAAATGGATTTTATTTTATCTTTTCACTGCATTTCAGGATGAAAAACAAAACCTTCACATATTTTGTACATGCAAAAATATATTTAATTAACGAGTAAATTGACAATAAGTATGAATTAATCATTAATTCTATACCAGTTCATTTAGCCTCTAAAATATTTATTTTACTGCATCGCTGTGATCAAGAAATTACAATTAAATAATTTCAATGCGTAGAAAAATCCATGTTTGTATGTGGTTAACATTGTTCATGTTTATCTAAAAAATCTTCACCTAACAAATTTAAGAACACATGAAATCATACATAGGGTAAATTAAAAATTGTATCAATTAATACACAAAGGTCATGTACATTTAACGCATGACAATACAACGTTGTAAAATTTCTTCTTCACGAAAGTTCCTTGATCATGATCGCGGCGTAAGTACGGAGCCTCTTCTTTGGATAGCAGGATGCTTGGATCAACTTCAACGGCGAATGGAGGCATGCCATCAAACTTATCATAATCATCTGATTGGTCTGTTTTATCTTCGACTCCCACGATTTTTCTTTTACCTGGAAGAACTATGTGACACTTTGGCTCCCATGTCTCTTCTGGATTCCTCTTGGGTTTGCTACACATGTCCTTCACATAGAACACCTGATGCACATCATTGGCAAGTACGAATGGGTCATCACTATATCCAGTCTTGCTCAGATCTACTATTGCCATTCCGTACTGATCTTTGGTTACGGCAGTTAGCTTCACCCAATTGCAAAGAAATAGAGGGATGTACAGCAGTCCGTATTCGAGTTCCCATATCTCCTGTATGAAACCATAATACGACTCCTTGCTATTATTCTGTCCATGGCATCTATGCGGACACCACTATTCTGGTTCGTGCTTTTCTGGTCCTGGGCTCTCGTGTAAAATGTGTAACCATTTATCTCATAGCCTTGGAATTTGACGATTGTGCTAGCAGGTCCCCTGGCTAACCAGGCAAGCTATGGGTGAATCTTAGAGTTACCCATAAGTTGTTGGCGCAACCAGGTGGGAAAAAGTTTCCATGTGCTGACGGGTAAGCCAAGCATCGGATTTGGTCGGGTTTTTGGAAGCTACCATCTGCCTGTGCTGCTCGATATACGGAGACACAAAGGATGACTGTTGTAGAACAGTGTAGTGTGCCTTGTCGAACAAATCAGTATCATTGCTCAAACTTGATTTCCTTCCAAGGGTGCCCATTCCTCGGAGCCTCCCCTCGTGGCGTGAAGTTGGAACCCCAATCGAGTCAATTGAATTAATAAAATCAACACAAAACTCGATCACCTCCTCTGTTCCATATCCCTTGGCGATGATTGCTTCTGGACGGGCACGATTAAGAACATAGTTTTTTAGGACTGCCATGAACCTCTCGAAAGGCCACATATTGTGCAGGCATACAGGTCCGAGAATACCAATCTCTTTTACTAGGTGAACCAGTAAGTGCGTCATAATATTGAAGAAGGATGGTGGAAATAACAACTCAAAACTGACAAGATATTGCACCACATCGTTCTGTAGCTTTGATAGCTTGGATGCATCGATTGCCTTCTGCGAAATCGCATTGAGAAACGCGCATAGCTTTATGAGCGGCAACCGGACATTTTCTGGTAGAACACCCCTCAGTGCAACCGGAAGCAACTGGGTCATCAACATGTGGCAGTCATGAGCCTTGAGATTTGTAAACTTCTTTTGTTTCATATTTATTATTCCCTTTATATTCGAGGAGTACCCAGACGGGACCTTCATACTATTCAAGCATTCAAACATGCTATCCTTCTCTTCCTTGCTGAGAGTGTAACTGGCAGGACGTAAGTAGTGCTGTCCATTATCTCTCTTTTCCGGATGTAGGTCATCTCGTTGCCCCATGGCTTTCAAGTCCTGTCGTGCTTCCAATGTATCTTTTGAGGTTCCATAAACACCCATGAAGCCTAGCACGTTCACGCAAAGATTCTTCATCAGGTGCATCACGTCTATTGCGTTGCGAACCTCTAGGATTTCCCAATAAGGTAGCTCCCAAAATATTGACTTTTTCTTCCACATGGGTGCATGTCCGTTATCGTCGTTCGGAACAGGTTGGCTACCAAGTCCCTTTCCAAAGACTACATTTACATCCTTCATCATCTCGAACACACGCTTTCCATTACGGTGTGCAGGTTTTTTACGATGGTCTGGCGCCCCTTTGAAATGCATCCCGCTCTTTCTCAGCTTGTGGTGAGCAGGGAGAAATCGATGATGACCCATATAGACGACCTTCTTACAATGCTTCAAGTACATGTTGTCTGTGTCGTCTAAACAGTGGGTGCGTGCCCGATATCCCTTATTTGTCTGTCCTGAAAGGTTACTCAATGCAGGCCAATCGTTGATAGTTACGAACAACAATGCTCGTAGATTAAAGATCTCTTGTCTATCCTCATTCCACACACGTACACCTTCTTCCTTCCAGAGCTGTAAAAGGTCATCAACCAACGGCCTTAGGTACACGTCAATGTCGTTGCCGGGTTGTTTTGGGCCTTGGATAAGCGTCAGTATCATAATGAACTTCCGCTTCATGCACAGCCAAGGAGGAAGGTTGAACATACAAAGGGTCACAGGCCAAGTACTATGGCCACTACTCAACTCATCGAATGGATTGAATCCATCAGTGCTTAAACCAAACCTTATGTTCCTTGCTTCACTTTCAAAGTCTGGGAATGTTCTATCAATTGATCTCCACTGTGCCCCATCTGCGGGGTGTCTCAGCATCTCATCTTACTTACGGTCTTCTTTGTGCTGTCGCATCAACTTAGCATTCGCCTTGTTCCTGAACAAGCGCTTCAAGCGTGGTATTATAGGGAAATACTACATCACCTTCGCGGGAACTCTCTTCTTGGGAGACTGCCCCTCGACATCACCAGGATCATCTCGCGTGATCTTATACCGCAGGGCTTCACAGACGGGACAAGCATCCAATTTCTCGTATTAATCACCACAATAGAGGATACAGTCATTAGGGCATGCGTGTATCTTCTGAACATCCAATCCGAGAGGGCAAATAATCTGTTTAGCTTCATATGTTGTGGACGGTAATTCATTATTCTCGGGGACAATCTTCTTGACAATGTTCAACATCCCCTGAAATGCCTTATCGGACACACCATTTTTTGCCTTCCATTGCACAAATTCTAGTGTCGTACCTAGTTTTTTATGGTCCTGCTGGCAACCTGGGTACAACAATTTTTGGTGATCATCTATCATGCGCTGCAACTTTGCTGCTTCCTTCTTAGTTTCGCAATCTCTGTATGCATCTCGTATCACCTGACCAAGGTCATCAGTAGGGCAATTTTCTGCAAACCCATCTTCATTAGCCTCGCCCATTGTAGTACCTGCAAAAACTTGGCCTGCAACCCAGTCCGGAATGGTTTCATCTTCCTCCTCCTCCTCGCCATCTTCCATTACGACCCCTAGTTCACCGTGCTTGGTCCAAACCAAATAGTTAGGCATGAAACCGTATTTAAACAAGTGGCTGTGAATAGTCCCCCAGGAATCTTTTGAATACTCCTTCTTGTTATTGCATTGGAAGCATGGACAACATACGAACCCATTCTCTGGCTTGTTCGCTTTGGCCACTTCGAGAAAATAATGCAAGCTATCAATAAACGCCTTGCTCCGCCTGTCTGCATTATACATCCATTGCCGGTCCATCTGCATCGTATTACGCATGAAAATGGATTATACTTGACAATGGATTACACGTGAAAATCGATTAAAGATCCAAACAACATGGTACAATACAACAATATGAAGATCCAAATACACATATTTAAATTAAAGTCCCAAACAACATGATACAATACAACAAGCCATCCACTGGTTATTATCAAGGAGGACTTTAAGCATCCTTGGACGGTGAAGACGAAGGTTCCGCTGACCCAACCTCATCCTTAGGTTTATTTGTGCCGCCTGAAATGGTAGTACTAAGTGGACGTGAAACACCCGGGACTGAGGGTGGAGCATAACGACCACCAAAAGGAGGTTCCTGACCCGCGGCAACAGCTTCTTCATGACGTTGCTGCAAATAACGAAGCATTGCTTTTTCCAGCGCGCTCTTTTTCTTCGGTTTATGCTGAGGGCCAACTATGATTTTCCCCTTGCCGAAATAGGAACCACGATCGCCCCCACCATCGCCACTTTCTCCAGTAGCAGAAGCCATCTATGTACAAAAATTATTACCCTAACACTGCATAAGTTGATGAACTTGAAGACCGTGATCATCTCGCGAGCATGTCCTCAACTGGGCGGCACCGCACTTCGTCATGAAAGAGGTTAGATGCTACGGAAAGGGGGACACGGTCACGATGTCCGTATCCACTCTTTCTCGTAGAATCGACCCTCCTTCTTGACATACGTTGCTGCTCAGTGGAGAACATCCTATGCGAGATGACCACGGTATGCAAGTTCAACAAGTATGGATTTGAAAAACCTTATTGAATTTGATAAGTTCAACAAGTAGCAGAAGTCATCTATGTACAAAAATTCTTTTCTTACCACTACAGAAGTTGTTGAACTTGAAGACCGTGATCATTTCGCGAGGATGTCCTCAACTGGGCGGCACCGCACTTCGTCATGAAAGAGGTTAGATGCTACGGAAAAGGGGACACGGTCACGATGTCCGTATCCACTCTTTCTCGTAGAATCGAACCTCCTTCTTGACATACGTTGCTGCTCGGCGGAGAACATCCTAGCAGAAATGAACACGGTATGCAAGTTCAACAAGTATGGATTTAAAAAACCATATTGAATTTGATAAGATAAACCGTCTAGACAAGGTAGCATCATTTTTAAACCACTACAATAATTCATACTATATATGACACATCAATCTCCCTCACATTCTAGCTCAAAATACCTCTCCATTTTTCTACTTCATCATCACATTCTAGCAAATAATCTTTCCATCTCCAAAGCATAAATCAAAGCATAACACGAGGATGAAGTAGCAAACCTTGACAACACTTGTGTTGGCCGAGTGAAATTCCCACGAAAATGAGGGAAAAAACTTCGGGCAGCACCTCCCTTGCTTCGACACCACCGGAGAGTAGGTGAAGCTCAGCTCTCTCTGTCAATGTGCTGGACTGGCTCGGGCTGGAGGAGGAAGAAAGTCCTCTGTCTTGGCCGTATATAATGGGGATGAGTTTTTATCCCGGTTAAAAACTCCAACCGAGACAAAAAGGAACACCTTTTGTCCCGGTTGAATGGTTAGTCCCGGTTGGAGGCTCCAACCGGGATAAAACGTTGCCGCCACCGACAGCCCTCCACTAGCCGTGCAACTGGGACTAAAGCCCCCCTTTAGTCCCGGTTGCAATTACCAATCGGGACTAGCTCTCCCCTCCATTTTTACCTACCGTGCCGCACCCCCTTTTGTCCCGGGCCAACTTTAAACCGGGACAAAAGGGGGCGCATCGAAAGCCAATTCTCTACTAGTGATTTAAACATGATCAATTGGCTACTCTTTTGTGAACAGATGACTAACAGAATCTCTCAACCTGAGCAAAAAGAAAAAAAATAAAGCAATTTACACGAGTATATATGCAAGAACTTCCAAAATATTAGATTCCAACAACAAAGACGTAGTAGCAGGCGTATAACAAGCCAGGGCCGTGGGAAAGGAGAGGCCGCTGACACCCCCGTTGTCAACCTCAGATGTTGAAGGGAGCAGAATTATTGAGCAGTGCTCAGCAATATGCTCTAGCGAATGAAACGGTACAAAATAAAGTAGTGCTCCCTCGCATCCTATCATACCATTCGGCCAAGAACTGCATGGTCAACAATCGCCCATGCGGCAGACGTGCACGCTTGGCTTATCCCTCGGCATCTCGCCATGTCGCCGTCACCTGTCCACCTCCAAATTCTCGGCGCCCTGATACATGTTGCTGCTTTTCTCAGTTCACAATGCCGCGTACTGCTGGACAAAAAGAGAAACAACGTGTTGGATTGTTTATTAGGCTCGTCAAGTTTGAACACAACTCGTAAGAACGGATTAGTTTATTGACTAGTACAGGGAAGCAGCACATGCTCTGGCTGTTTCTCAGGATGATTATGATATGATGCCCAGTTTTATAAGAAGCTCATTTCTTAAAACTTTAGTGGAAGCAAGACTAAAAACAAAATGATCGAGTCACGAATGACGTTCGCAACACATCATGTTTTCTCTTGCCTTTTTTTTTCTCTCTTTCTTTACTTGTTTTCTCTGTTCACGACACAGTCAGCGCATGTCATGCGCCTATGCACAGCGTTGTGTATACTTTGATCACTGCACTAATCGAAAGCTTTCTAAAATCAAGGTACTGTGAATGAGAAAGGCACGGGTGGCTAGCACAGCTATAGGCATGCATGCTTTCCACTTGGGTTCAGCATGTTTAGACCGTGTTTGGATCCAAAGGACTCAAGTTTAGCTTAGATTATCCAAATAGAAGGGCTAATGAAGGAAAAAATTCATTTTACTCCCCTTACCTATCCACTTTGTCCGCTTAACCCCCTGAAAATTTTTTTTGGCTCACTTTACTCCCTAGGGAACCATTTCATTTGGTCCAATCTACCCCTAATTAGATTTCTATTTTTCTGTTTCTTCATGTATGAATTAAATTTTGAGTTCAAATTTTGTGAGCAGATAGAGAACATGATACCTTATGTTTAATAATTATACTAAGAATTTTTCGTAGTTAATTTCGTAGGTTAGAAATATTTAATACGAAATTGTCTTAGATATACAAAACTGTATGAAAAGTAATCATGAAAAATTTCTAATGTACTTTTCATCATGTTTTAAGTCAATTGACAAAATTTGAAATTAAAACTCAATTTGTATGTGAAGAAAAAAAAAGAGAGAAATCTAATTAGAGGGTAGATTGGACCAAATGAAATAGTTAAGGGGAGTAAAGTGAGCCTAAATTTTGCTTAGAGGTTAAGTGGACAAAGTAAATAAGTGCCGGGAGTAAAATTGACTTTTTCTGTGAAAAACATTAGCTAGAAAGAAAGAGATTATGGGTGCTAATAGGAACTTGGTACATTGGAAAAAGACCAAAATGCCCCTAACTTTATGGAGGAAAGAAGAGAAACAAGGATAAAAGTGAGACTTTAGAAACTTTGGCTCTATCCATTAGCCCTGCCTGGGCCAACTAATGGCTAGCCCTTGCTAAATTTTAGCACTAACCCATCCAAATATGACCTTAATCTTACTTTTAGGGGGTGTTTGGGAGGGGAGGCTAAACTTTAGCCCCCCCATTTTAGCCAGATTTTAGCCCTCTCCTCCCAAACACCAGAGTTAAAATGGAGGGGCTAAACTTTAGCCCCCCATAATCCATTAGCCCCTCCAAGGGGTGCTAAAATGGACTAAAGGGGCTAAAAGTGGTACCCCTTATCCTAATTTCCACCTCCTGCCCCCCTCTCTCCTCCCCGCACTCTCTCTCCACTCTCTCTCTCTCCCCGCACGCCGTCTCCGCTTGGCCCCACCACCTGTCTCGCCGGCCCCGCCACCTCTATCGAGCCCCGCTGCCCCACGCCTTCCGTCGTGACCTCGCTGGCCCGCCTCGCCTCGCCGGCCCCGCCACCGCCTCCGCCTCGCTCGCTCCGCCCGGAACCTCACCGCCGCCACCGGATCGGAGCCTAGCCAGCCCCGTCACCGCCGCCGCCACCGGATCCGAGCCTCCTCAAGGGTGAGCCACGCGATGGCGCCTTGGGGAGGTCCTAGCCAGTCCCCGCCTCCTCCGGCCAGATCCGCCGGCTTCGCCCACCCCTGCGGCCTCCGTCTGCCACCTCCTCCACGATGGCATGCGACGCCTGGCCAGAATCCTCCACGACGCGCATCACCTCGCTACCGTCGTGGCGCTGGTCGACGTCGTCCGCAGATCTCGCAGAACGGTGTCTCTCTCTCTCTCCCCGCGAGGTCTCCGGCGCCGACGCCCGCTTCCGCGACGACCGTCGGAGGGCGCCACTGTGCACCGTGGTGGCGGTCCTGTTCGCCGCGCTGCTACTCGCCGCCGTCGTGGCGCTGGCCGGCGTGTCGGAGAAGACCCTCTCGTCGGCAGTGCCCTCTCCGTGCCCGCCGCAGCGCCAAGGCTGATGAGCTCGTTCGCGCGGATCTGGACGGAGTCCGCGTCGACGAGGCCGAGATCGCGAGCCCTAGCTGCACCTGGTAGTCCTCCTCCAGCTCCAACGTCGGCACCACCAAGCACTTCGAGATCCAGAGCGTTCGCGAGGAAGCCGCCGCAACAAGAGCGGGCGCGTCCGCCGGTAGGGACGACGCGCTCACGGGCGTCGCATCCAGGGACGCGGACATGGCCAGCGCCGGCGACTTCTGGGGCAAGGATCTGGTGGGCTCGGAGCCCGCGGAGCGTTGGGCGCGCGACGGAGGGGCTGAGGAGGAGCGGGTGGCGATCCGGAGAGGCAGCTATGCAGTGGTAAAAGGGTCATTTGGCACAGCAGGGGCTAAACTTTAGCCTCCCTCCCAAACACCCACAAAGGCTAAAGTTTAGCACTCTTATTGAGGAGGCTAAATGTTAGCCCAGGGCTAAAGTTTAGCCCCCTCCCAAACAGGGCCTTAATAGTTAAAAGTAGAACATTACTAAAAATTACCAAACATGTACAAGCATACTTTCGTACATAAAAATTAGTTAAAATTTCTTTCGTTCACAAAAATGAAATATTAATATAATATTTTGTGTCAAAGCCTTCTTCAGAAGAAACGAAATATGCTCTATCAAATTACTCCCCTCAATTACTCCCCTCAAGCATAACCAAAGTCCGGATAACTACTTTAGTTTAGTTTACCCGTAGACTATGCCATTGGTTTAATTTAACCCTTAACATAATTTATCTTTTTTTCTCCATGCACAACACATGTTAGAAAAATATATCACGAATCTTTTATTATTATTTTGATAGGGTAGGATATTTAATAATAAAATTTATACTTGAGATACAAAATTATATAAAAATTAATGATGAAAAATGACAAAATAATATTTTTAAATATAGATTATGATGTCGACTGCCATCGCGTAAAGTCCCAAATTAAAATTCAACTTGTGTATGGAGAAACAAAATGATAAATTCAACTTATGTATGGGGTAAGTTGAACCAAATAACACAGTTTAGAGGTAAATTGAACCAAAACATAGTTTAGGGTTCTTTGAACTTTTGCTATACTTGAAGGGAGTAATTTGGATTTTTCCCAATTCAAAACTTTTCTTTTGAATTTCGGTGTTGCAAACAGGCACCGAGCGTCGGTCAAGTTAAAATGGAAACTACGTAGGAATAGGATAGGAGCACGTGTTACCTAATTCTGAATGAAATAAATAGGAATACTCATGGCCTCCAAGGAACAGAAGGATTGCTCCAGTGAGTTTTAAATACTTTATTAAAGTTTGCACTAATTCCAGAACCTTTTAGGTTCCAAAACCTCTTTTCAAGCAAGCACTCGATTGTACCTCCACTCATGTCAATGAGCCGACCACATTCAGAAAAAACAACTTGTGTATCAATCACTTCACTCAAACCCCCAAAAAGATCTCCCAAATTCCCTGAACAAATCCCAAAAGACAAAAAGTTCCCTCATGTCCTAATCGAAAAAGCATTCCCTAATTTATGTTTGTTGCAATTGCAACTAGCAAACAAGATAACCTTTTGCATGATGTCTGGTCTCTGGATCACCACATCGTTTCACAAACCAAAACACCATAGTAGATACTATAATTGATAAATAAATTGTATTCTTCGATTGGAAATTTGTGATCTCCCCTCTCTCTCTCCTGATTTTCTTATGGGTGAGTCTATTTACCTGTCACTGTAAATCTAGACCTCAAATCTGTCAAATTTTAGACCATTGGATCGAGATCCGACGGTCGTCATCTACCCACCATCCACTGCTAAAAAAAGGAACGAGCGGATGTCTCCCCAGCTCCGCACGTGAGGCGTCGTCTTCTTCGCCTCCTCCCAGGCCTGCCGCCGCCGCCTCCCTGCACCGTCGCTATGCCTGCGCCGGTGTGGGCTGCCGATGACCCTATCGCTACCCCTCCCTCCTTCAACTTTCCCTTCCCACAACAACCCATATTCCTGAGCCGGGCTCCCCCGCCTCCTGCTCGGCTTCCGGCGGTGCCACCGCCACCGAAGCCGCTGCCCCCTCACCCACTTCCTCGCTAATCATTGGCAATGCTCGGCCCCGTCACCACCGCAAGTGAACCAGTTGTCTCCCGCGGCCCTAAGCGGAATTCGTCCTCGCTGCCTTGCCGCCCCACTGCTACCACCGCTAGCCTGCCGGCCTTCCTTGGAGCTTTCTCTACAGTCGGTACACCAATCCCCCAAATACCGAACCTCTAACCTGAAACCCTAACCCACCAGAGCTAATGGAGGTCGTTGGACTTGGAGAAGAAGCAATGAAGCTCGCTGGAGAAGAAGGTATGAAATTTGACAGATTTCAACCCGTAGAATCTGTCGACAGATGTATGGAAAAATCTTTTTTTTATCAGACTATATCTTCTGATTAGTGATTACCTCAGCCTTTGACTCTGCACGGTCATGCCGGGGCCCCACATCACCTGGCCTCATTAAAGAGATCCCAAACACACGCACTCCCACACAGCCACACACCTTCCCCACGCGCGCCGCCATGGCCGGCTCCATCATCCCGAGGGCAAGCAGCGGGGAGCACGCGGGGGCGTCGGCTACGACCAAGCTCGGCCGTCTCAACGCGTCGGTGGAGCGGTCGTGGGTCGGGCGGCGGTTCCGCCTCGCGGCGCGCGAGACCACGTTCACGACGGAGCTGCGCGCCGGCACGACCACGTTCCTCACCATGGCCTACATCCTCGCCGTCAACGCATCCATCCTGTCCGACTCCGGCGCGACCTGCACCGTCGACGACTGCGACGCGCCGTCCCCCGGGTGCAAATTCCCCCCGGTTGACCCCGGGTACGCCGCCTGCGTGGCGCGCGCCCGCCGGGACCTGATCGTCGCCACGGCGGCGTCGTCCGTGATCGGGTCCTTCATCATGGGTGCCTTCGCCAACCTCCCCATCGCGCTGGCGCCCGGGATGGGCACCAACGCCTACTTCGCCTACACCGTCGTCGGCTTCCACGGCTCCGGCGTGCTCCCCTACCGCACGGCGCTCGCCGCCGTGTTCCTCGAGGGCCTCATCTTCCTCTTCATCTCGGTGGTTGGCCTGCGGTCCAAGCTCGCCCAGTTCATCCCCAAGCCCGTGCGGATCTCGGCGTCCGCGGGGATCGGGCTGTTCCTCGCCTTCATCGGGCTGCAGAGCAACGAGGGCGTGGGGCTCGTGGGGTTCAGCTCGTCGACGCTGGTGACGCTCGGCGCGTGCCCGGCGTCGCAGCGCGCGTCCGTGGCACCAGTGGTGACGTTCCCCAACGGCACGGTGGCGCTGATGCCGGGCGGCACAGTCTCCGGCGGGATACTCTGCCTCTCGGGGCGCATGACCTCGCCGACGTTCTGGCTCGCCGTCGTGGGCTTCCTCATCATCGCCTTCTGCCTTATCAAGAACGTCAGGGGCGCCATGATCTACGGCATCTTGTTCGTGACCTTCGTGTCCTGGCCGCGCGGCACCGCCGTAACCGCGTTCCCGGACACGCCCGCCGGCGACGACAGCTTCCACTACTTCAAGAAGGTGTTCGACGTCCACCGGATCCGCTCCACAGCCGGCGCGCTCGACTTCCGCGGCATTGGCCACGGCTACTTCTGGGAGGCTCTCTTCACCTTCCTGTACGTCGACATCCTCGACACCACCGGCGGGCTCTACTCCATGGCGCGGTTCGCTGGATTCGTCGACGACGCCACGGGCGACTTCGAGGGGCAGTACTTCGCCTTCATGTCGGACGCGTCGGCCATCGTGTTCGGCTCCCTCCTCGGCACGTCCCCCGTGACGGCGTTCATTGAGTCGTCGACGGGTATCCGGGAGGGCGGCCGGACGGGGCTGACGGCGCTCACCGCGGCGGTCTACTTCGCGGCGGCGCTCTTCATCACGCCGCTGCTGGCGTCGATCCCGTCGTGGGCCGTCGGCCCGCCGTTGGTGCTGGTGGGCGTGATGATGATGCGCGCGGTGTCGGAGGTGGACTGGAACGACATGCGGCAGGCCGTTCCGGCGTTCCTGACGCTCGCGCTCATGCCGCTCACCTACTCCATCGCCTACGGGCTCATCGGCGGCATCGGCTCCTACATGCTCCTGCACTCGTGGGACTGGGCGTGCGAGGCAGCGGCGAGGCTGGGCTGCGGCCGGAAGGTCGGAGGCGGCGCCGAGAGGAGTAGTGGCGGCGAGGCAGAGCAGGGGAAGGAGACGGAATCAGCATAGCGTTTCTTGCCCCTTTCGTGCTTTCCGCTTTTCCCCTGGATATATCCCATTTTGTCTGGTTCTCTCCAAATTGTTTTTTTTGTATT
Organism: Setaria italica; assembly: GCF_000263155.2. Taxonomy (NCBI): domain Eukaryota; kingdom Viridiplantae; phylum Streptophyta; class Magnoliopsida; order Poales; family Poaceae; genus Setaria; species Setaria italica. The sequence continues at coordinate 26,770,136 of NC_028452.1, forward strand.
ATTAGGATTTTAAGGTAGGTGGTCAGGATCGACTGTACCAGGTAAAATGGATCCAAATTCTAGTATCTGCATAATTTTATTTTGAAATGAATTGTGGACATCCAGTGATAGAGGTTGGTGTTTCCCTAGCTCTATGCAAGGTCTAGAGAGAGAACCAAAAATCCAAAATCTGAAAATAATACAAGTCAAAAGATAATTGAATCTTTTCAAACCCTGCTTCAATCCTGACCTTATTGATCTATTGAACTTTGAAAATTTTCAACTGATTTGTTCAATGATTTTTGAGACATATTCTGGGGACTTATTGTAGGGAGAAAAGCCCACATGTAGAACAAAACGAACGTCATTTTCTCTCAACAGAGAACCTCCAACTCCAAGGCTCCAGGGCTAACATTCGACGGAAAGGGATTTTTAGACCACAGTGAAAACAGTATTGTCAAGCTTCCTATACGCTGAGTAGTCAGTACTCTGATAGCTGCAATAAACTAAAAATTGATAGTCTTGATTACTGCTTCATGTGGGACTGGACTACTGTTCTAGACATTCTGCTTCTCAACAGGAGCTTTTCGCCCAGCCTCTGCTTCACCTCCGAGTCAGGGTTTTTAAAAGGAGGCAACACACGTTGGCGGCGGCTAGGGTAAAGCTTTTCTATTCCCCAACGGAGATCACGGTTGAGCAAAGCTCTCTCAGCAAGAAAAAACCTAGGGTAAAGCTTCGCTGGTGGATGTAGCAATATGATCTGCAAAGATGAAACAAGAGGGGTTGTGGTGCAAGGTGACAAACACAAGTCGGCTTGCAACCTATCTAGGTTGCGCGGTGAGAATTCATGCAAGTCAAGTAAAGTGGTGACTTGACTTGTTGTTTGGGTAAGGTGGATGGGATAGTGGCGGAAACAAAAACAGCACGGACGATTGAAGAACTATGACTACGAACATATTAAACCAGCATCAAGACTCTACCACAGACACAAACTCAACAAAGCAAATCTGAAAGTGTATATTCTTTTTGGCTTTTTAGGACTAGGTAATGTAAAACACGATGAATCTAAAGGGGGAAAAGAAGTATACCTATCGGCAACCTGAATCCTGATACCACTTGATATAGCACTGGTCCGATCTTTCGATAGGTATGATATGTATGGTAAATTCGATTGTGGAGTCTCGACGTTGATGATCTAACTTCTAATCAAACATTATTCAAACCCCTACAACCGTTAGACTGCTACTTCGTTGGTTATCAACCAAGCAAAATTCGATTCAACTCGCAAAGAAGGCATTCACTACAAGCGAATCGAAGAACACAAGTAAGAAAGTGAAAGAACACAATCTGAAATTGTAGACGTATATGAAATCTAAGTATGAAGTTTAAGCTCTCAACATGAAAGGATTAATCTCCATAGTTGAGAAGAACAAGAACATGGTCCGTGGATCACAATAAAAGGACTTGTCGCCACAATTACAATGAACAATGTCTGTTTCACAATGGAAAAGTAGAACTAAACAAAACCCAAGTCTCTAATGCAATGGCTACTGAGTTAATATGAAAAAGGGATCTCGTAGCATTGGGGACGGCCAAGGGGGAGGCGCCCACAACATGGGCTTAAGGCCCAACACGGTACAAGGTTCGACACGACCAAAAATTGGTGATGCAACATCTTGTCGTGACCACATAGAACGATCCATGATGCTTTTGGAGCTAGGAACAAAATTGTTGGTATAAACAGAGATCACGAATATATTTGAAAACGTACGGATACCGCTGTAGCTTTAACCCAGAAGTATTCAGGGTATCGAATCCATAGGGAACGTGTGTGTACTAGTCTTAGAGTCTAGAGTATCCAAGGAGAACAAGAGATAAGAATTGGCAAGGGTAGAGAGGATTCCTATGGGTATAGGTTCTTATATAGGATAGGTTCTAAACCTAGCTTGCTTACTTTAGGCACTAGCTTACCTCTGGTCTACCAAGAGACTTTGGCTAACGGCTCTACCCTGTACCCAAATGTGGAGGATTACGAAGGACGCACAAAATTGTCACCATGTGCTGGCCTACAATTTTGTGGAGCACAAGGCAAACAAAGGCAACGTCCAACCCGGATACTATGTATATGTTGTCGATTACTACCTTAATCTCGATATTGCAAAATAAGACTAAGGCACTCTATCTAGACAGAGCGATGAACCCGCAAGCAATTAGGAAGAGAACATAATTAACCAAGAAACTCACCACCATAGATGATGAGGACATGACTCACTTAGATCTGACCATTCATGCTAAAGATAAGGTGAGCTCATTCTTATGTATTCTTTTTAGTTATTTTTAGAATAGATTTCTACCTAAAGATATTATTATAATTAGGAATCATGGAGAGGACCATGAAGTACTTGAAGAGATGTATGAAGGCAGAGAGGACAAGCAAGGGATGTCCAAGCCAAGTTGGAGACCCAAACTATATCAAGTTCGAGTCTATCTCGGAGTCCAGGAGCAGTCCGCCTTAGAATTGATGCCTAGATCACATAGAAAGTCTATTTTGGATGTTCTATATATGCATGGGCTGAGAAAATAGACTTTCCAATGGCACTTGTCTCATGTCAAAATTCTATTTGAGTCAATTGGAATTGTCGAAACAAGTGGACATACAAAATCTGGATGTACAGAATCTGCCAGGTGCCGCATCACCTTTTGTCGGGCCTCAGGCCTTGTAAGTTTGTTTGGGACTTAGGCTCTAGTTTTTGGGCACCCCATCTAGGAGGAGAACACCCCAAGAGTGCCCTAGGTCGTCATCCCCCTTCGCCTTCACCTCTTGGATGTATAAAACTTAGTAGCCGCCACCCTAGACACCCCGGTTTTGCGTAGATTAATGCGTCATTGAACAATTTCACCGTGTATCAATTTGTAGAACCCCAACTTGGTGTGCTTAATTCAAGATTTTCTGTAATTGAGTTGCATTCTTCCTTGGTCTTTCTTGTGTTCTTGATTCGCTTGCAGGAGGTAGCCTTTGTGGCAAGGTGAACTGGGCTGCGCACGGTTGATAACCAGTGGAGAAGTGATGCTTCGATTGTGGGGTTCGGATCTTACTGATCGGAAGCCAAATCGATTATGTTGCTACTCCACCAAATTGAGGGTTATCCTTGTGTGGGGACCTTCCTCAGAAGATCCTGTTGATTACCTATATCAGCCCCTGGATCAGTAGCTAACACAGTTATCATCGCGGATCAGCATCAAAACTATAAAAGATGTGTTAAATGATATAAATAGGTTTTCACTTTTAAGCAGCGAAGTGTGGCATAACCACCCATTCCATAGGCAAAAGAGAACGTAGGACCGGGAACCCAAACCCTATTTAATGAAAGCAAAACTGAGTACACTTATGATTGGTACTCAACAAGTCCCAACATTTAGTAACTAATTATATGCAATTTGGGAGGTGGACAAAGAGAATAGTTTATGGTTATATCTCTCATATGCAAGGTGAATTAAAAACGTAGGTGTTTTGAAAGGACTCTTTTTCAAAACAAGTTATTTTATATTTTTAGAATTGTGATCCTGGAGGACGGGAAACTATCTCCCCTACCAGTTCCCAAGTTTTATTCTAGATTCCAGTCCAACGACTTTCATCTAGCATTTCCAAAAAACTATACCCTTTCACCAAAGAGTTTCAAGGGTTAATCATGGGGGCTTTGACTTAGTGAGCTCATGATCATGAGCCTCGGCTATTCGAATAGATTATACTCTGTTTAGAGGTGTACACTTTCGTCATACATCCGGCTAGCCCGTACCTTTGCATTAGGCGATGTTAACCTACGAGATCCATACCCGCTGACGTCTATCTCTAGACAACATTGCCTAGGTCCATCCATGGATACACTAGGGTCTAAACAGGGGCCACTAATAGTCCACTTTGCAGACTTCATCTCAGGAAATGCATGCATAATATAAAAAAATTATCAGGGCCTCCGGCTCTCTCAACAGTCGACCTGTGCCAACTGGACCTGCGACTATGCGAAGGTCCTACTCCAGTATATCCGTTGCCCACCTTGGCCCCTTGGGATGGATTACTAGGTTCAGCTAGCGGGGTTTGAATGAAGGCCTCACATAAATAGGCACTCCCAAAAGGCTGTGCCTTTTGGCATGTATGGTTGTACGTATCACAAGAAAGACTTGCGCAATGAACCGGTCCTTATGTGACCGAAGTAAGATTTGGGATGGAGTACCCTCCACTGAGGTCATTCCCGTACTCCCAAGTCCAAAATACACTCTAGGATTTCCATTACTATCATTTTATCCTTTTAACTCATGCTTCCCTAAAGAGAACCCTTCCAATGTCTTTTGTTTTCTAAAAAGCATGATAGTTTATAAAGGGGTGTTAGATCCTCCCCATAGAGGATCTAATAGTTGTTTTATCCCCATTCACGGGGTGTGACTCGACTTGCCCAGCATATCTAATTAGGAGGGGTTTATGGGATATGTAGTTTTACCTAGGGTGAATACACTACTGGAAAACTGAGCATTGGTTCTAGCCCTTAGTACCGGTTGGTTTTTGACCCGGTACTAATGTGAGCATTGCATTAGTACCAAGTCTAACGGCTAGTTTCCCAGGAGCCCCCCGTGACCCCTTTAGTACTGGTTGGAGCCCCCAACTGGTACTAACTTCCCTCCTATAAATAAGGTGTATTCTTCCTCCTGCCTGAGCCATTTCCTCCAGGTTGGGCTTCATCCATTCATGGTGAAATAGGGGAGGAGCTGCCGGATTTTTGACCATTTCATGGGGATTTCACTCCTTCAAGTGTTCTAAAGGTTAGAAACTTCATCCTCCCTTATTACATGGTTAGTATACTAAGTTTTATGCTTTAGAGCTAGAGTAATTTGTGATTTTTAGAATAAGATACAATGGAGAAATTTTTCATTTATATGCATGTGTTATTTAGATCTCATATTTGTGATTTTTAGAATAAGCTACAATTTTTTGGATTCTATGCTTCGTATTAGTCAAATGATGTTAGAGGAATAATTTGTTCATATGAGCTAAATAAATTATAGGAAAAAATATAATTTGTTCATATTTTATTCATTTGCAAGTATGAGAGAGATAAATTGTGGCTCTAGCTCTTAGCAAACAAGCTAGGGAACAAGCAACTGCATCATCAAAGGCTAATGTCGATGTAAGCCCCTCTCAGCGTCGAGGCAACGTCATTTCCATGAAAGCCCCAGCTGGAGGATCTTCTGACATGTTTGAGGATAACCAACGCCACCTCATGGACGACATCACTAGGAGAGCCCCTTGTGAGCTTGTTACTCCTGTGAAAAATAAGTTCATCGTGGTGGCTTATGGTGTGGCTGAATAACCAATACAAGGCCAAACAATTTATGGCGTGGACATTCCAGCTCGCGGTTATGCCAAAGTTGGGGTGAACCGAGTGGTCGACAGTTGGGATGACATGGAGCTGGATATCCCTAGAGGTGATGGGGAAAAGAATCTAGGAGAAGCCATCTATGGTTGGATTCTATGGTCCAAGCGTTACATAAGGATTATGCAGCCAAATCCCCCAACCTTGCGATATCTCCTCAAGGCTTAAGGGCAAGATCACCTACGCCATCTGCCAGGGCACCCTCTCTACTACCAGACAGGGATCCTAACATGAGTCCACCAGTTGACAAAGATCCTAGCATGAGTCCACACGCTCCACCAGTTGACAGGGATCCTGGCATGAGTCCACCTCCCCGTGTTATGAGCAAGGCTACGAAAGACGCCTTCAGTTCCACCTACTGCGGCTACAAAGAAGAAGCAGAAGAAGCCGAAGGAGAAGCAACCAGAGCCTAAGAAAGCTTACGAGATGACTGATGCGAAAAACGACGCAGTATTGGATGCTGAGGTTAAAGCTCACTTCGCACCAAAGCCTCCCGTGAAAATCCACCACTTGATAAGGTTAAATTTCAGACTTTCATTAGAAGCATGGTGAAAAAGGTAGAGAAACCACCACTATCTGACTACGAATCCAGGGAATAATTTATGTGGATACTACATATTCACGTTCATCCATTGCTTTGTAGGTCCCAAGCGTATAACCGACCACGAATTCAGAGAATGTATACAAATTTCTTAATAATAAATTAGTTCTAATTGTGTAGACCTGTTAATCTACTATATAATAACCTTTGCCAATGACACAGATGAGAGACATGAAGGAAGCACTCCTCGAGACGGAAAAAATCAGGGCAATTCAAGAACAACTCAGTGAATTTCTTCTGGATGAGGTAGTAAATCCAGTGGAGGAGTTCCATATTACGAAATACTAATATAGAATAAATAAATAGAAAATAAAATAAGAAAAGAAACAAAAAAGAAAAAAAGACCTTTTGTACCGGTTGTTTATACCAACCGGTACTAAATTGGCCTCGACCACGCGCGACGTGACAACCAATTTAATACCGGTTGGTGTAAACAACTTGTACTAAAGGTCCCCCTTTAGTACCGGTTATTTGACCCAGTACTAAAGGCTCCCCCTTTAGTGCCGAAGTAGCAATATCGGTTGCACAACCGTTACTAAAGGGGCTTAGGAACCGGTACTGAAGGCGTTTTTCCTAGCAGTGATATGGCATATAGCATTTCAATAGAAAAAAGGACTACTATGTCCTTTGGGGTTTATCTAGCAAGCACACATTTAAGTTACTTTTGAAAACAATTGCAATAAATCATATTAAGATGGTAGTATTATTACTCTCACGCTCAATAGGACAAGGCATAAGCTAGAGTCAGGACTTGACTTCATCAAAAATCCTTAGCATTTCCTATGATGACTAGGGTTCTTGGCTTCAAGCCTCCTGGATCCTCAGCTTTTCGTCGGAGCTTAGTCATACTACCAGCTACACAATCATGCAAACATTCAATCAATTCTAGCAATCAATTTATAACTAAAGAAATGGAAAAGAGGATGGTGCTGGATATTTTGGGAATTACCAGGGATTTTGAGGGCTTGATGAAAAATTCTAGGATAAATGATGGATGATTTATTAATTATTTAGAAATAGATTTCTAAATAATTAATGGATAGGGTGGGTGGATTTCAAAAAATTCTAGGAAATTAATAGTTAATTTCCTAGGGGTATTCAGGGTTTTGGTTGGGCATCACAACGGCTAGGTTTTGTCAAAATTAATGATTTCGGATGGGCGGCATAATGACATGATGGGGTTAAGGATTAGGGTTTTGGTTGGGCATCATAATGGCCAGGCTAGGTCAGGGTTTGAGGTTTTAGTAGGGCAGCATTCCGACCAGGTTTTGGGATAGACCTTAGATAAGATTTTGGTGCTGGGTAGTGGGAGTGGATCTCAAGTTTAGAAAACTTGCACGATGAGCTCGGCTTTGTCCCGGGGCTCATCCCTACAGCGGGTGGAGCTCAGCAAGTTCCCTTAGAAAATGGTTTACATAGAGCAACTAGTGGAATGCTGCGTTGGTGCTAGGTTTAAAGGCTTGAGAGCTTGCTCGACGATCACCACTTCGACCTGACCTAATGGTCGGGGATAGTCATGCAGCGACAAGTGGGGCTGGGCAAGGTCAAGTGGAATAGAACCAAAGGACTTGCTCGACGGACTCTCTTCGACTTGACCCGGTGCTAGGGGATAGTCACACGGCGACAGGCGGAGCTGGGCAAGATCAGGCATGATGGAAATGGATGCTAGATAGCTTGCACAATAGACGTCCTGACTCGGTGCTAAGGGATAGACAAACAACGACAGGTGGAGTTGGGCAAGGTCAATCGGATCAAGGATTGAGGCAAGAGCTTGCTTGATGAATTCACTTCGGCCACTGGGGCGGAGCTCGGGCAAGGTGGCCAAATATAGGGTATGGGAATAGGCTTGGATGGCTTTGAAATATTTTTTTTGGGAATTTTTGGAAGAAGACCGGGTGATACACGAATTCCTGCGTACACGAAAAAAGGATTTTTAATTACAAAAATGGTTGAATTATATGAATGGGACATATTTGAGATGAGCAATGGGAAACAAGGGCATGGATGGGTTTGAAATGCTTTCTAATATTTTTGTTGATTTTTGGGGATTTTTGGAGATATGGAAGGGCTCAAAGTAGAATTTGGTGTGCACTCGGCGGGCTGCGCGTAGTAATTTGGCAGTGGCTAGCGCAACTAGTGGGGGCCAGGGTTTACTGTGGCATGGACCGGTGGTCTGTGGTGGTGAACCAAGGGCGTGGTTGAGGGGGTGGTCCACGTGTACCGCAAGCATGGAGGGAGTGGGTCGGACAACGGGTGATGGTGTCAAGTCGAGCGGGCCCGCACATTGGATTAAGACACACAGAGAGGAGTAGATGGTGGGGGATGGTGTGAAAATGGCAGCATACCGGTTCGGTGGGAGAGGGTGTCGCACAGTGGCAGCACGTTCGTGGCGTGGCAGGCGGCGATGGGCTCGAGCCGAAGGAGATGGAGCCGCAGTACTACGGGCGCAGATGAGGGAGGAAGAGAGGGAGAAGGAGGGGTGGTCTGGCAGACGGCGAGAGGATGCAAATGCTAGGGGGTGCACAGTTGCAGCCAGAGCTGGATGAAGTGGCGACTCAGAGGATGACGTGGAGAAGAAGGGAGATGGATTGGGGTGGTGCAGGCGCATGTGCGTGGTGAAGGCGGCACATGGTCTAGGCTGCACCAAAGGTGAAGCGATGGCACGGTAAGGGCGACTGCGACGCGGTAAACGCGTCGAGGCAGAGGGCGGTGGCGCTGGGGGACATTGTTCGCTGGCGGTGGCAGCGCGATGAAGCTGGTGGAAGGGAAGCAAGTAGGCCATCATGCATTGATGGGCTACAGTGAGGCGAGCTAGGCCGGTGGTGGGCGAGCAGGGCCTGCGAAGCGAGCATGTGGGCACGGCTGCGGACTGGGCTGGAAAGGAGCAAGTCGAGCTAGGTCGTGGGCCATGTGCAGTGGGTCAGGCCTCAAGCAGGTGTGCGCGTGTGTGGGCTAGGAGGCGGGAAGGGGTGGAGACGAGCTGGGTCGGAAGGAAGGATGGGCTAGAAAGGAGGTTGCCTTGGCCCATGAGAGGTTTGATGGTTTTGCATTTGTTTGAGAACAAATTTAAGTCTAAAATTGAAATAAGTTTCAAATTTAGATTGAGTTTGGGATGTGGGTTTGCGCAAGTCCGAGATAAGGAATAGTGAAGTTTGACGAGGATTGAGGAGTGACTTCATAGGAGTTTGATTGGGAAATTAATATTCAGTTTGAATATTACTTCCAGGATTTTTAGGAAAGGAAATATTATAGAGATATTATTTCTAAGATTGAGGTTTAGGGATATTTAGGTGTAGCTAGGATGGATCAATGATTTCAAAGAAGCCCGATTGGAATTTAATATTCAAACTAAATTTGAATATTAAACCTAGGGTTCTAGAAAAGGAAAGAATTGTGGAAATGTCATTCTTGGAATTTTGAGAGTTTTGAACGGATTTCTAAAGCAATCAAATGCATCACACATGTGGGTTCAATGCATGGTTTAATTTTTGTAAAATAATTTTTGAATATTTCAGGAAAAGGAGATTTGGTTATATTTAAGGAAAATTTTTAAAAAATTCATATTTTTAAAAGCCCTAAAATGCGGGATGTTACACCTTACTGACGGAAGATCGGGCACTCTAGTTCCCATCAAATGGTAATCAGAGGCTCAGATATACCATCAGGCTTACCCTAGGTTTAGTTAAATTTGCCATCGTCCTAAAACTCTAGAAAATTGCCCCACAAAAATATTTCTTCATCATGTTTCGGCTGTCCTATATCCCTTTTTGTGCCTTGCAATTTTTCTTTTCATTTTGCTTTACTGAATTTTAGTCCCTCGCTGAGTCATTGTGTTCATCGTGTCTTGATGTTGTTTGAGTCCCTGGTGTCAAGTCCGATATATTTGTGTAACAACGGATTGGTTCCTAAAGTTGATCTGTGCTACTCGTAGGCAATGTCGTGTTCCTATGTTTGTTGCACAAGGAATATTCGATCTCATATTTCACAGCTGTTAGGTTTTTTTTTTTGTAATATCTAGTGCAAAAGCTGTCAGTTGCCCTATCTTCTCTTGGCTGCTCTCACGATTTGTTTTGCTGCCTGTGATTCAACCGCCAAGGGATATATACACATTTGTGCCAGCCCAACAAAATTTCTGACTCCAAGTGCTACAGGCTGCCATTGCTCTGATTGGTTTGTTTCGTAGATGTCCAAACATCCTTCTCTACGAGGATCAACTAAGGTGTGGAAGTCCCAAGAAGTTTGTACCTGCAGTTACCATTTATTTTTATTGCTTAATGCATTGGGTTAAGTAGGAGATGACTGCTTATATTTATTACATTCGTGAGGTCAAATATTATTAATAGGTTCCTTACAAAATCCTCCATGATGCAACTAAGCCCTAAACCTTACAAATAAGCCCTTAGATGTCACAAATAGGTCCCTGGATTTCTAATTCAGACCTATTTTTTATAAAAGGGGTCCCGTAGCCTTTGACACCTAAGTCCCATCCCTTACACAAATTTCAACAACCCCACCGAACTCAAATTACCACAGGGTAGCATACACAACTATCCATGCCATACCTTTGTTGTAACCGGGTTTGGGTAATTCCATATCCGAGTCGAGCTACAATAAGGTTTGACATAGATAATTGACTATCCATGCTAGTGTAGGCCCCATGTAATACCCCAGCCTAATATACCAAAGTAGTTGAAGTTGTTGGCCCAAGTGGCGCCTAGTTGTGGTTGTAGGTGGTGGGTTTAGTACCACCGTGAAAGTTTAGTGGGGCGAGGGGGGGTGGGTTGCTTATAATCATTGTTGTTTCAAACATAGCACCTCCAGATTAGCCCTTTTACATGAAGTCAGGACGAAAGTGTAAGTGAGGTGTGATGCATATACAGACCCATTCCGCATGAGGAGATGGGTCATAAGCAGATTTTGGAGCGGGGTGTTACACCCCAGCACGGATACCTTTCTCTGATATGCGTTGGTTTCCTTGTTCACTTCAGAATGGGAAGTGATGTACCTGTCATTTGTTGGTAATTGGTAGTAATGCTACCAGCTTTTCACCGTTTGTCAGCCATGGTGATCATACCACTTCAGAATCTTTGGAATTTTTCTCCACGTTGACTTTTGTCAAAGGTAAGCACCACTAACAACAGGTAGTGGTTTAAACGAGAAAAAGGAAATCCTTTGTACCAATTTTGATCTGTTCTTCATTCATTACATGTATCCTATCTGCTAGTTGCTCCCCAACCATTGGCAATGATTTGCTATCATCTGATTTTTGCATCGGATAAGATTCATCTCACAGTAAGACTCTAAGCTTTTATCTCTTCAAGCTTTAGAGTATCCTTACATTACTTGAGAATCAAGTAAACTCCGATCCAATATGCAATGAAATTAGGTCATTGGAGCTAACCTGCTCACTCTGGTTCGAGTCGTCAACTTAGCACGAGTGGTTGCATTTATGGTCAATTTTTCTTTTACCAGTGACGTGTCCATCAACATTGACGCACTTGTGAGGGCTTTTCAATCTCAAGTTCTAGCTGTCCAATTTCTTGAAGATGCTCTTAGAGATAGGGATGTGTGTGCGTTGATAGGTTTAACGTATATGCATGTATTTAAACAACGTTTACACCTGTTTGCTTGGAAAGTGATTCATGTTTCATTATCAAAAGCTAACCAAATCAATCACAATACTAAATTGGCACAGCTATACAAGCATACACAAATTAGTCAAAATTAAACATATGCCTAATATCCCTGGTGGCCTGGTTACTTTCTTTCTACCCTTTTGTTAATTGTGAAAGGGATGATATATATCATAAGCTTAAAGGGACCATCATGTATTACTTTTTTGTTGCTCTTTTTGCTACTTTATTTATATTTGGAATAAACTTGAAGGAAAATTCGAACTCTCGCTTTCTCCACATGATCTAAGATAGTACTACCTCTGGTCCACAGTACTTGATGTTCAGATAAACAAAACAAGTATAGAAAGCAAGTTGTTTTTGCTGTTTGAAATGTCATGTTTTATTGACTGGATTTGATCTTCGTGCTCTCCACTTTCGCACAACACAAGTGATATACTATCACATAAAACGGCAAAATGAAAAGAGAAGAAAACGTGAAAAGAGCTACAGATCATAAGAATCTTCAACAAAATGTTGTAGCACGCAAGAAACGTAGGATTGATTGGATACTTGAGATTTGTATCTTCAATTCGTCGAGAACGTGTATCTCTAGAAGTTGGTAGCCTCTGCTGATTTAACTATTCAATCGTGGTAACTCCACTACCTTGGTAGTGTGAGCAGTACAATCCACACTCCTCAGTGTTAGTGCTAGTTCAAAGTAAAAAATGTAACAGTGCATAATGTTTCGGCTCAAAAAAAAATTTAAACTACACCGACAAATCTAACCTTTGACTATTCCCACTTGTCCTTTTTAGGTGAAATCAGGGAGGATATGTTCCTTTATGCCAGGTATCGATTTACAGTACGATGACCAACATGGTAGATGCCGTCAAGTATGAGCAGTGTGGTAGTTTGGCATTTGTGCTGAAATATGGCAGCGGCATGTGTCCTGTAACCAGTAGATTTTTTTAAAGAAAAAGGAATAACCGCATACAGCCAAGCTTTTACATAATTCATAACTTTCAAGCTAATCACAAATAAGAAAGGAAAATAGAACGCAAACGATATGAGTAAATTAAAAGATAGAGTTAATTCGAATTAGAGTCCGTCAAAATGTGAACAACTACGTAAAGCAGACATGCAACCCCTTGTGGGTTGCGTGGCAGATAGGAATGGAAATTTAGAAGGCCGGCTTGGTTAACTATCCCCTGGCCGTTTTTATTTTAGGAATACTATCCTGGCCGTTTGATTCTCACCAGGATAGTAGTTAGTACTATCTGCAATCTCAATTGATACTGCCATTACGGTGGATTTATCATCTTGGGCCATTGGCTGCATTGACAAACATCGGAGGGCCTTCTCAATTATGGCAAGGCGCAGAATTGCAGAAATGGAAACTCTGCCAGCCTGCGGAGCTTGGGGGCACATGAATTATCAATCTTGAATGGTTTGGGTATGGGCTACGACTGGGGTGGCTTCTTCGGCTGCGACGAATGGACGAGAGACAGACCAGATCTTGGCAATAGCTCCCCCAAGAGACAGAAAAGGCTGTAGCTGCTATGTTCGAAGCATCGGTTCTAATGAAGTTGGTAATGGTCGCAAAATCAAATTCTGGACAGCAAAATGGACACATGGAAGCTCAATTTCAGGCCTTGCACCGTGTTTATGACTGACAGAAGTTCTCACCAACCGACGCTGCGTGCGTGACATCACTGGCGCTATCACTGTCCCAGTTACTACTCACTACCTATGACTTTGGAACCGTCTCGCAACTGTTACACTCAGACCTGACTAGCAAGACAGGTTCATTCTTTGTAACATCTGACAGGCGATATCGTCATGGCCTCCATGATAGAAGCACCTGCATGGCTGCATTCTTTGTGATGACGAAGTGGAGACCATTGAACATCTCATTTTCAAATGCAGCTTCAGCCGTGAGGTCTAGTTTTGGGTTTTCAGTCCCACTTGCATCAACCAACTCACCCCAGAGTGCTCACAATATTCCTTTACGAGCTGGTGGTCGAGCATCAGAAAACGTATTGCCAAGGAGCAGTGTAAGGCCCTTGATTCATTGGTCGTCCTCATCTCGTGGATGATTTGGAAGTGAGAACAATGAAAGGATTTTCAATCGCCGTGTGTGGACACCGACAGGGGTTGCTATCTGAATTCTGGAGGAAGATTTCTTGTGCCTTCGATTTGGATATAGGTCGTTGTTGGACATGATACAGTAGCTATGATTACGCCATCAAGCTTTCTGTACTTTGCTTCCTCGATGTTTTGGCTTCATTGCTTAGGTCGTAAAAGGCATTTTTTTTAATTCGTGAAGCCTAAACTCTGTCATGTCAGCTCGGTTCTGCTGGTCGGCCTGGGGTATTCTTCCCTTTCTTTACGAAATACGTGCTCAGGCACATGTGGATGCAAAAAACACATTCTAATTAAGGCCATGAACATTGAACCCACGGGTTTGTCTGGATATTTAAAGGAAGGTCACAAACAAGAGACACCTGTTACATCTCAATCCTCAAGGTCAGAATATCAGGCTACCATGCTCAGTAAGTTTATGTCTAATTCATGTGACTCGTACAAACAGTTCTTACAAGTAATTCACTCGTGAAAGAAACTCGAGGGTCCCCAGCTACCACCTGTATGTACTTTGTAACACGAATTGCTCACCTAAGATGTGATGTGATGCACTCACTAGGGTCTAGGGACCATTCCTCTGTTTCGTTTCATTGTTGTCTTGGTTGTGCCACCCCACTCCACAGGCCTGTCCCAGTTGCCTTCTTGAGACGACGGTAATGGGCGGTGACATCGACCCATGTTCATTGGCTCATCATCAATGCAATCTCAATTACAGTTGCTTTGGTAAAGACAGAGAAAGTGACTTCTAACCCAGATATTTATGGGTGCGTTTGGTTCCCTTTGCTTATTTTTAGCATGTGTCACATCGAATATTTAGATACTAATTAGGAGTATTAAACGTAGACTATTTACAAAACTCATTACATAAGTGGAGGTTAACTCATTACATAAGTGGAGGTTAAACG